>NC_050447.1:22694982-23007891 GCF_903995425.1 Onychomys torridus | reverse complement strand
AAACAAAACAAAACAAAAAAAGTTCAGATGGCCAAACAGGATGAGTTTTAAAACAGCTTCAAAAATTAAAAAGCATTGTGTGAATTCCTCCCACGCCTGAGGCTGTTCTCAGCAGTGTGTGGAGTGTCTCCCCATGGCTCACTGTTTGAGAGAAGGCCAGGCACTGTAGGGGCACGGCAGGTAAGTCTCACCTAGACAGCCATGCTTGGAAGGTTGGACAGGAGTGAAACCAGTAAGCAATGGGAACAGGCTACAGGAGCCTGGACTTCAAAGGGATGCCACAGAGAACTCTAAGAGAGGAGTTTCAAGTTGGCGGGTGGTGAGGGTGGGGCTGGAAAGGCGAGGCTTAACTCTGCCCTGAATTTACCAACCCAGCCTTCGATTCATTCCAAGTTTAATCAAGGAACAAATACTCACCAAATGCCAACTCCCCATAAGGAAAAGCTTCCAGAACTAAAAAGTTATTTAAAAAAAAAAAAAAAAAAAAAAAGCATTCCCCTCCCTCAGAGTGCTTCTAATTTAATAAAGCAAGGCGTGCATGCAAGGGATGAGACAGTGAAGCATGTTAAGAATAATCAAGAAAGAATCAAACAGATACATGCTGGCACTTGACTGAACGTGGAAATCTTGGGTGTGGAATGTAGAGAACCTGAAGGTGATTTTTCTTTTTCCCAAATGTACACGACAATTGGTTTTTAGATTAAAATTGGTATTTCAGATCAGTCGGGGAAAGAAATGTAGTTTTTTAATTATTTTGTTTGAGACAAGGTCTCACTTTGTAGCTCTGGCTGGCCTAGAATTCATAAAAATCTCCCAGCCTCTGTCTCCCAAGTGCTGGAATTAAAAGTGTGTACTACTATGCCCGGGAAATGCTGTATTAAAAATCAAGCCAGGGGAGGGGAGGGGGGGGATTTAGCTCAGTGGTAGCACACTTGCCTAGCAAGTGCAAGGCCCTGGGTTCTGTCCTCAGCTCTGGCAAAAAGAAAAAAAAAATCAAGCCGGGCAGTGGTGGCACACACCTTTTATCTCAGTACTCGGGAGGCAGAGCCAGGCAGATCTCTGTGAGTTTGAGGCCAGCCTGGGCTACAGAGTGAGTTCCAGGACAGGCACCAAAACTACACAGAGAAACCCTGTCTCAAACAAACAAACCAAACAAACAAACAAATAAATAAAGTGCTGTATTAAAAAGTAAATATTTTATTTTACAAGGAAGACTTAAAAATATTTTTATTTTAAAATTATTGTGGGATGAAGGTACGTGCATGTGTGAGTATGTGAGTGTTTGTGGGGGCAGGGGTCGTATGTGCACATGAGTCCAGATGCCCATGGAAACCTGAACCATCAGATCTCCCTGAAGCCAGAGCTACATGATGTTGTGCACCACCAGAAGTGGGTGCTGGGAATCTAAGTTAGATCCTCTGCAGGACCAGTAAGGCATTCTTAACCACTGAGCCATCTCTCTAGCCCCAGAATTTAATAAATATGGAGGAATTATTATGTTGAATTCCAATTTTATTCATTTATTTTATTTTTTAGATAGGGACTCAGTCTATTAGCTCAAGATGGCATTGAAGAATCTTCCTGCCTCACCTCTGTGCCAGGGCTACTGTGAAATGCCACCACACCTGACTTATTTCTCTTTCCCCCCAGAGTAAACATAAAGAAAAATAAGAACTCCAGAGTGTGGGAGGGCCCCTAAAGGAGAAATATCTTGAATGTCCTAGAATTTCATTAAGAATACACACTTACGTTTGGGAGGCATCTAGTCTGTGGGACCGGGATCTGTCCTTAGTGCATGAGCTGGCTGTTTGGAACCTTGGGCTTACACAGGGACACTTTGCTCAGCCTGGAAGGAGGGGACTGGACCTGCCTGTACTGAATCCACCAGGTTTAAATGAGTCCCCAGGGGAGTCTTGATCCTGGAGGACATGGGAGGGGGGAGGACAGGGGAACCCATGGCTGATGTGTAAAATTAAAACACTAAAATAATAATAATAATAATAATAATAATAATAATAATAGTAAAGAATACACGCTTACAAACATTAACTTTGGAGAATCAAATTAACAGAGCCAGGCTTAAATGCCATGTCTGCCAAGGGTTTTCTTTGCCAACTTAACTTATTTCCCTAGAGACGTGGCATAATCTTCTGCTGCCTTTCTGGGCCACCGGGGTGTCTGATTTTTAGAGGGTTTGTACCAACAGAGAATTCCCACTAAATGAACTCTTGACCTTTGAGCCCAATACACAAGTAGACGCACTGACATAGGGTCTGCTCGATGCGCAGGGGCTCACTTGGGACTACGAGAGGCTGCGAGGGAAGCCACACACGGGTGGAAGTGCCACCCCCTACCCAGGCCACGAGAAATCACGTTCTAGGCTCTGCCATCTAGGGATGGTCATGGCCACAGCAGACGCTTTCCCCCTGTGTCAGTCACTGGGGAGGAGGCAAATGGAAAACCGCTTGACACGAAGAAAGCGGGGGGGGGGGGGGGGTGGCAGAGAAGTCAGTAAGCTCCCCTCCCGTCTCTTTTTCATGGTTCCTCCAAAAAACGGAAGCTAGTGCACATTTGTTTTTGAGCACGTTCTCTCCATCCAGGCTGCCCCTTGGAGAAAGCTTGAGTGTGGAATGTTGTGGGCAACATCCCCTCCTACCGTCCAAAATGATCATTGCGGCAAGCGCCAGCCGACTGGGTGAGCAGATGAATGAAGTTCATCTGTCTCCAACAGTTTCTGCTCGCCCAGCCCTTTGGTAACAACTTGAGTAGGATTTGGGTGTGAGGAGGACTCTTGGCTTGCAGCATCTTTTCTGCTCTGCCGGTGCAGATGGATAGTCTTTCCAGCCTCTTAATCCAGCTTCACACTGGGAACTCGGAACGCTGGAGACACCCACAGAACATGGAAGCCAGATGTCCAATCTCACACCCAACATTGAATGCCCTGATGATTTTAATGTGCGGGTCATAAAGCACAGCCCTTGAGCTTGGGGCTCTGTCTTGGGTTTGTTGTTACTGTTTGTTGTTCGTTTGGAGTCAGAATTTCACTATGTAGCTATGGCTGTCCTGGAACTCTCTCCATAAGTGAGGCTGGCCTCAAACTCACTGAAATACACCTGTCTCTGACTCCCCAGTGCTGGGATTAAAGGCCTGTGCTACCATGCTCAGATGGGTGCTATATTCTTGAGTCTGATTTTCCATATCTGCTCACTTGGGAATACCATGTTTAGAACAGCTATGTCAGACATGGCCAATAATCTGCTTTATGTTCTGGGTGCCATCGCCTACAGCTTCTGCCAGGCCCTGGAGGAGATTGTGTTATAACCTGTGCATTGGCGAAAGGCAGGAGATTCAGCGGCCCTGGAAGCTATTCCTGCTTTGCTATGCTATGTAGCCTAGTGCCCCTGAAATGAGGCACTTTAGGGACTTTGAAATGCTGAGTATTCATTCCTCTTCTTCCCTAGTTTGTGAGTAAGTAAAAGAGGGAGATAGGCTAGCCTCATAACTTGACATTTCATGCCTCACCGAGACACCCAGATACGTTTATTAAAATCTAAAAGACACCCATATTTATAGCCAAAATGTCAGATGTTTTCATTGTAGTAAACAGGTCACCTACAAAGGGATTGTAGGCAGGGCGTTCCTAGAAACAATGTTGTTTTTTTTTCCCCCCCAAGTTATAATACAAACTGACAGCCTCTGCCTTCTGGAGTATGCAGACTAAGGTGTGGCAAAGGCCAACATTGGGTCAACAAATGCAGATCAACAAGGGACAGACAAGGTAACCAATCCTTTGCTATTGGGAAACACCTTGGGGGGGCCTCTTGTAGCCCCCCATGTCAAATTTGGCTTAATCATTCCCTGTCACCATGGGGGAAACTCCTCCCCAGAGCAATTAAAGGATGTAATGCCTATTGTAAAAACCATACTGTTCTGTATGATAGAACAGCTTTAGATGATAAAACAAAAATTTCAGGAGAAACCATAAAGCAAATATTTTGGCGAACTTCTATAAATGATCAAAGACCAAAACTAAAAATTGGAATAAATGCCATTGTACAGGAGAAGAAAAGCTATAGATACAATCGAAATTGATAAAGATTAGATTCAAACAAGAGAGGCCTCTTGATTAGAAGAGGTGATAGAGCCAGGCGGTGGTGGTACATGCCTTTAATCCCAGCACTTGAGAGGCAGAGCCAGGCGGATCTCTGTGAGTTTGAGGCTAGTCTGGTCTACAGAGCAAGATCCAAGACAGGCACCAAAACTACACAGAGAAACCCTGTCTCGGAAAAAAAAAAAAAAAAAAAAAAAAGAAGAGGTGATAGTTCGTTCATCTAAGAGTGTGACCATTCAATCTTAACTAACTTATAAAACTAACAAATGCTTTTCATTTGATCAGATATAACCTGCCAAAAGGGAACTACCCAAAGATAGGGTTTGGGCAGGGGTTTGTTTTTGTCTTTCTAGGAGAAATGAAGGCATCCATCTAAGGAATCTGAAGATCACTGGATAAATGAGACATCTGAAGAAAAAGGATGAATCATTTGAGAAAATGTTCCCAAAAAAAAGAGTAAATTGGCCTATAAGTATATCACACATCCAGCAGGATAAAATTTCATATATCTTCCCAAATATTTGTTTCTGCTGTTCTCTACAGACATATAAGGCTAATGGTATTTTTGTAGTCCCAGTTCAATTAAAAATTAAAGCTGGTTTTGGAGTTGGGGTGTGGCTCTCTTCTTCTCTAAACCCAAGCATGCTTGTTAAAAGGAAAATCCAAAATCTGTCTCATGTCCAAAGAGCTATCTGATATGGGACAGAAGAAAAACCAAAATTAAAGGACTATTCTATTGCTACTAATTTCATAATCCTTTGTATTTATTTTGGTCTTTAAAACTTTTCTTAAGGTATAAATATCTCAACATTTATAAGATTAATATACATATATATTTTAAACTTTTTGTCATGATATTAATGATATATAGAGTACTAACTATCTTTAGAAAAAAGGCTTCATCTAGCTTCCTGTACACAATTTCAGGTTTGAGTCTCTATCAGGTAACTAGGAATTAAGTTGTGTACTATGGATATACCTAACAAATTATGGTCCTTTAACCTCTTCGAGATCTGCTGCATATGGCATGTAAAATGTTTACATTTTCTGCAGTGAACCGTGACCATGCCTAACAGAGACCATGCCTAACAGGGCCCCACAACGATGATTCCACTGGGACTACGGTAACACCACTAAGCTGACAAACACCACTCAAAGATTGGCTTTGAACTACAGTTTCAAGGTGGCTAGCTGAGATAGTCCAGCCTCACAGACTGCTCTAGCCAGTACCTGAGATAAACCCTGCATTTTCCCATTAAACAGAGACTGTAATGGGAAATACAAATAACACACCCAGCTCCCCCAGGACTTGACCATTACCCCAATGTTTTTTCAGGGTCCCCTAAAGATGCTGTTGCCTCTAGACAACAGAAAGTAATTTTAAGAACACAATGCCCACATTCCCAAGAAGTGGGGTGGGATGGTTTCAGTGGATTATGAATATTTGTCATTGTTTAAGGGGGTTGATTACAAGTTGCTATTGGTAATGGTCAGGAAAAAAGCTGAACAAAGGTGATTAGATTCAAGGATCTTGATCTGAAAAGATAAAGTGGGGGCTCGTATAGAAATGATAGGATGAAAGGTAGATTGAAATCTACTTTTAGACCAAAAAAGCAACTACTAGTTTTAAATATTTTACAATTGGCTTGGATTTTTGTATACTGATACAAATTTGAGGATATTTTTGTTATTATTTTGTTTATTATATGTTTCTACTCTTAATATATTGTGCCTATACAGCTCATTTAACAATGTAATGTAAATTTATAGTTCTTGAAAGTTATTACTACAAACCACTTAGGATAATATAGAAATGCAGGTCAATAGTTTCACCTATTACAATCAAACTTGTAGTCATGTTAGGTATGTTTTCAAGGTCAAATAGAGATATATTTTAGATAGACAGGAGGTCTTCAAACACTTCGGAAATCTACAGAATATGGCATTTAAGATATTTTAATAACATAAGGCTTTTCACAACAGTGAGACATGTCTGCTCCTGGCAGCACCAGTCTACCTCACAAAAGGATGATGGGCAATGAAGAACCTCCATATGGAGGTTGCTTTCATTGTGGCAAAGTTAGCCACTGGGAAAGAAAGTGCCCTTTCCTCAATTGCTGACAGTATGCTGTCCAAACTAGACAAGCAGAACACGAAAGGAAGTGACAGCTGAACTTTGCCAAGACAAGGTAGGACAGTCCTTCAAAATTCCTGCTTCACAGAAAAGTCTGTCAGATATTCTAAGCCTGTAGGCTGAAGATGGATGCCCCAATATTGCAGAGGAACCTTGAGGTGACCGTCCAGGCAGCCAAATGTCTCTGTCATTTCTTAGTTTAGGAAGTTGCTTGCTCTGCACTTCCTGTTTAACCAGGTAATATTGTATCCTTTTTGGGTCTCTGATGGAGTTGAAGACTAAATAGTTATAGTTTTCCTTGTTACCAGATTCAGAAAAGAAAACTCACAAAAGATATATAAAGTCTATAAGGTTGAGAGACATAAAAAGATAGTTTTGGGTTGGTAATGCAAGTTAGGGTAGGAAGTGAATTAGGTACAACACTTTGGACTCACCATGATAGGATAGTTAATGGAGTATTTTCTCAGAATTTGTGAAATGCTAATGGACTAAACATTGTTAATATATTTATTACCTGTATATTTGCATATAGTTATTGTACTTATTGTATAACATAGTTTTACTATGTTAGCTAAAACCTTCACTTTTTATTTAGACAAAAAGGGGGAAATGTTGTGTGATATTTTGATTGTGTTCTGACAAATAAAGCTTGCTTGGAGTCAGAGGGCAGAGCTAGCCACTAGCTGACCATAGGGGTCTGGAGGACTGTAGAGAGAGGAGACAGGAAGTGGTAAGGCAGAGCTGAAAGAGAATCTCGTTCCCTTTTGGATGAGGAATGGAAGAGGTAGGAAGCGACCATGGCTGCTCCCCTGCTTCTCTGATCTTTCAGGTTTTTACCCGATATCTGACTTCTAATGTTTTATTGATAAGATTAATTAGATTAAAGCTTCAGGCTTGTATGTCTATGCACCATGTACAATGCTTGGTGCCCTTGGAGACCAGAAGAGGATGTCAGATTCCCTGGAACTGGAGTTATAGAAGGTTGTGAGCTGCCATGTGGGTGTTGGAAATTGAATCTGGGTGCTTAGCAAGAGCAACCAGTGCTCTTAACCACTGAGCCATCTCTCCAGCACCCCCTTTTGCCTTATTTTAAATGATTTGTTTGGTTTATTTATCTTTTTAGTGTTGTTTTGTTTTTGGAGACAGGATCTCATTCTTCAGCTCAGGCTGGCCTTCAATTAGGTACTCATCCTGCCTCTGCCTCCTGAATGCTTCAAACATAGGTGTGGACCACTATACCAGCCTGGAGTGTCTTGTTTTACAGAGTGACTTCCAGATTCATCCATGTTGTAGTATATGGTCAGATTTCTTTCTTTCAAAAAAGTTGAATAATGGTTTGTTGTAGGCATACTCATTGATCCACTAATGGACACTTAGAACTTTTTCTATTCATACTTGAAAATAAGCCCATCTTTTCCAGAAGACAGTTCAGGGCACAGAGTATGTAGTAGTTATATTCTCCTTTCCTTCCTTCCTTTCTCTTCTCTTTTCTTTCTTTCTTTCTTTCTTTCTTTCTTCCTTCCTTCCTTCCTTCCTTCCTTTCTTTCTTTCTTTCTTTCTTTCTCTTTCCATTCTTTCTGTCTTTCTCTCTCTTTCTTTCTTTTTCTTTTTTCCTTCTCCTTATTTGTTTTGTTTTTTTGAAACAAGGTCTCACTATGTAGCTCTGACTGTCCTGGAACTGGACATGTAGGCTGGGCTGGCCTCAAATTCACAGAGAGCCTCCTGCCACTGCCTCCTGAGTGTGGGATAAAGTCATGCACCACGACACCACTCCCGGTCTGTTCTTATATTTAATAGCCTTATTCCTTTTTTCTATCTGGTCCAAAAAAGACTGAAATAAGTGGATGAAAGCTGCCCACCACTGTTGCATTGCCATGGCCTTCTCTTAGTTACTAGACTCCTGTGGCATCGTCTCTTGGTCTGTCTTGGGGGTCTTATCTGAGATGAAGAGACATTTGCTCACATCTCTGCAGGAGAAGCCAGCCATGCAGCAGAGAAAGCAAACAGTGGCTGATTTGGGGGCTGGGATGTAGCTCAGAGGTTGAGCATGTGCTTAGCAGGCCCAGAACCCTGGGTTAGCATTACATGCAGTTAAAGTGTAAAAATAACTTATAGTGGATTCTCATTTTTAAAAGATGTAGTTTTGAAGAATAATGACAGGGAATAAAGTCCAGAGCAGATGATTAAGAAAGAATATATATATACTTAAGTTGAATGTTAAAATATATATATACAGCAAAGAACCCAGCTAGGATGATTCCAGGTACTTCTTGATATTTGTCTGAATTTCAGAAATTTTTTTGCATATGTGTATTCATGCAGGTGCATGCTTGTACTGTGAGTGTGTATGCAGGTGCATGCCTGTATTGTGAGTGTGTATGCAGGCGTGTGTGCACACATGGAGGCCAGAGGACAGCCTCAGGCATCATCCTCTGGAGCACAATTCACTTTCTGAGATAGGGTTGTTCATTGGCTGGAGCTCACCAATTAGGCTAGACCGAAAGGCCAGCAAGCCTCTGGGATCCTCCTGTCTCCATGTCCCTAGCCTACAAGCCCAGGGCACCATGCCTAGCATTTTCATTTGGGTTATGAAGATCCAACTAAAACCCTCATCTTGTAAAGCAAGTACTTTACCTGAGCTGAGCCATTCCCCTCCCTGCCCTGCATTTTAGAAAAGTTCTAATTGAAACAAAACAAAACATTACTTTTGAAAATACTTCATTAAAAATAAATATATATAATTATGGGCTGAGGAAATGGCTCAGCAGGTAAAAATGTGGCACAAGTCCAATGCCCTTAGTTTGGTCCCCAGAGCCCAAGCAAAATGCCAAATGTGGGGCTAGAGAGATGATTTCGCTGGTAAAGGCACCTGCTGCCAAACATGAGGACCTGAATTCCATCCCTGGGACCCACACGGTAAGAGAGAACTACAAGGTGACCTCTGACTTCCTCATGAATGCAACACCCAAGCACGTGCAACACACACACACACACACACACACACACACACACACACACGCCCAAAAGTGAAGCAATAAATTAAAAACAGGATTCCAAAGCCAATTCCATCATTTCACGTCTTTGCTGTAGTTTACAAACAGCACGTGAACGGAAAGCAGTTGGGGTGGAGAGAACCACCCTCCTCTGGGGACCACTCCCTTAGCAGACAGGCTTGATTGACAGCAGCTTTGACTGGGTTGTGTTCCTTGTAAAGGGTCAGACACGTGGTTTGCTGCTTGGTTCTCAAGTACACTTATAGCTGTTGCTGGGACGAGAGCAGTGGTTCCTGACTCATGTTTAATCATGGCTCAGGATGTCTGTTGCCATAGACACGGGATGAGGCTGATGTGACTGTTGCCCTTTGCTGCATGGGCTAGTTACAAGTGACCTTTTGTTGTTTTGTTTATTTCCAGACAGGGTTTCTCTGTGTAGCCCTGGCTGTCCCGGAACTCTTTGTAGCCCAGGATGGGCTTGAACTCAGGGATCCGCCTGTCTGCCTCCTGAGTACTGGGATTAAAGGCGTGCACCACCAGATCCTGCTAAAAGTGACCTTTTAAAAACAGAGGCTTCATTATCTTTCCTGCCAAAACAAGGCCCCAGGGTTCATGCCGAATGAACTCACGTTTTGACAATCATCTTTAAAACTTATTTTCTGGAACTGCCCTGCAATGTGTACTGGGCCTCTCCAAATTGTAGTTTCCAAACCCATACAAGGTTAAAAGAAACAAAAAACAAAACAAGCAAACAACAACAACAACAAAAACCTTCTTTGCACCCCACCTTCACCTCAGGAAGGAGGAGGATATCTTCTCAGCACCCCTCCTTCACTGGCCTCCTCAAAAGGGGGGCCCAGGAAGAAAGTGGCCCAGGGTCTTCTCTGTGATCCCCTCCCCTAGTATCTCTCCCTCGGTGGATAGCCCAACAGAGACAAAGGGGGGCGGTGAAGACTGAAGTGATCGTGGGCACACTACACCTTCACCTCCCTTACCACAGCAGTGACTGCGCCCCTTCACCTCCTTCACTGTAGCGGCGTCTTATTTCACTTGTCCTCTGCAGAGTGGTTTCCAGTTTTGTTTGTGAGACAGTGGCTCACGACACAGCCCAGGCTGACCTTGATCCTCCTGCCTCAACCTCCCAAGTTCTGGGATTACAGACACACAGCTGGAAAATGGACTCCGTAATGAAACTTGTTTGATTTAAAATGCAAATTCCGGGACTGGAGAGATGGCTCAGAGGTGAAACGCACTGGCTGTACTTCCAGAGGTCCTGAGTTCAATTCCCAGCACCCGTGTGGTGGCTCACAGCCATCTGTAATGTGATCTGGTGCCCTCTTCCGCTTCGCAGTGCAGGCAGAACACTGTGTACATAATAAATCTTGGAAAATAAAAATAAATTGCAAGCACCTCTGTAAGTCACATCGTCTGGTCATGTCTCCCCTTTCTGCAGTGACATTATTTATTTAAGAGTCTTCTACAGTTCTGGTGAGGTGGTCACAAGTCCAACAGTGCTTGTCTTAAAATGTCCTGACTTCCGATTGCTTTTTGGGATATAGCAATCTTGGCTGGCAGTTATTTGCTTTCAATGACTGAAAAAATACCATTCCATGCTTTCTTGGCCTGAAGGAACGCTGATGTGAGATCTGTTACTTCTGCTGTTTTTGCCTTCATGAGTTGGGGTTTTCTCCTTCACAGCTTTTCTTTTTATTCTTTTGAGATTATAACCTAATTACAACATTTCTCTCTTCCCTTTCTTCTCTCTAAATCCTTCCTTATACCCCTCCCCACTCTCCTTCAAATTCATGGCCAATTTTTTCACTAATTGTTGCATGTGTATTTGTACATGTATATACATATTCCTAAATATAATACGCTCAGTCTGTATAATGTTACTTGTATGTGTGTTTTCAAGGTTGACCATTTGGTGCTGGACAACCAATTGGTGTGCTCTTCTTGGGGGAGACTGCATCTCCTGCTCCCAGCTTTTCTCAATTACCTGTAGTTTGTGTAGAGTTGAGGCTTATGGGGTCCCCCCCCCAGTTTAACATGTTCATTGGTGTCCTTGTTCTGCTCATATTTGGGCAGTCACACTGGTGAGACTCCATGGGTGTAGCTTCTGATGTTACCAGAAGACAACAATCTCACAGCACACTCCCCCGTCCTCAGACTCCTACAGTCTTTCTGCCCCCTCTTCCACACTGTTCGCTGAGCCTTGGGTGCAGGAGTGTTTTGTACATGTGTCCACTGGGACTGGGCTCCACAGCTCTGTGTTCTGATTGGTTGTGGTATTCTGTAGTGGTCTCCATTTGTTGTAAAGAGAAATTTCCTTGATTGGGGGGGGGGTGTGAAGACTACACTTATCTGTGGATACAAGGATAAATTTTTATAGGTTTTTGTTAGGGATTATGATGGTTTAGTAAACTAATGTTGTAGGTTCTCTTCCAATAACCATTTCAGCTAGCACTGAGTAGTTAGCTAGGTTTTCAGTACTAGGGCATGCTTTCCCTCTTGCTGAGCAGGTCTTAAATCCAGTTAGAGAGCTGTTGGTTACTGCCAAGCTATACATGCCACTGCTGCAGCCTTAGGGCTATCATGCCATGCCACTTGTTAATATGATTCATAGGTGTCACATCTGGATATGACATCTGGTTGTCCTTCCTTTGGAAGCTTGCATGACATCTTCTGACAAAACATGTCAGACTCAGAAAGAAAGACACCACATGGTTTCACCGGCTCATGTGTGTGTTTATATATGAGTGTTTGTCAGTTAGAAAGCTAGAAAAGAGACCGTGAGTGGAGAGGAAGAGGTCTTAAGGAAGGTGGGGACAAGGAGGGAAATGGACAATACCCAGTAGGGGAGCAGAAGCAGGGACTAACTGGGAAAGGAATGGAGGTGGGGGAAGGGGGTGAAAGAGGAGGGGAATGAATGAGAAGAAAGGATGACACCTATGAACAAGCCATGCTGGAACTGTTACTTTGTATGCTAACCTAAAAAATTAAAAAGAATTTCAATGGCATCATCCAAGACCTTATTAAGTGAAACACACACACACACACACACACACACACACACACACACACACACGAGTGTGCTGTGATGAAGAACCAGGCCAGGAGCCAGGATGTAGCTAGACTCATGATCCAGTTACTATCTAGGATGTAGTTAGAGCGATTCATTATCTAATGTGTACAAAGCCCTGGGTTTGTCCCCAGCACTTCACAACCCAGGCATCATAGCACACACCTGTAATCTCAGCACTTGGGAAACAGAGGCAGACCAACCAAAGTCCAAGGTCAGCCTCAGGTAAGCACCAGGAGGCCAGGTGTCACAGGGTAAGACAAAAGAAAACAGAATCAGGACAGCTCTGACTTTGGAATTCTTGGGTCCTTTCTCTTCTGCTTTTCTTTTAAATATGTTTCACATTTCAATAAATCCCACTCTGGCCTCTGAAGTCAGCCGCTGCCATCACCTAGATTACTCCAGAGATTAAGTCATCGATTTGGGACTGTTCACACAGACTCTCCCCCTGCCCACCGCAATCTAAAATAGCATGTATGCAGCCCATCCTTGGTTGGGCTTTGTTTTTCTTCCAAGCACTTATTTATCATGGGCATTGGAGTGTATGTGTGTGGGGTCTTGTTTTTGCCACACTGAGTATTGAGCCTAGGGCCTGTACTTAGCAGGTAGGTGCTCTGTCACTGAGCTCTGTCATCAACCTCCTATTTACTTTGTATTTACGCAAATGCATGGAACCAAACGGGTCCTCTAGAAAAGCAGCAAGCACTCTTAACCACGGAGCCTTCTCTCTAGCACCTCCTCTTTTAACTTTTAAAACCAGTTTTCATTATTTTTCCAAGTTGTGTTATGTCTATGGGTGTTTGGGCTACATGTGTCTGTACTACATACATGCAGTTCCCACAGAGAGTACTGGATCCTCTGGAGTTGGAATTGCAGACCATTGTTAGTTGCCTGATATGAGTGCTGGAAACCAAACCCAGGTCCTCTGCAAGAGCAACACGTGCTCTTATTCACTGAGCTCTCTCCAGCCTTCAAATGTTTTTTATGTGCATTCATGTGTCTGCTTGAGTTTACATGCACCATAGGTGTACAGAGCCCTCAGAAAAGGCTTTCCAGTCCCCTGGAACTGAACCTACAGGCAGTTGTGAGCCACCGTATCGGTGCTGGGAACCAAACCCAGGTCCTCTGCAAGAGTTACAGGTGCTCTTAACCACTGAGCCAGGGGTCCAGCCCCAGCTTCCATAGTGACTGGAATTACAGCATGTCCCCAGGCACAGCATGCATATTTTAAATTTATCTTGACTATTAGAAGTTCCCAGGTGGAAACTATTTGATTTGTTCATCTGGAGCTAGGTCAACATGCTGCAGCCCCTCAATTAACATGTGTTGGAGGAAAGAAAACGTGGATGCTTGGGGGTGTCAGTGCCCAACCCAACCCCTGAAATCATTCCCAGGAGACTTCTCTGGCTCCTTTTCTGTCCTTTCCTTGTGCTCTTGGCCACATGCATGGCCCTTTCCTCAGGACTGTCCTATTTCAACATGAGAGACTCGTGCACAGTTCTGACGCTGTTCACTGTCTGCACCTAGACTTAAGTGATGAGACCTGGATCCCAATCCCAGATCTCAACCTTCCTGTGCCTCAGTTTCCTCATTAATAAAATGGCAGTAATAGTACCTATGCCTCTCAGGTTTGCTGTGAAAACTGAATGAAAAAGACATTTTTGCATATTGATTATCAGGGGCAGCTATTTTTAGATGGTGGTGATGGAATTTGATTTTTAAAGACTTGACTTTAAGAAATATACAGAATTACCAGAGAGTAGGGGACAGAGGTAGGAAACCAGAGAGTAGGGGACAGAAGGGAAGGAATGTGAGGCCATGTCGGATACTTCTGACTTGGTGATGTGTGGCAAGATGGGTGACTGAGGAGGGGAGCCATCGGGGTGATACTGGGCAGGCTAGCAGTTGCCGATGGCAGGGGACATGGTGACCCTACTGAGCTGCTTCTTGCCTGTGGATGAGGAGGGAGGTTGTAGACCATGATGCCCATGGCAGGTGCCTGGCAGCAGGGAGGAAGGTGACTGGAGGAGACGGAACACTACAGAGGCAGGGCATGGTGAGCAGGTAGGACCTGCAGAAAGTCTTGAGTGTCCTGGGGCAGAGGGAGGATGACAGGCAAGGAGGCAGAGGAAGGGGTCTGCCGTGCCTGACTGAGAGTAGCTGAATTCTAACACTCCTCACGCCTTTCCTCATTTCTTGGGACTGTTGGGTGAGGTATAGACATCCCTGATTTCCTGTCATCCCTGTTGGTCTCAGTAAGGTGAGGTAGGTGGTCCAAGAAGGCTGTCTTCAGCAAGGCAAAGCGTCTCAACAGCTAGACTGGCAGCTGCTCTGAATGTTTTCTATATGGCTTTATTCTACAAGGGACCCACAAAGGGACCTGTGGCATCCTGACATCACTCTTGCCTTCCCTAAAGTATCTTCTCTCTCTTTTCTTGGACTATTTTTATTTTCAATTGTATGTAGGCGTGTGTCTGTGTGTGGGTGTGTGCATATGAGCACAGGTACCCACGGAGGCCTGAAGTGTCAGGTCCTCTGGAGCTGGAGTTCCCAGGGTTGGGAGCTGCCTGATGTGGGGGGTGCGGGGAACTGAACCCAGGTCCTTGCAAGATCAGTATGCACTCTTAACTGCTGAGCCATCTCTCCAGCCCCTGACTCTTTTATTCATAAATGTTTATTGACTGACCAATGCTAAAGACAGCATGGACTTTCTGAATCATAAACTAATCTTTGTTACTAATTATTTATACTAGAATGTTCTTAAAATTATCTAGGCTGCTTTGGACACTACAGAGAGGCTGGCAGGATGACAGCTTGTGTCCTGTAAACGTCCCTTGCTATAAAAAAGCAACACAAGCTTATTAAAGGAAAAGTACAAAATTGAATAAAACCAAAAATAAAAGAGCCCTTTCTCCTTTCCTCCACCCCCACATCCTTCACTCGCTGCCATGGGAGGTGCGGCTATGTATAGCCCGTCAGACATTTTCTAAAGTGATCTTTTCAAAATGTGTTTAGGGGGAAAAAAAAAAAAAGCTCTACTTCCTGTCCTTAGCTTGTCTCCATAGTGATGGCCTTTTGGAGGCCCAGGCGTTGAACTGCACCCTGGTCTAAGGCTGCAGATTCCCTCTCTATGCAGCACTGTGCAAGGCTCCTCCAGGGAGTATGGTCTTTGGCCCTACTACCTTAATATGAGAAACTTAGCCACAAAGCCATCAACTTAATTTCAAAGGGAAATTTCCTTGTGGGGCGGGGGTTGGCCGGGAGGGCGGGTATCAGTTTGTGTCCTTTGTGAAGCACCAGCTGGTGGCCAGGTGCCATGTGCCTCTCCTCTAAGGGAACTCTAAACCTCCTCTGGGAACAACGAGGTCCCAAATGGAAGTGGACGACGGCTAGTCCCAGGGACCTGGACCAGCAGAGGTGCAGCTAGGTCAGAGTCTTGCTGTAGGGCAGCCCACAGCCCCAGCAGAGCATGGTGAGGCATGCTCCCCATTTTCTTCAGGCCTTTGTTTGGTAGCACTGAGAAACAGACACAAGCTGGTGTGTCTGGGAAGAGCTCCACCTAGGAAGACAGACTGACGATAGTGTCTCTCTAGGAAGACAATGCCATCACATAGGAACATGGAGGTCCCACCAAGACCTGTGGGATCATATGTGCTGCGGGATTATTTGTTAGGTTTTTTTTTGTTTGTTTGTTTTTTGTTTTGTTTTTTTTTTTGATTAGCAACAATTCAGATGTCCATGGACAAGTGTTTTTGCTTGAGTGTGAAACACTCTGCAGAAGCTCATGCATTTGAACCCTTAGATCTCTGTTGGTGGTGCTGTCAGGGAAGGTTGTGGACCCTTTAGCAGGCTGAGCCTCTCTGAAGGAAGTGGATGGCTGGGGAAGGAAGTTCTGGGGGATAACCTGGGCCTGCTTCCATCCCAAGCCCTGCTTCCTCACTGCCTGTGTGACAGAGCATGTGCCACATGCTCCCGCTGCCCAGCCGTGAGCCATTCCTACCTCACACTGTGATGTACTGTACCCTCTTGACCCACAAACCAGACTCCTTCCGCCCTCTAGAAGTGTTTTTCGGGTCCTTTATCACAGCGCTGAGAAGTAACCAATGCGGCAAGAGGATGAGCAGAGGCTCTCTTACAGGGTGGGCCACGTGGTAGCACTGGAAAGGAGCAGGTGGAACTTAAACCACGGTCGACAGAAGAACAGAATGATACGTGTGGTGAGGGACCACACAAGGACATACAAAGTGTTAGATCCACGGAACTGGTAGCAAAATCGCCAGAATTCTATTACTGATGACTTCAGAGCAATAAGAAGGGGAAGGACTTCCTCATTGGGCCATATTGGGAACGTCACCTTCATCTGTGAACTCTTTTTTCTTCCTTCTTCCCTTCCTTATCTCCTTCCTTTCTTTAGCTCAGAGCCATCCCTTTTTCCTCTTCTGTTTTGTTTTTCACTCAGCTTGAAGGTGACAAAATTGCATATGTATGTCTCTACACACACACACACACACACACACACACACACACACACTGGGTGAATATATAGTGGACAAGTTGTTTCTTTTTTAATCTGTGTCTTAAGTTACTCTTCTGTTGCTGTGAAGAGACACTATGACCAATGAAACTTACAAAATATAGTGTTTAATTGGCAGCTTGCTTACTGTTTCAGAGGGTGAGTCCATTATTGTCATGGCAGGAAGTATGGCAATAGGCAGGCAGGCACAGTGCTGGAGCAGTAGCTGAGAGCTCACACCTGGTACCTGATCCACAAGTTGCAGGGAGAGAATGAGGGGGGTGTGGGGGCTTTTGAAACCTCAAAGCTCACCTGCAGTGACACACCTCCTCCAACAAGGCCACACCTTCTAATCCTTCCCAAACAGTTCCACTAACTGGGGGCCAAGCACTGAAACAGATGAGCTTATGTGGGCCATTCTTATTCAAACCACCACCGTGTGTGTGTGTGTGTGTGTGTGTGTGTGTGTGTGTGTGTGTGTGTGTGTATGTGCGCATGTGTGCAGTGTGCTCACCTGTGCGTGCGTCTATGGAGGCCAGAGCTCCACACTAGGTGTCTTCTTCTATTGCTCTCAAACTTACTTTTTGAGACAGCATCTGTCATGGAACTTGGAGATCACTGCTTAACCTAGGTTGGCCGGCCAGTGAGCCCCTGGGCTCCCCCGTTTCTCTCCTTCGGTATTGGGTTTACAGACACACACTGCTGTGCCCAGCTGTTACATGGGTACTACAGTCTGACTTAGGTCCTCAAGCTTGCCCAGCAAGCACTTCCCCACTGAGCCAGCTCAACATGATATTTTATTATACACATCTGCTATAAAGGATTGTCACAAGCTAGTTACCATGTTCCTAACTTTGCATCATGATCCTTTATTTCACTGCTAAAGTGCTGACGATCTGTTCTCACAGCAGCCTTCAATAACAGGACTCACTGCAGTCGGTGACAGCCACCACGTTGTGGATCCCAGAACTCACTCACCCTGCCCAGCTGAAGCTTTGATCCCCCTGTGCCGCATTTCCCTATCCTTTCTCCCCAGGACCTGGCATCCACCCCCAGCCCCTGGCATCCACCATTGTGTTCCTTGCTTCTGTGGGTTTTTCCAATCCCATACATAAATGTTAGGACATAACTGTCTTTCCGTGCCTGGTTTATTTCTCTGAGAGTGTGGCCTACAGATTCATCCACAGTCACAAATGGCAGGATTTCCTTCTTTAAGGCTGAGTAATAGTTCAGGGTGGGTGAATACCATGTTCCCATTGCCCACTCATCTGTAAATGGGTACAGGTTGATTCCGCATTGTAGCTATTGTGGATAACACCACAAGAAGAGGGAGATGCACTTACCTCTTGATAGTCAGATTTCATCCTCTTTGGCACAGTTCTATTTTTATGTCTTTCTTGAGGGACCTACATACTGTTCTCCAAAATAGCAACATCATTTTAAACCCTTCCATCTCTGCACAGGGGTGTCTGTCTCTTCATCCTCACCAATGCCTGTCTTCTGTTTTTTTGAAATCAGCTGTCCTAGCAGATGGTCGGTGCTGGGTGTGGTTTCTGTATACTCGCCAGCCACTTGGGTGTCTTCTTTTGAGAAATATCTACCCAGTTCCTTTGACCATTTCAAAAATGTTAAGATTGCATTATCCCTTTTAAAGACAGGGTCTTTCAATGTAGTCCAGGCTGAGGTCAAGCTTGCAATCAGCCTCCTGCGTGCTTTGTGGGATTACGGGCACACACCATGGCCCCAGCTCTTAGTCCATTTGTTTTGTAGAATATGAATTTTTTTCTGGCTATTGAGTTGACTTTCTTAGGTGTCCTGGATGTTAGCTCCTTGCCAGATGCACACCTGCAAACACACTCTCCCACTCCCGGAGCCTGTTCTTCATTGGCTTTTTCCTTTGCAAGTGTTCTTAGCCCCCCTTGCTTTCTCCACAGGATGGCAAAAACTGTACAAAACTCATGGCCCGTCGATCTAGTTTTGCTTTTGTTGTTACACTTTGGAGCTGTGTCATAAAAGTCCTAAAATGCCAGCTGTCCCCTATGTTTTCCTCTATAAACTACGGTCTCTGGTTTCAGGTCTTATGTTTAAGGTTTAATCTATTTTGAGTTACCTTTGAATACAGTGGGAGAAAAAGGTCTGATTTGATTCTTCTGCATGTGGATATCCAGTTTTGCCCACACTGTGTACTGAAGGGATCCTTTCCTCTCTGCATTCTCTCGCAGCTTTGTTGAAGATCGACTGTCCACAAAGGCATGTGGACTCTATTCTAGTCTACTGGCCTAAATACTTGCTCTTATGCCAGCGCCACACTGTTTTGATTACTATAGCTTTGTGGTATACTTTGAAACCAAATAGTGAAAGCCTCTAGCTTTGTTATTTTGGGACAAAAAAAATGCTTTATGTAGGATTTTCTGTGGTTCTATTTGAATATTAGGATTTTTTTTCTATTTCTATGAGAAATGACACTGATTTTTTTTTCTCATTCTAAAGAAAAGGCCAGTCTCAAACACAGAGGTCCATCTGCCTCTGCCTCACAAGTGTTGGGATTAAAGGTACGTGTTGCCATACCTGCTGCCTTTAAATTTTTTTATAAGAGTGCATACAATCTAATCTGTATATTGAGACTTATGGATATTTTAGTGACATTAATTCTTTTAACCCCCAGACAGAGACTCTCTCTCCAGTTATTTGTGTCTTTTTTCATTAGTGTTTCATGACTTTTAGTCGACAAATGTTTGCCTTCTTGATTAAAAGTATCCCTGAGTATTTCTGTGCTGCCTTATGGGATTGCTTTCTTGATTCTCTTGTTCAGTTGTTTGCTGCTACTGTATACAAATGCTGCTAGTTTTCTCTTTGTGTGTGTACTCATGTGTGTCAGAATGTGTGTGTAGACACATGCATGCATGTCTATGTGCACATGTGGAGGCCAGAGGTTGGCGTCAGGTGTATTCCTCAAATGATCCCCACCTTAATTTGGGGGACAAGATCCCCCATTGAACCTAGAGCTTACTGAATTGGCTAGAGTGACCGAGCAGCAAGCCCTGGGATCTTCTTATCTCTGTCTCCCCAATGCTGGGATGACAGGCCTGCACCAGCATGCCCAGGTCTTATGAGGGCGCTGGGGACCCAAGCTCAGGCACCCACGCTCGCACAGGAAACACTCTAGCTGCCAAGCCATATCTACAGCCATACATTTTGTATGTTAGATTTATGGTCTTGCAACTTTACTGAATTGGCTTATCAGCTTTTGAATCTTTTTTTTTTAAAAAAAAAGATTTATTTTATTATTTCTTTATGTATATATGCTGTGTATATCAGTGTATATGTCTGTGAATGTGCCAGAGGGCTGGGGATGTAGCTCTGTTGGTAGGGTTCCTGCCTAGTGAACACCAAGTCCTGGGTTCAATCCCTAGCACTGCATAAATGTGTCAAGGGTCAGGAAGCAATAGGATCAGGAGTTCGAGGCCATCTGCTGCTACATAGAAAGCTTAAGGTCATCCTGGAATTATGAGACTCTCCCTCCAAAGCAAGTTGGCAAATAAGGTGTAACTGGGTACATGTCTAACAAAATTAAAATCCAGAATTTGGAGAGAAAGCTATACACCAGAGTCATAGCAGCATTACTCACAATAGGCAAAGGATGGAAACATCCCATAATGCACCCAGTAATGAATGGATAAGATGTGGTGTTTAGAAATGAATGAAGCACCTAGGTTGACGGCTCAGTGGATAAAGTGCAAACTTGAGGTCCAAACCCCACATAATGCCTGGTGGCTGTGGTGACCACATTTGATTCCAAGGCTCAGGAGGTAGGAGAGGCAATCACTGGAGCAAGCTGACTGTGGGCACTAGCCTGATGGGTACTCTCTGGATTTGACTGAGAGACTCTGCCTCATGAATACTGTGGAGAATGACTGAGGAAGACCCCAGACGTTAACCTCAACTGCCCTCCACACACACGTAAAGAATGAAATTCTGGGGCTGGACAGATGGCTCAGCGGTTAAGAGCACTGGCTTCTCTGCCAGAGGACCCGGGTTCAATTCCCAGTACCCACATGGCAGCTCACAACTGTCTGTAACTCAAGTTCTAGGGGATCTAGCTCCCTCACATAGATGTACATGGAGGCAAAACATCAATGCACAGGAAATAAATCCTTAAAAAGAGAATGAAATTCTGATACACGGCACAACCCCAGTGAACAGTAAAGACAGTGTGTTAACTGGAATATCAGACACAAAGGGACAAACACTGTGTGGATCTACATATATGTGGGATCACAAGTAACCAGATTCTTAGAAACAGAAAACAGAACGACGCCTGCTGACAGAGGGGCTGGGGGTTACAGTTTGATAGGTGAAATTCCATTTTAAAAGAGGAAGAACCTCTGGAACCAGGTAGGATGGTGCACACCTGTAATTTTGGCATATAAGGGACAGAGGCAGGAGGATTACCACGAGTCTGAGGCCAGCCTGGTCTACGTAAGCTCCAGGCCAGCCCTCTGGGACTACCACATAGGGTACATACATATACCCTGCTTCAGAAAAAGGATGTTCTGGAGAAGAACAGTGGTGATGGCTGCCCAACACTAATACTTTAACACCGCGGAATTGCCACTTAAAACGTTTAGCTGATGGGGGGGTTCTGTGTATATTTATCACAATATAAATAAATGAGTGAATAAAGCAAAATAGCAAAAATGCAGTGTAAGGAACTTTAAAAGTCTGTCCACACATAGAATAAATTTTAAAAAAATTTAAGGATCACAGAATAAATTTTAAAAAAAAATTTTTTTAAAGTCTGTTCTTAAATAAAAACCAGTGGGAAAATCTAGTAAAAATCATTAGGATTAAGTTTTCAGAACTCTGGAAACCAAGGTCTTAAAGGAACCAGAAGAATGCCTAGAAGGAAAACCAGCCAGCTCTGTGGTGTCTTAGTTGATCTGAGTCCGGCCCCTACATTCAAATAACTATGCGCCATATCATACAAAGAGCCAAGAAAGGACAGTCTGCATGCAGGGGAGGGGGCCTACACTCGGTGCTAGAGATGAACCCAGGCCCAACCAATGAGCTACCGTCCCCAGACCAACTAGCTATTTTCAGAATAGTCAAAGAACTAAATATAGAAAAGGAAATTATGGGAACAGTGAATGAACAGATAGATAATATTAATAAATAGCTAGAACATAAAAAAAAGGCCCACATAGGAATTTGGAGCAGAAAATCATAACCACCACCCCCAAAATTCCATAGAGCATTTTGGTAGCAGATCAGAATATTGAAGGAAAAGATTGGCTAACCTACATCAATCAAGATTGTCAGGGCTGAGAAACAAAGATACATGAATTGGAATGCCAAAGCACATCAGCAAATGTGTAATGCAAAGAGAGAGATAAAGGGGCAGAGATAGTCATGGTAACAATGGCTGGAAAAGCTCAGATATGATGAAAACGTGACTCCATAGAGACAAGAGGCCCAACAAATTTAAGTCACATAAATATGAATAGTCTCCTTATTCACAATAGCCCCAAAGTAGAAACAGTTCTCTCATAAGAGGAGAATGAATATGGGTAATAGTGCATGTATGTTCATACATGTATGTTCATACATGTATGTTCATACATGTAATATTAGCCAGTCTTATAAAGGAATGGAGCACTGATACACACAGGAACACAGATAGCCTTGAAATCATCATGCCACATACAAGATATCAGACATGGAAGTACATGATGTAGCATAGATGAGCGTCCAACATAAGGAAATGCATAGGGATGCAAGGCAGACTGGAGGTTGCCAGGCCAGAGAAACAGGGGGGGGGGGGTTATAAATAGTCTAGAAAATCTTGAAATATTTCAGCAAAAAATTCCAAGCTGTTTAATTCCAAAGTCAAACTAACAAACTTGATATTTGTTCAAGTATCAGTGTGTTATCTACTTTAACTAAGCCATAAATCATAACCATAATTTCTTCCTTTTTTTTTACAAATAATTTACAATGTTTAGTTTGGAAATTGAGAGTTTGAGTTAGTTGAACTAGTATGCTGTATATTCTCATTTTAAGTGCTGGAAGCTGCTGAATAAATCTGTCTTTTCTTTGAAGGAGAAAGTGAGTCTTTGATTTTATTCTGTGACCTAAGATGGCAAATGGATTTTTCTTGTGAAATGACTGATTGATTGGTAATGACTGCCTATTCTGAGCAGTATTCTAAGGAGGGAGTTTAGGCTCAGGGGAAGGGTGCAGGGTTAGATTAGTGATGTCTGCTTTGAGCGTGGCACTGGAGAGCTGATTATATGCAAGGTCAGTCAATTAATATTTTCTTTTATTGGCTATCCTGGAGAGTGAAGGAAATAACAAATTTCCCAAACACCTCATCTTTGGGGGTAGTAAGCAGTCTCTTGGTTTCATAAACATAATCAAAGAGGAATCAATGAGATTTCCTTCAAAAGTATTGGACTTTTCAAAAAGAAAAGTACCATTTTTATTAAAAGTTCATGGTTTTACAAGTAACTCCTCAACTATACTCCTGTAAGTGACCCCAATAAATCACTGGTTCACCAGGCTAGACTGGGATGAAATCATTTCTTCTGTCTGTTGCTGTGCTCTCTATCTGAGGTGAATAGAAACAGACTCCTCAAGAGAAGGTCACTTAGCAGTCCCCTCCCCCTCGGGAGCAGCTATAGCTTTGTCATAGGTCCTAGCTCTGCTCCTGCCCCTGATAAAGGCAGTCATGGCTGGGCAGGGAAACTCACGGAGACGGCTCACCACCTCCGGGCTGGAGGCATCTGGGTTCGCCCTTCCCCTGCCAATCCCCAGGTGGGTGACTCTCGGGAAGTGACCAATCTGGGCCATTGTGTCCTTATCTGGGAAACATTTCCTTTGTTCTTCCAGGGAGGCTATAGGTTGAGAATAAGAAAATGCACAGGAAAGATCGTGGGGACTTTCAACACCAAACAATGGACAGATTGGTTCTCACTGCCCAAACCCACTCCCTAGAGGACATCAGGGGCCACCACTTTCTTAGGATCCACATTCCATTTCCCCAAACTGCCTCTCTCTGGTCACCATTATCCACCAAGTGAATCTCTTCCGCGAGCCCTCTGCATTTCTATGGAGTTATATCTTACCATGATGTTGTCAGCGCTCAATAAGACTAGCAGTTTTATGAAACCAAGGCTGCTCTCGGCAACTGGATAGAAGATCCCGCCTGGCCACATGGTTTGGACCCACAAGCTGAGAGCATGGGGGAAGAAAAGTGGGCTCAGTCTCCAGGAAACCATCCTGGCAGTATGAGGGACTGGAGACACCTCACTCTGTCCGGCAGCTTGTATCAGTGGAGGCAGGAGCTAAGCAGAAGGTAGCTTGTGGCTACAACCAAGGACCTTGTCATCTTGCAAAGGGACAGTCTTCTTAGCTATACCCAGAAGGCATCTCCCAGAATAACCTCCTCAAGGCCAGGTAATAACGCACATTTCATGCTGTTTCTCTGAAGTCTAAATGTTTGCTGAGAGATGCCGTGGTAACCATGACGCCATAATGGAACATTCTTCCCAAGGCGTAGAAGAAACTCCGCCGTAGAGCTCTGCTGCATAAGGCCACAGTGAGTTCATTTCTCCTTTAGTGGGAACAGTTCACGGAAGAACTCGCAGCACCATCCTGAGGACAAAAGAAACATCTCATGTCATGAGGGGAACATGGTGACTTAGAACTGTGTGCAGTTTCCTTAGGCCATGGAACACAGTTTGAGGCCAGGATGTGAGGCAAAGCCCCCACGGGCTTAGGGGTTCAGATAGTTTTGAGCTCACATTCCAGGTTCAGTGCTTAGTTGTGTGACCTTGAGCCTGTTACTCGGTGTCTCTGAGTGTCCGTTTCTGAGTCTGTAAAATGGGGATTACAAGAGCGCCTGTGTCTAGGGTGGCTATATGAATGGACTGAGCTAAATGCTGAGACTGTTGCTAGTGAAGACATCCCAGCAAGACTTGATGTGAGTTTTAATGGGAGGGTGAGAGCACAGTAAGATACTAATCCCTGGGGAAGCTCCCACCGAAACCCTGTCTTTTTTTTTTTTTTTTTCCAGCAGTGTTTTATGGCTATACAGTTAAAGCAAGGGTTGAATTCCACAAATCAAAAGCCAACCCTTTTTAGAGAACCAACTCTCTAGCACACCCAGGGCCCCAGGCTGCTCTGAGAAGAAAACTGGAGAAAGCAGACTACCCTCTCTCCTTGGGCCAGCTCACAAACTGCTAGCCTAGCATTGGAGCCAGACAGCCACTTCCCGCCTATGTCTGCACAGAACCCAGAGCTGGGGATGTGACAGGTCAGTTTATCCCATCCGGGAACTTTGGATGGTAAAAAGGAAACGGGCTTTTACAAGGGGAATCACCCGCTTCGGGTGTGGGACGGTGATGGAGTCTTCTGTCTTCCCAGCTGCCCATGGTGCTCGCTGCGTTTCTCTCTGGGGATGGCAGAGATAAGAGGGGTGCTGCTGGTCCTGCTGTACATGTCCCACTCGTCATCTGCCAGTGAGTGTGACAGCTGGAGCCTGGGGTGGGATGGAGGGAGGGTCATCCAGGAAAACGCAGTGGCCTCTAATGCCCAGGGAGGGACTCACCTGGCAAGGAAGCCAATCCCCAGGATTTTGTCCTGGGTGGCATGTGTGAGTGGCAGGGGCTAGGTAACAGAGTGTCAGGGCATGGGTGTGGGGCAAATTCTAAGGGTGGGGGACAGTTAGGAGAATCAGCTTTAGGGCACAGAATGGCCTATGGGGCAGAGAGGTCCGTATGAGAACTGCCTCTCACACTCAGCTCAACCCTGCCCACCTGGAGTACGTTGAGCTCTGCCATCTGTGATCCTGATCAGGACTAGCTGGTCCCCACCACAGCAGAGGTCTCTCGGGTAGCAGAACTGACTGACTCCTCCCTGACCTGTAGGCTGCTCAGGACTAACAAGTCCAGCTTAGGAAAAGGCAGGTGAAGAGAGGACAGATGACTCAAACAAGCTCTGTCCACCTTTGCTGCCATTGGCTAGTTAGGTGACCACACACACACACACACACACACACACACACACACACACACACTATGCAAAGACCCCACACCTTCCTCAGACATGGCATTTCTCCCACTAAGCCATAGCTGAGACCCAGAACAGACATTTGGTCTGGACCAAATTTTCTCATCATGGCATTAGAGATGGAATCCGACACAAGGCAGGGACTCTGCACAAGTACTCTACTACTGAGCTTCTTCCCCAGCACTCAAATAGCATTTTGGGAAAAGGAATGTCGTCACATACATGGAGGTTCTTGGCTCGGGGAGGATTGGCTAATCCCTGTATTACAGATCATCTGTGTCTCCAGAGACAAATCAGAGCATAGACAAGGAATGTCATTGTCGGTATTTCTGAAGGAGCCTTGGTGTTTGTTGTCCCAGCAAAGTCTGTGTAAGGGTCTATGATTGGAAATTTGGTCCCAGGATACCCCATAATGAAGAGGTCCTTTTTTTGTTGTTTGTTTTGTTGCTGAGACCGAGTCTTACTTTGTAGCATTGGCTAGCCTGATGCTCAGTAGGTAGATCAGGCTGGCCTTGATCCACCTGTGTCTGCCTCCTGGGTGCTGGGATTAAAGTCATATGTTTCCATACCCAGCCCTCTCTGAGTTCTTGACAGTCCTGTGGATGACATGTTGGAAATGTCTTTGCTGCCAACATCCGAGGTAACCACCAGAAGAAGCCCTTCCACTCTGTTTTCTCTTCTGAATACTCGGCACATCCTTGGGGTCACATCACCCTGTATAGACACAGTCCATCGAGTGTCACTGTCACAGACTCCCCAAGTCCATCCCTGCAAGCTTAGTTCCCAACCCAGTGCCTGGCAGGGTTCTCTGCAGGTGGCTGGGTGACTGAAAAGGCATTCGCTGGGAGTCCACAGCACAGGATCTGCTACAAGTGCCTGTTACATGGTACAGAACCCAAGGCCACCAACACAGAAGTGAGAATTGAGCATTTGCAGTTTGGGATTTGAGAGCAAGCAGGAAGATTGTTTGCATTTTGGAAAAGCGTATTGCCAGTTTTGCTCCAAGGCTCAGCACTGTCATTTACAGAAATAGAGTTTGCATTTTCCCATAATCTCTTCCTGCGGTCTTGCAACAAAACCCAAGTGGTGTCCAGGCCCATGACTACACCCTTCAGAAGAGGAAACAGCACCAGACAGAGTAGTGGCTTGCCCAAGATCTCACAGCATACTGAGACCAACTTGACTTGGAAGTCTGCTTCTAGGCTCTTCCCAAATACATATCAAGGTCTATCCTGGGGAACTTTAAGCAAATGTAGTGTCCAGAGAGTCCGGTAGATGCCAGGTGGAGAATCTCTCTACCCTGGCTCCACCAGGGGCTGAGAAGGAGTCCTGTGGGTACTCGAGTTCAACAGAACAAGGTATATCAACCACTGAGGGAGGACCCAGGGCAATGGAGGGAGTCAGCAGTTTGGGGGAGCAACAGAGTTCATAGAGTTGCCAACTTCTTATGAACGATGCCCGGAAAGTTGGGGCTCAGTTCACCACCCCCAGCACTGTAAGGAAGTCAGTTCCTGGCCCTGCCTTGTCCTGCCTTCTCCAGCCTCCATGATCTTTCCTGTTCTAGTAGTCTCTATGCTTGTATGAACATAGGACTTTAAGAACAATACAGGTCCATCCCATCTCAGGTTGGCAGAAGAGGCATATCATTTAAACAACAGTGTATTTGTTCCTCTCCCTGGAAACAAAATCCAGCTTTCCCTGTCTGGAAGGCAGAAGATGAGCAGGATTGGGAAGGGGAACTGAGACAACCTCCACATGCTAGGACTTTTATCTCCTTCGTGACAGGAGGTCAGGGAGTAGATCACAGAGTCCTTTTACTCATACCAGACAACTTATTCAACACCAACTAGAATAGCTCCTAGGCACACACTGACCCAGCAAAACAGACCCAGTGGGAGGAGTCATGCCTGCCAGCAGCTTGCAGGGGATGCAGGGAGAGGCAACCATGAATCCGAGGTTCAGGGTGTGTCTGGAACACAGATGAAGGATGACAAGTTGGGTGTTGGAGTTTAGACTCCTCAGCATTGGCTCCATATGCTTCCACCATCTGTGGTATGGAGACGGGTGCTCCCTTCCCTAAAGCTGGAGTTCCCAGCCACTTTAGCATGCCCAGCTCCACGGTTAAGGAAGACTTGTCCCAAGTAGTGAATGCTGGCCATGCTCAAGACCCTTTCACATTCTTGAGTTCTTGGGACCCCTAAACCATTTTTGCTTTGGGGGACATTGTCCTAGTTTAAATTCTGCTGCTGTGGCTAAATGAAACACCCCCACCTGAGGAGCTCAATCAGCTGGTCCATCAAACCCACAGTCGAGCAGGGAGAAATGAATGCGCACACGAGGCCTGCTTGTTTGCTTAGCTAGCTTTTCTTTGCTTCTGGTTGTTGTTTTGGACAGGGTCTCATTATGTGGCATTGAGTGTCCAGAACTCTATGTAGACCAGGCTGGCCTCGAACTCACAGAGATCCCCTACTTCTGCCTCCTGAGTGCTAGAATTAAAGGCAGATGCCACCACCCCTGGGGCTTCTTCACCCTGACACGGTTAAGGATCCCTGTTGGTGCTATCCAAAGCAGGCTGGTTCTTCTTCTATCTATCAGCAATTAAGACAGTCCTCAACAGACATGCTCTCAATCCAACCTTATCTAGGTAAGTCTTCATTAAGGCTGTCTTCCCCTGGATTGGAGAGATGGCTCAGTGGTTAAGAATACTGGCTGTTCTTCCGAAGAACCTGGGTTCAATTCCCAGCACCTACACGGCAGCTCACAATTGTCTGTATCTTCAATTCCAGGGGATCTGACACCCTCACACAGACATACATGCAAGCAAAACACCAGTGTACATAAAGCAAAAACAAATAAATCATTAAAAAAACAAACAACCACTCTTCCCAAGTGATTTTAGGTTGCATCAAGTTGATAATTAAAGCCAGCCATCACAGGCTTTATCTTTCAGATCTACCACAGTAGAAATTAAACCAGAAAAGCTTAAAGCACAACACAAATTCATGCATACATTTGGCTGGAAAACTGCACCACGCACTTGTGAGTGGAGAGTTGGGGAAGCAAGCAACAGCTTTTCCCCGAAGAAAGGGCCTAGACAAGGAAGTCTATAGGTCCCATTTCCACCCACTCCGTCTGCTTCTGTCCGGGGGCGGGGGCGGGGGCGGGGGGGGGGGGGGGTGGGGGGGGGGGGGGGGGGGGGATGCCAGACAAGGCCTAGCAAGTGGTGCTGCGCTCGGCAGAAAGAGTGCCCAGTAGCAGGGGCTAGAACGACTTTTAAAGGATTCAGAGGTGCTAGCAAACATCTTTTACATGGAAGATCTCCTGGGATGAACAAAGCACCAGGGTAGTAGAGTCAGCCCCGAGCAAAACCGAGTCCGCAGACCAGGAGTCCCGAGGGCTGGGGAACAGTGGTGCCCACGTGGGGCCGGCTCCTGGCCATATAGTGAGGCTTACGCTCCCTTTGCAGTTTGCGGCACCCAGAAAGCCAACATCGCGGACGAGCCCAAGGAGAACCTCGTGGGCAGCAACGAGTTCCCCTGGGTGGTGTCCTTACAGGACCCAGAGTACACCCACCTGGCATTCGGCTGCATTCTCAGCAAGTTCTGGATCCTCAGCACCGCCTCAGCTCTCCAGCACAGGCTAGTGCTTCCCAGCGGGAGGGCTGGGGGGGGTGCCCTGCAAGTTTGGGGATTGGCGGGGCCTGCTGGGTAGACTCCGGGTCTAGTTGTCTGAGCCAAGGTCCTGAGGTCACCAGTGCCTCTTGGGACTTTGCTACGAGGGCCAAGGGTGGCAGCAATGAAAAGATGCCATTTGTTGCGTCTAGGAAGGCCACTTGTGATTTCGCAACCACAGAGATGTGGATTCTTTAATTCTATCCACCAGATGTCCTTCCGGGATAAGTTAAGGAAATCAGCAGGACACCTTGGGTCCCACAAATGTCTGCCACAGACAGAAGGGCACAGAGAAAAGCCGAAGGAAATCGGAGCTGCTCTCAGAATGCTTCAGAATGCTTTCTCTGGGTGCTCAGAACACTCTGATTCCTAGACTCCAATTGCGTTTGTTCGTGTTCCCCAAATGATATACCATAAACTCAAATTCTTACAGATTAAAAAAATCATAAATATGATTAAAGGAAATATTTGGCAAATTGTAGAACACTTCATTCAGTCCAGTGACTTCAGAATCGGCAGTAAAGAGATAATTTTAACCTCTGGGAAAGAAATATTTCCAGCAGAAAGTTGTTCACTGGGTGGCTAATTACACAGAAAATGCCAGAAAGAACGTAAACATCCAAGGGGGCTTGTGGCGCAGGCCTGTGATCCCCGCACTCGGAGGGTGGAGGCAGGAGCATCAAGAGTTCAAGTTCTTCATCCTTAGCTGTATGTTGAGTATGAATAGTCTGAGACCCCGCCGCAAAAACGAACACACACAAACCAAAAAACCACCAAATAAAAGCGAACGTCCAGTTATCACAGATAAGCAGATTAGTATAATTTCTTGCGCGCTGTGTGTGAGAGAATAGCGTGCATTACACAGAGGGAGGAAGTCCAGCAAGTAGCAGCTTGGTGACGTCATTACGCGGGGCTTTGTAAGTCGTGCATTAACCTTGTCTAGTTTTACTGTGGTAGCTGTGAAAGATTAAGCCTGTGAAGGTTCTGCGTGTGCATGTGTAATGTGCGTTGCGTGTGATGCGTGTCCGCGCGTGTGTGGGTATCTTCCTCGGTTGCTCTCCGTTTTGCTGAAGCAGGGTCTCTCACAGAACCTGAAGCTCACTAATGTGGCTGGTTTTGCCCAGAGTTCCCTATCTCTGCCTCTTGCGAGCTAGAATTGCAGGCAGGCCACTTAGCTTTTATGTGGATGCTAGGAATCCAAACTCTGGTTCTCAAGCTTGAGAGAGCCATCTCCCCAGCCTGAGAGAATAATCAGTTTAATTAAGTAAAGAAATTGTAAACACCTGATAGAATAATCTGTAGCTGCTGAAGTTTTAATACTTTATTTTTTTTTTTTTAATTTATTTTTTCAAGACAGGGTTTCTCTGTAGCTTTGGAGCCTGTCCTGGAACTTACTTTGTATGCCAGGCTGGCCTCGAACTCACAGAGATCTGCCTGCCTCTGCCTCCCGAGTGCTGGGATTAAAGGTGCGCATCACCACCACCTGGTACTTTAGGTATTTTTAAATTTATTATTCTTTCAGTGTGCATATAAAATAATAGGCTTCATGTGGCATTTTCTTTTTTGTTTATTTTTTAAATTAAATATTTTTCATAAAATATATTTTAAGCCGGGCGATGGTGGTGCACACCTGTAATCCCAGCACTCGGGAGGCAGAGGCAGGTGGATCTCTGTGAGTTCGAGGCCAACCTGGTCTACAAAGCGAGTTCCAGGAAAGGCACAAAGCTACAGAGAAACCCCATCTCGAAAAACCAAATATATATATATATATATAATCATGTTTCCCCAACTCCTCTCCATCTCTCTACTTACTCAACTTTGTTCTTTCTCTCTTTCAAAAACAGAAATCAAAACAAGCAAAAGCGCCATAAGAGAAAAAGATGCCAAACAAAACAAAATGAAACCAAAAGTCCACACAAATGTCCCAGAGTTGGTTTTGTGTTGGCCAGCTACTCCTGGGCATGGGGCCTTCCCCGGAGTGTGGCTGAAGTACTGGTTTCCCTTTGGCAGCAGGTATCAATTGCAGATAGCCTCTTGGTTAGGGCTGCTGCCTCTAAGTCTGGAAGGAAGCAAGCCTGCTGATAGTCTAACCTTGGGTTTTCTGTGTCCACTCCCCAATCAGTGCCAGGACCCCATATGGCTGGAACCTGTGTAAGTCCTGTGTGTGCTGCCAGTCTCTGTGACTTCATGTCTGGAAGACATTGGTTCCTTGGGGTCCTCCATCGCCTCTGGCTCTTATAATCTTTCTGCTGCCTCTTCCTCAGATCCCTGAGCTTTGAGAAGAGTTTAATGAGCACATCCCATTTAGGACTGAGTGTTCCTAAGTCTCTCCCTCTCTGCACATTGTCCAGTTGTGGGTCTCTGTCTTAGTTCCCACCTACCTCAAGAAAAAGCTTCTCTGATGTGTGTTGACCAAGGTACTGATCTATGAGTGTGTTATCAGGAGTCATTTTACTGCGGTGTTCCTTTAGGTTTCCCCTAGGCCCATGACCTGTCTAGTCTCAGGTTCTTAGCCACTCTGTACCAGGTATGGGTTCTAGCTCATGGAGTGGGCCTTAAATCCAGCCCCTCCGCCCCCCCCACCCCTGCCCCGAAGTGGTTGTTTACCCCCATAATATTTGTGCCACTATTACACCAGTGTATTCTGCAGGCAAGTTACTATTGTAGGTCAGGGTTTATAGCTGGGTGATATTGATGATTACCCTTTTCCTCTGGTAGTGTGCAGAGTACCTCCAGTACCATGAACACTAGCCAGTAGGAGTGAAGCTTCCAGTTAGACACCAGCTCAACTTCTCTGTGTTCAATGACATAAGTGATGTCTTCAGCAACAGGGCCTTACTTACCATCAAGTTGTGGAGAGTAACCAACGGCCTTGGCAAATAGTCTGTGATGTCTGGGGGATTCCATGGGACTGCTCTGGCCAGTGACTCAATAAGATGTAACCCATTCCTGATACTGGAAGTTTACTTGGTGCCCTAGATGTCTACTTCATGATTGTGTTTTCAAGCATGTGTATCATTGTATTTTACTCGGTCTGTGGTGATATTGTGTTCCCCAAAATATTGTGCACCCCAATAAACTTATCTAGGGGTCAGAGAACAGAACAGCCATAATATTCAATGTTAGGCAGTGGTAGCACATGCCTTTAATTCTAGCATTCCAGAGGTAGAGATCTGTCTGGATCTCTGTGAGTTCAAAGCCACACTGGAAACAGCTAGGCCTGGTGACACATGCCTTTAATCCCAGGAAGTGATGACAGGAAGCAGAAAGGTATTTAAGGCATAAGGACAAGGAACTAGAGTCTGGTTAAGCTTTTAGGCTTTTGAGCAGCAGTTCAGCTGAGATTCATTTGGATAAGGACTCAGAAGCTTCCAGTCTGAGGAAACAAGATCAGCTGAGGAATTGGCAAGGTGAGGTGGCTGTGGATTGTTCTGCTTCTCTGATGTTCCAGCATTCACCCCAGGCTTCAGGTTTGTTTTTATTAATAAGACCTTTTAAGATTCATGCTATATTGGTCTACTCTCATTACCTTCTGTTGTTCATGGTTCACCCTTGACCCTCACACAGGTCAGAATTTATATATATATGTGTGTGTGTGTGTGTGTGTGTATGAAGCCTTACCTTTTATTAGAAAAAAGGCTCCATACTTATTTCACTTTCTGACTCTGTACCTGTACCTTCAACATTCTCACAACAATTTTCTGCTCCTCAACAAGGGAGCATGCCTGGTCTTCCCATGGACATACCCAGCATACACAGAGCCACCGCAGGCCCTGCTGACGTGAAGTACTTGCTTTAGACAATCTCCTAGGGACTTCAGGTCGTATAGCACAGCACCCCCCCCCCCCCCCCCCCCCCCGCTCCAAGTCTGACTGAGATTCTGGTACTTTCCCAACCTTCTTGGTATAAAAGTAAAACAATCCTATGGTCAGCGGCCCCAGACAGCCTTGTGAGAGACCGCACTGCAGGAAAACCTGCAGTGATGTGTCAGACATGGACCTTTCTGAGTGTGTCTCAGCACTGTCTCTAGAGGAGCCAGAGTGCATGTTTGTGAGTGGAAATCCGTGTCGACAGTTGAATATCCACAAAGCAGCAGAGGTTTGCAGGGGGTCAACCCCCACTCGCTAGCTTCTCTCTCTTGCACCATCTTCTGCCATCACGTTCTCGGATGTTTTCCTTAAATGCCTAATGTGTTCATGGGTATCTATAGAGCTCTCTACATCGGTTCTTCTGTCTATTAACACAGAGTTCTCTCTCCCCAGACAGCTTTGGTTTCCTTAACAAAATATCATAAACTGGGTGGTTTAGCCCAGAAAGTCCAGGTTAGAGTGTCAGAGGCTTGCTTCCTTCTGGACTTATAGGAAGAGGCCTTCTAGGTGTGTCTTCACATGATTCTTTTCCTCTGTGGGAGAGTAAGACAGAAGACAGACTGTGGGAGTTTCCTGACATCAACAACCCCAAGTGCACACACACACACATCATCACATCACATACACTCACCACACACACACACACATACACACACATATACCACATACATACCACACACACACACACACACCACACAAACACATACACACCACACACACACATATACCACATACACACCACATACACACATACACCAAACACACCACACCACACCACACACACACACACATACACCACATATACTCACCACACACACAGACACACATACACACACCACACACACACATATACCACATACATACCACATACACACACCACATATACACCACACACATACACACACCACACAAACACATACATACCACACACACACATATACCACATACACACCACATACACACATACACCAAATACACCACACACCACACCACACACACACACACACACATACACCACATATACTCACCACACACACACACACACACACATACACCACATATACTCACCACACACACAGACACACATACACACACACATATACCACATACATACCACACACACACACCACATACCACACACATACACACACACATATTCCACATACATACCACACACACACACACCACATACACTCACCACACACACAGACACACATACACACACACCACAACACACATATACCACATACATACCACACACACACCACACACCACATAACACCACACACATACACACATACCAAACACACACAGAGACCACATACACTCACCACACACACAGACACACATACACACTCACCACACACACACATATACCACATACACACCACACATACACACACACACACCACATACACACCACATACATACACATCACATACACACACCATACAAACACATACACACCACATACACACACACACCAAACACACCATACCACACACACACACACACACACACACACACACATACACACCACATATACACATGAAAAGAAGAAAGAGTTGGGTGGTGGTGGCACACGCCTTTAATCCCAGCACTTGGGAGGCAGAGCCAGGTAGATCTCTGTGAGTTCAAGGCCAGCCTGGTCTACAGAGGGAGATCCAGGACAGCCTCCAAAACTACATAGAGAAACCCTGTCTCGAAAAACCAAAGAGAGGGAGAGAGAGAGAGAGACAGAGAGAGAGAGAGACAGAGAGAGACAGAGAGAGAGAGAGAGAGAGAGAGAGAGAGAGAGAGAGAGAGAGACAGAGAGAGAGAGAGAGAGAGAGAGAGACAGACAGACAGACAGAGAGAGAGAGAGAGAGAGAGAGAGACAGACAGAGAGAAGAGAGACACCACGCCTTGATGAATAAAGTGAAGGAGCAGTTGAGGATGAGTCCCAGTATCAACCTCATGCACGCACATGCACACCCCTACACACACACAAAAGAACATGAAAACACACGATACACAGGACAACGTGGCCAACTCTCTAAGTCCTTTGTTGTCTTCCATTCTCCTCATGCCGTTTCTGACTTGACCTTCACCTCAGTGCTGGAGGATGGCTTTCTCTCTCTTCTACTTTCTTGCTGAGCACCTTCTCACCCAGCTGCTGCTGAGCTCAGTGGCAGCTGGTATCACCTGCCACTCCCAGCTGGCTATTGCTGGTTTTGACAGCCCTTGCTCAGATGCTGAGTGCTGAGTCCTCTTTGCAGTTTGTTTGTTTGTTTGTTTTCCGAGACAGGGTTTCTCTGTGTAGTTTTGGTGCCTGTCCTGGAACTCACTCTGTAGACCAGGCTGGCCTCGAACTCACAGAGATCTACCTGCTCTGCCTCCCAAGGGCTGGGATTACAGGCGTGCACCATCATTGCCCGGCTGCTTTACATTCTTAGTTTCTTGGGTGAGTCCTAGAGGAGAAGTAGAGAATACCCAGCTTAACCCCACCACTGTTAAGCCACACCCTCCCTAAATGCAGTCAGAGAGTATGTAAATCGAGATATGCATTAAGTGACTGGGCAGTGGTGGCACCCACCTTTAATCCCAACACTCTGAAGGCAGAGGCAGGCAGATCTTCATGAATTTGAGGTGAATTTGAGGCCAGCTGAGTCTACAAAGCGAGTTCCAGGACAGCCAGGCCTGTTACACAGGGAAACCCATCTCAAAAAACAAACACAAAAACAAAACAAAACAAAAAGATGTTAAATGCTGAGACAGTGAGTGAGAGTCATGATTACATATCTTGTATTACTACTATATTTTAAAAAAAAAAAACTGTTCCTGTAGAAAAATTACCCAATAACATGTGAACAGATGATCTTTACATGATAAGATAAATGGTATCAACACAGAAGAATCCCCCAAGAGGCCTTTAGCTCACAAGGGAGAGCACAAACATAGAAATTCAGGAGAGATTCTCTAGAGACTGAGTTCAAAGTAAAAACTAACCCAGGGGGCTGGAGAGATGGCTAGCAGTTAGGGCACCTCTTGCTCTTCCAGAGAGCCCAAGTTTAGTTCCCAGAATCCACATCAAGTAGCTCACAACCATTAGTAACTCCAAGGACTCCAGTATGTTCTGGTACACACACACACACACACACACACACTACCTAGGGATTGAGTTGGATGGGCATGCCAAGTTGAAAATAAAAACCATGAAAATGGGAAATGAGGAAAGTGTGAAGCCTCCTAGCTGCCTTGACTTCTCAAATGTCCTCTGTTGTCTCTCCTCTCTAGGAAGAAGGTCACTGCTGTTGTCGGTATAGCTAACATGGACCCCAGAAAGGTGGATCACACCGAGTACCCAGTCAATATGATCATCCTCCATGAGAACTTTAACAACAAATCCATGAGCAATAACATAGCCCTCCTGAGGACAGAATCTGCCATACATTTCGACGACATGGTCCAGGCCATCTGCTTCCTGGACAAAAAGCAAGATAGAGCACCAACCTTGAAGAACTGCTGGGTGGCAGGATGGAATCCCACAGCTGCAGTTAATACACTCCTCCCCTAGAGGAGGCTGTGTGTGTGCTGGCAATGGGGGTGACTCAGATGAACTTCTCTAGGGCCTGTCTTATTCATTCAGAATGCCTGAGGTTTAGAGCTGATTCCTAACATTTGCCTTTCTGGGGGCTTTTCTTGTACTATATTCCACAGGTCCTTTTTTTCCTTAGCTCTATACCCAAGAAGTGTACAGGCAGCATCCTGTCTCACCAAGTGCTGGGAGGAGTAGGGGACCAGGGCTCTTACCTAAGCCACCCATTTCCCATCATTCTTGGATAAGAATGAATCAAGAAAATACGTATTCTTCAAGTGTGAAGGAAGGGCAAATTGTTCTCTGCCTGTTTACAGATTTAAATTCAAAGCAAAGACAGTTTTCAGTAAAAACTCAGACACAAGTTCAGATTTCTGTGGGTGAAAGGGACGTAGAGGAACATTTTCTGTTATTCCTGTTTGGATATGTGAGTTGTTGGGCTGGCTCAGGACTGCCTTCTTGCTAGTAATTCTTGGGCTCTCTGTTGCATGGTCCAGACAGGAAATCACATGACAATGAGTATCCTGAGGAGAATCTACGTGAAAGACATTGACCTGTGTCCTTTACCCAGAGACCAGAAAACAGAATGTGCCAGTCACACAAATAAGGAATACACCAATGTTTGCCTGGTAAGAACTTGATACACTAGAAGCCAAATCAAAGTAATCATTGGCTGCACTGAGGAGTCCTGGGGGTTCCTCCTTACTGAACGGGGAAGGAAGGGGGCCAGTGCCTTGGGATTCACATCTCTGGTAGGAATAACACTTGGCAGAAAGTACTCAAAAACCTACAGTGTGATCATTAGATACAGCCCCCAAGTGCCCCACCCAGCCTCCTGAGCCCACAGGGAATCTCAGCACCCAACCTCTCTTCCTCACTCTCGTTCAGCACAGACTTTATCCACTGAACCACCCCGATCCACCAGTCCTTCACTTTTGAACTGAATTCTGCTCACAAAACATCTCTTGGTGACTTTGGTGTTTGAATGCTTTCCTCTCTTGGAAATGGGTTCTGGCATCTGGATCCTGAACACCACACTTCTCAGGTGTAGAAGAAACTTCTAGCTTCAGAATTTGACTGATGGGTCCCCACGGAGGCAGCAGAGCTGCTCTTTACCTTTCCCCTTTACGTTTAGTTTGTACAACCCTTAGAGCTTTTGTGGGATGTCAGGGGAGAGGACAGCTCAGTGAAAGGGGCCCCTGTGTATGGTTGCTGCCCCTGAGCCCAGGAGTTAAGACAGAGGTGCCTCAAAGGCCCTGGGCCGGTGGCCCCTGCTGCTTAACATCAGAGACCAGAAGAAAGAGGGGGGCAAAAGAAAAAATACTGAGCTCATTTTGTACCTGGGGTTAGCAGCAAAACCACACGATAGCCAGGGTCATCTGCACCCACTACTGTGTCTAAGCCATCAAACTCTGTGTCCTACATCTCATCCATTTTCTCCCTCGAGCGCAATTACAATTAGCTTGGGGGTGGGACCAGTGAAAGTGGGGAGAGCACCCCATTCTTCAGCAGGGAGCTCCATGCCCATGCAGTCTGAGTGGATTATGGACAACGGTCGTTCAGCAATCCCAAGTGACTAGCCACAACTCTGAAATACCATTTCAAGCCTCTGCCGATTGGCAGGGTGAGGGGACACAGCAGACGAGTCGAAAAAGGAAGTACAAGGATGCTATGCTGCCCCTTCCCTGGAGCGAGCAACAATGTGCAGAACGTGGTGCCCTTGAACTGGCTTTGGCCTTCCCCAGGCCACCCAGACATGGCAGTGTCTGCAGAAAGTACAAGCCTCAGCCCTGCCCTGCTTTCAGCCATCCCCCCCCTTCTACCGGTCACCCTCCCTCTGCTCCGCCCACACTGCCTAAGCCAGGGGAAGTACACGGGGAGGGGACACCCCAGGCAGGCCATTGCCCAGGCACAGATAAGAAGGAGCTGATAAGGTCTACCTCTGCCTCTCTGCTTCTCATCCTTGAGTTCGTTCAAACTGTTGGCTGTTATCAGTTACCACCCTGCTCACTGCTCACTCAGTCCAAACAGTCAGAGCAACATATCATTGGCCAGCTTGCCTGGCTTTTCCGGTTGAGGGGGGCTACAATCAAGGAGGGTGAATAATAGTTCTTCCCCTATCTCAGACTCAGATGGACCACAGGGTGTGCGTGGAGGTTTGGCACTTGGGGTGGGAGAAATGAAACCTAGTTGCTATCTTGGGACTTTCCCCATTCCTTCCACTTCCTACAGAAAAATTACAGCCTTTATAAGCCGATACAATGGTCATAGCTAATACCTGACTGAGTGCATGGCGCCTGCCAGCTTCAGTGCTGCGTGTGTCAGAGGTACTAGTGAGTTTCCACGCTGAATGAGAACCAAGCCACCTGCCTTGGTCACAAATCCAGCTCAGTGTGCTAAGCCTCTGCCTTCTAGCCTCGCATGAGTTAAGGTGTGTGTGGCAGACCGCCTGAGCCGCAGAGGACTACTCATTCAGGAAAGGGTAAGGCTACAGTATGGCAGGGCTGCTGAGCAGGAGTAACTAGCAGCTGGGGCGTGGGTTAGGAAGCTGTAGACCCAGGACAGCCCCCGTTCCTGGGGAACTCTGGCCTTCCTTCCCCTCCACTTAGCTCTTCCTTGGGAAGAAAAAGAAAAGGCTTCAGAGGTGTGATCATTCTGAGCCTGAAATACTGAGGGAAAGATCTGGAGTATTAGCAAAAGCCAAGACAGTGAAAAATGAGCCAAGAGGCTATAGGCAATCTGGGTGCCAAGGCCACAAATCACTTGCATAATATAAAGAAAAATTGGGCTGGGGAAGTAGCTCAGCTGGTGGGTGCTTGCCTTGAATAAAGCCTTAGCTTCAGAGGTTTGATGGCCAGCCCTGTATTAAAAACCAGCTGTGGTAGCATGCCGGTACTCCCAGCGTGAGGAGGTGGAGTCATGGGGATCAGAGTTCAAGGTCATCTGTGAAGAGGTTGAGATCCAAACAAGCAAGAACAAGGGAGAGAGAGAGAGAGAGGAGAGAGTGATGTCATCATACTGTAGTTGGTGGTGGCTGTGTGGATTTGAAATGGTAGCCTATGATTTGCTCATTTCCAGAGAGAATCAAAGCAAAACCTTCTAAAACAGACACGGGCAAAAGGATCTACTGAAAAAGGTTTTCTCAAACCTAAGACCCTCTGTCCTTTACTGCAGGGGGAACCAGGGAGTCCTATGATGTGCCAAGTGAAGAAGTTGGATCTCTGGGTCCTCAGAGGCATGGTGACCCATGGAGGCGACTTGTGCCCTGGCCTGTTTCTGTATGCCAGTGTGGGAGACTACAGTGACTGGATCATGGCTATGGCGAATAAGGCTGGCCCTTCCCTGTCTGTGCTGAACCCCTGGGAGAAGTTGATCCCTGAGCCCCCCTTTCAAGAGTCAAATACTGCCCTGACGAAGAATTCGAGTTCTGTACAAGGCCATGCTGAGTGGCCCCGATCCTACTCCCAAGGACAGAGAATGTCCACTCTGTACGACCAGCCCACAGATGGCGGGCAGAAATTCAGGGTAAATGGTCTTCAGGAATCAAGCTGGCCTTCGAAGGTGGCTGCTCAACCCATGTACTATGATTACTACGGTGGGGAGGTGGGGGAAGGCGGGGCTATGGCTGGCCAGAACAGGCTGCACTGGCCCCACCAAAGGATCTTGATGTCCCTCATGCTTGTTTTCTTGGTCAGCGGTGTCTAGCTAGCAGCTAACCTACCCCACAGACAAGAAGCTCAGAGTGCAAGGTGCTAGGCATCTACCGCACTGTTCTGGTGTCTGTACTGTTTTGATAGGTGCCACCTGGGCAGCCACGAGCAGGCCCACAGCAGCACCGGGCTGGCTCTCCCTCCTCTGTCCCACTCCCATATGTGGGAAGGTCACTTCATTTATGCTTGTGATAAATGTGGGCTAACAAGTGTCAAACCATTCGAGTGCCCTGTGGTTCTTACACCTGTGGCAATGGTTCCGGGGCCAGGCTGGGATGATTTCCTCATGGGCAGATGTGGCCCTGCTGGTGACCTGGTAGATGTGGCCTGGGGGTGGGGGGGGGGGTTATACTAGCTGAGCACAGCAAACAGTGAAAGAACCCCACTGCTGGAAAACACTAGAGTACTTTAATGGGTCACTTCTTGGTCTGTAAGATACGGGCTGCTCTTGGCTATTTCCCCGGGGACCCGACTGTCTGTGGCTGCTCATCCGATGTTTTCATTTTATTCCAGGCTTTTCGGTATCCCTTTAAAGACATCTACAAAACAAAACAAGAGGCAAAGAGGAGAGGGTTACTTGGGAAAAATCAGCGCGTGCCCGTGCTGAAGGCCACTGCCATCTCTGCAGATGACCCTGTGAGGGGCCAGGGTCCTGTGGTGCACCCAAAAGAATCTTCTAGGGCTGGGAATGTAGCTCAGCTATTATAGTGCATGCTGAAAACCCTGGGTCTGAGCCACAGCACCCTATCTACTTTGGAGTAGTGGTAAAGTTAGGAGGTAGGGGAAGGGAATCAGAAGTTCAAGGTTATCCTCAGCTACATAGTAAGTTGAAGAATAGACTGGGATACATGGGACACAGTCTCAAAAAAATTTTAAAAAAAGAATGAAAAAGGAAAAGAAGGGGAAAGGCCATAGCAGCAACAACAGACTCCCAAAAGACTGTTTTAAAGAGTGTGCTTCTGCCCAAAGAAGTGAGATGGTGTGTGCCCTTGGTGGGTTCTTTGCGCAGTTCCAGGTATGATGTACGCCAAGTTAGGGCCCCATGTCCTCCCTGTCACCAAGTGACCACAGGAGGGAATGGAAATAGAGTCTAGATGTCGAAAGACCCCAGGTTCCTCAGCAGCTCATGCGGTTTTAAGTAACAGTGATGACACCCCAAGTGTGCAGGCCATCTCATGAGCTAGGTGCATACCACCTGCTTCAAGGCTACAGGCTTAGATACAGAGAGGCCCACAGCAACTATGTAAATGCATGGACTTGGGTTCTGAGAGCCATTAAAAACCCATTCTCTCTCTCTCTCTCTCTCTCTCTCTCTCTCTCTCTCTCTCTCTCTCTCTCTCTGAAACAGGGCCTCACTATGTAGTTTTGAGTAGCCTGGAACTTGCTATAGAGACCTGGCCTTAAACACAGATCTGCCTGCCTCTGCCTCCAAGTGCTGGCACTAAAGGTGTATGTCACCATATGTGTGACTTCTAATTTTCTTAAAAACTGTCTTCTCCAAGTAAGAAGCAGCAGGTGCTAAATACCCACGGCATGGAGGGATTTACAAGATTCTAGAATTCACCATACAAACAAGCAACTGAACACACTTGTGTAACAAGACTCTCTCCCAAGCCCTAAACACATGTCCTTAACCATTAAAAGTGGGATCTTAGGGGGAAAATGCACCATTCATTTTGGCTGAACAGTTGAAACAACTGCAGAGATTTCTCACAGACACAACATGTCCACCATCCCCATAGTCTCATCCTGATAAACAAAATCCTGAAGGAAGATGTTGATGGCTTGAGATACTTGGCCATCCCATGTTGTCAAGGGTAAGTCAGAGACTCAATCCTCCTGGGGACAACAGGCTCACCTCTGCGATCTCCACCTTCCTCTCCCACATCTTGATGGTCTTCTCCAACTCCCCATTCAAGATTTTCTCCTTGACATACATCATCACCTGGGGAGCGCGGAATTCGGCCAGCTGCTTCCGTAACTTACTGTTCAAGGCATGGGCTTTGGCCCTGTCCTGTTGGGAAGGACCCATTAGGCCATAAAATTCTGGGAGCTCCTGCTCCATCCCCACATTTCAATACAGTTCCAACATCAAGAGTGACAGTCGCAAAGGGTGGGGCCCTCCCAAGACTCTGGGTTTTTCTAGTGGATTGTGATGTTTCCATCTAGTTCAGAAACACTAGGGAGACTTGACTTCTCATCTCCTCCTTTTCCTCTCTGTTCTCTTTCTCCCCTTTACTAAGAACTATGCTTTCTCTTATTTAGATTTCTTAAGGTGTTTTTGTGTGTGTGAGGTTATATATTTATATATACTTTAACTTTATCAGTCTCAATTCACTTTCCTGTCTTCCTGTATTGTAAAATACACATAACAGAAGTTTCTATTTTAAACATGTTAAGCACATAGTTCAGTGGCATTAAATACATATATAATCCTAGCACTTGGGAGGAGGACACAGGAGGATTTGGAATTTCAATTCATCCATGGGCACATACATATTTGAGGCCAGTATGAAGTACATAATACCCCTCACAATGGGGGAGGCAAGCTACCCCTTGGTACTTCCAACTGCAAAGCTATTGTGTCATAGATCAACCTCCTCGCTGAGGATCACCTTTGGATTCCTTCTGTGTCTGGCACTGGGAGCTGGTTAGAAATACAGACCTGGGCAGCTCCATACCCCTCTTGTCAGTCTGAACTCTAACAAGCTCTCCAAGTGACTGGTTTCCAGTTTCTAATTTGAGAAGCACTGTTTTGATTCTCTGTGATACAAACTAATAAAAAAATTACTATTCACATGTTTTAAGAAAGTGGTAATCCAAGTCAGTCAGTGGTGGCACACACCTTTAATTCCAGCATTTGGGAAGCAGAGGCAGGTGGATCTCTGTGACTTTGAAGCCAGCCTGGTCTACAGAGTGAGTTCCAGGACAGCCAGGGCCGTTAACACTGATAAACCCTGTCTTGAAAAACAAAAACAACAACAAAGAAAAAAAAGAAGTTGGTAATTCACCTTGATTATCACAGACAGGCAGCTGTGGTTAGGCCTAAGGATGTGCCTAGAACCATGGTACACTTCCTTTCTCATCAGGATAATGATAAAAGAATGTTTGGTGTTTTTCATGCCATCTGAGATTACACCTGTAGCCCCAAAACTCAGCAGACTGAGGCAGAAGGATTGAGCATTTAAGAATAGCCTAGGCTACATAGTGAGACCCTGACAAGGAGGATGATTACGGAGTAAGAAAATGCATTGCAGCTGTAAGGATCATGCTTTGAAGATCAGGGACTCCAGTAACAACAGAAAATTCCACTTGTACATCAGGGACATCACTACACAATGGAGATCTTTGGGACAGCCACTTAGAGGAACTGTTTAGTTTCTGCTGCTGTGATAAACACCACGACCAAAGGCAAGGAGGAGGAGAAAGGGCTTACTTCATCTTACAGCTTTCAATCTGTCATCCAGGAAAGTCAGGGCAGGAACGTAAGCGGAAACAGCTTACTGAGTTGTTTCTAATGGCTTGCTTGTTTCCTTCCTTCCTTCCTTCCTTCCTTCCTTCCTTCCTTCCTTCCTTCCTTCCTTCCTTCCTCTTTTGTCTTTGTTTTAGATCTTATATGTATATAGGCATGGGTTTGTGCATATGAGTACAGTACCCTCAGAGGCATTGGCTCTCTTGCAGCTGAAGTTACAGGCAGTTGTGAGCAGCTAGATGTGGATACTGGGAACCAAATTTGGGTCTTCTACAAGAACAGTGCTTTCTCTTAATCACAGCCATCTTTCTAGCTCCCCAGCCTGCTTTCTTACAGTACCCAGGACCACCAGCCCAGGGGTGGCACTGCCCACAGTGCGTTGGGCCCTTCTGCATCAACAATATATAAAGAAAATGCACCACTGTTTATTGGCACCCACAGGTCAATATGGTGGGGACATTTTCTCATTTGAAGTCTCCTCTTCCAAAATGACTCCAGCTTTGTATCGAGTTGATATAAAACTAGCCAGGTTCAATAATACAAGTGGCAACAAAAATGGTGTCCAGCCAGGTGTCTAACAGAACCGGACAAACAGACCAAGAAGAGCCTCTCTGTGTCTAGAGCAAGCCTCAGAGACTGACAACACCTTGCTGGAAAGAGGCCTGGCATAAAACTGAATCAGAATGTAAGACAGGACCTCACAGTATCGCTGAAAGGAATAGAGAAAGCAGGCAGTAACTAACATGGGCTGATAGCTGAGTGGGATGTCAGCAGAGGCAGTGTAGGAGAAAGACGAAACGTGGAGAACTGAGCTGAAACAGAACCAGGCCTGCTTGTCAGACTGGCCACGACAAGGCTGTGCCCACTAACACCACAGCAACAGGGGAAGCAGAATCTACCAACCTGATCCAGCCAAATCACTAAACAATGCCAGCACCATGGCAGGAGTTGCTGTATTACCTGAAATGAGCAGTTTTCCGAAAATTGTGAGATAGGCAAAGAAACACGAAAAAAACAAAGAAAACCAGGCAACATGAGCTGTCTCTGGAGGAGTCCAGATGGTGGAGTGAATGCACAGTGGCAAAGCAGCCATTATCCAAAGTAAATCCTATTTAAAGACTTAATGGAGAGCTGGGTGTGGGCATGCAGCCCTCCCAGTCCCAACACTCAGAAGACTAATGCCGGAGGACCGAGAGTTTGAAACCACCCTGGGCTACATAGCAAGATTCTGTCTCAAAAAATTCTTTTTTATAAAAAGATTGATTTATGTATTTTATGTGTATCGGTGCTTTGTCTGCATGGACACCAGAAGAGGACATTTGATCCCAGCATAGCATTGCCACCTGTCACTCTGTCCTGAGGCTGGGCTTTCTGCAGGAGTTGGTTCTCCTCCAAGCACATGAGGTGGATGACACCACAGTCTGATGTGGTAATCCTGTGGTGTTCTGGCTACTGTGATCAGCTTTGGGTCGAATATACTCCCAGAGACACGTCAGATCCACTCAAAACCACAACGCTAATGATACTCATGGCTTAGAAGCTGACAAAGCATTGTTATAGGTAGACCCATCTAGTCACCATCACAAGGGCCTGGCCTTATTTGACATGTGTGAAAACAGTCCTGTCTCACTGAAATGCACTGAGACTAGAAGCCAGCAGAGGCCAGTCCTTCTGCCCAGGAGGCACACTGGAGGAACTCCTCTCCCCTGCCCGAAGGCTCCTCTTTAGATAACACCCTAGTGTATACAGTTACATTCAGCTACATGTTCTCGGAGCGTGCAAAGCTCTGAGATAGCTCTCCTGACTCCACCCATCCTTCCACACACTGACTGTTGGCCTTGGAGTGAGCTCTGACTGGCCAGAAGTCACCGTCCCTCAGTCTCTGCTACATTCTGCTCATGTTGAGCATCCAAAGGACTGTTATGCTTCATCTCTATCCTTTATATAAAACATTGTGCGTTTTGTCTCAGTTACATCATCACACCTTATGCACTTTGATACGGTCATAGACACAGACCTTTAGAACTCTGGAGGTTGTATTCCGGCATGTGTGGTGGACTGTTTTCTTCGTGCGCAGACCCTAGAACCTCACCCAGCGGTAAACCTAACATTACTGACCTCTAAATCCAGTGTCTGCCTTCATGACTCAGAGCTGTTTTGATTTTTGTGGTCTGGGCTCTTTCTCTAGATTAACAACCAAGGATGGGGGGCGGGTCTTGGTGGACAGTGACCCTTGTGGACAGAAGGAGGCAAAGTTCAGAAATGGCACACTGTGCTCCACTACCTCCTCTGCTTGTATGGTTTCTTTTTCAATTTTTCCAAGTAGTTCATTTCTCTGCAAGATCTCCTTGTCAAGATTGTTGTATATATCCATTGCCCGATGAAGCTTGTTCTGAAATACACCAGAATGGCATATGCTAAGAGGAGTTCTCAGAACTGTGAGGAGGGGGGGACCAAAGCAAGGCCATTCATTCCATCTCCACAGATCCCTATCAACTGGGGACTGCCCTTCCCAAAGGGTCCAGATCTGGTGTCTCAGAACTGCCTGGGGAGAGAGGACCTTGGGATCTTGGCGTCTGCTGGAGATGCAGAAAGTCCAACAAGAGGACTCAACTCTTGCCCCATCCGTTGCTAAGAGAAACTTTATGTAGCCAGACTTCCCTGAGGTGTGAGGGAATATCCTGGTAGAGAGCAGAGCACCGTGTCTGACAGGCACAGGAGACTCAACAGCTGCCATGACTACCTCATGAGGGTGCAGAGAGAGGAACCCCCACAGGAGGCAGGTCCAAACCCTCCCCCCACTTAAAGTAAGGGAGGCAGGATTTGAACAGATGCAGCATGACTCCTCAGCTTCTGAGCTCCACTACACACCCCTGCCTAAAGGAGCTGGGCCTGCTGGTGTCAGGGAAGTCTACAGGAACTGCCTCTACATGCTCTCTACATTAGCTGCCCTTCAGTTCCCCCAGGCCCCTGATACTTAGATTGATCTCTGGAACCCTCTCCCTGCACCCTACCCTGCCAGGCAGTCTCCAAAAATGCTGGAATGTGCTCTGCCTGGCTGAGGAGTGGGCACACCCCAAGAACTGACCCACCCCACCCCAGGCACTGGTTAGTGAAACATTCTAGGCCTGGCCTCCAGGAAGCTCACTCACAACCAATGACAGGGGAGGTAGGGAGGCCAAAAATCATGGCAAAAAGAATTCCAAAACTGCACTTGTACCAATGGGCACACGATAGACTGTGTCAATGGGCACCAGTAGGTGTGACGGGGGCGGGGTGTCCTGCAACAGGAATGAGGACAGAGAATTGCTCTGTGAAGAAGGAAGAGAGGACAAGAAAAGTATCAGGGGAAGGCAGTCCCAACGGCACCGGAAGAGGAGATCACAGAGTGGAAGGGGGAGGATGCACGGACATTGCCCCAGAATATCAAAACTTAGATAAAGCAGAGCAGCCTGGAGCCACCTGCCTGGGGAACCTTAGGCACCCAGGAACGATTCACTCCTGGTTCTTCCAGGCCTTGCTTACTTCCTATTCCCTGCCTGTGTGAGGATTAGAAACCAGACAAAGAGGGTCAGCACCTAGGTGCAGAGACGGGGTCAGTGTTTGGGCAGGGCTTTACCACAAGCCAGCCATTCAGGTGTGAGAGAAGAAGAGCAGGGAAGAGATTTGCTCAAGTTTGAGAGGCAGGGCGGGACACATGGACTGTGCTCCATTTGGGTAAAAAGGGATGCAAACCACATGAGTGATACTCAGTGGCAATGTCAGCCACTTGAGGTCACTACAGAAAAGACAGACCCAGCTTTCCAGGTTAGCAAAGCACTTCAGATTCTATGCTTAAAGCGACAGCCACTCCTTGCCTCTGTTTACCCAGAGCAGTGGTCTGGGCACAATGCAGCTGCCTTCTCTGCCCATGGGCCCACCAGACTGAAATCTAGGAGTTGGCCAGGCCCATGGCTTGTGTCTGGGACTCCAGGACCTCTATTAAGCCCAGTGGTTGCTGGTTATTTGCTTGAAGGCATAGCACTGAGGGGTTTTCTTCCTGGCTGTCAGCAGCTCATTCAATTCCTAGAGGCCACCTAAGACACCTTCCATGTAGCCTCCTCTATCTTCAAAGTGGTAATGAACTTTTGGCCCCAAAATTTCACTTACGCTTCCTATCTATGACTTCTTTTTGCAAAGAAAATCTGCTCCTGATGGGCTCGTGAGATGAACCAGGCCTCCTGGACACCTCCTCTTAGTGTCTACCTGGCCACACAGTTGCATCACAGAAATGACTCCATGCCCTGAGCCATCAAATTCCCAGTCTGGATTTGCATTTCACGGGGTGTGCTCCTGTGAGCGGGTCTCGGGACTTCTTAGAATTCTATCATCCTCGGGGTGCCAAGTCATTAAAGTTGGTCAAGGGTGATTCATGGCGCTGTAGTCATGAGCTTATACCCTCCCTGCTGGACCCACCAGGCAGGCCTGAGGGCATGGAGTCTGAGAAAATGCCAGCACCAGTCATACTCAGGCTCTCTTAGGAAAGTCACAGGAGAGAAGACAGTGTGTCTGCATGTATGGTCTCAGAGCTGTGCCCTGAGCATTCGGCCCTGTACCTGGCATGCATGGGCATTGTTACTTTTGCCAACAGAGGGGAGTTAATCTGAATGTTTTCAACAAGGCCTCATATTTGGTTGTTTGATATGTGTGCCAAATGGCCCCTCCTTTTACCCTCCCATGACCACCAAAACCACAGCCACACTGCGCCAGTTAGCTGGTATTCGCTGAGCACCTGCTCTGGGCAAGCCTTGTTTTCTACTGCTGGGCTCACTGCACAGACCATGCAAAACTCCACCCAGAGATGTGGACCTGGAAGAAGCCAGCAAGATAGCTTCCCCCTCAGTTCCTGACTTGGGCCCACCCTCAGGCTCCCACGGAGCATCTTTTCAGCTCCACCTTCGCTCATCTTCTCATGTAACAGGCTAACAGGCAGTATTCTGACTGGCTGACCGTGCCGAGGCTCCCATTTGCCAGTGGTCTATACTGGGACTTTAGACCCAGCCCATGGAGCCCAGGTTCTGCAACCTGGCAGCGTCACCGATGAAACCACAGCTCCACCGCCCAAATCCCACAAGTCGAGGCAGGCCCCATGCCACCAAACTGCCTCCATGAGATAAGGCCAAGGCCCAGTGTGAGCAGCTAGACAGGCATCGAGGACCGGAAGTCACCTGACTAGCCTCATTTTGAAGTAATTGTTCAGGTGGCATAAGCCAAATGTGCACAGTCACACATGAGCTTCAGAATGCTGGCTCCGTAGCTCTTCACGCTCTGTGTGGGATGAAGGAGGGTGAGAGGGGCATACACTGGACTAGCAGCCCTCGCTGGCTCTTATTTATATGACTTGACTCTTAACAAAACCTCTAGTTTTTTGTTGTTGTTTGTTTGTTTGTTTCTTGCTTTGTAAAGGAAAATGTTGAAGCCGGGCAGTGGTGGCACATGCCTTTTATCCCAGCACTTGGGAGGCAGAGGCAGGCGGATCTCTGTGAACTCGAGGCCAGCCTGGGCTACAAAGTGAGTTCCAGGAAAAGTGCAAAGCTACACAGAGAAACCCTGTCTCGAGAAAAAATTAAAAAAAAAATAAAAAAAAAAGAAAGAAAAATGTTGAGCAAACATAAGTCTTATATAACACATTTAAATTCACTTTGCTTTTCATTTTTGTGGAGGATTTTTGGGAGGTTTTGTTTGTTTGGAGGCAAGGTCTCTCAATGTTGCCCAAACTGCCCTTCCCACCCCTATTCCCAAGTGCAGGAATTAATGGACACATGGTGCCACACTTGGCTATAAATTCACATTGTTAATCACATTTTTGTGGGCCAAATGAAGCTCACATGTAAGCTACCTATGCTATAGCTACCATTGTCCTAGGAACAAGGCCAAGAGCCATCAAACGCATTCTGTGAAGGACCACATAGTAAATATTTTCAGCTTTGCAGGAGCAGAGGCAAAACTTTACATGCTGCAAAGTTACTTCTGCTAACAAAAGAAAGGCTGTGGAGCCCTACAAGTGTTTGCTGGAGAAAGTAAAAGCATAATAACCGCTGTAATACTTTAGAATAGGGCTGGTGAGGTGGAGCTGCAGGTAGACCTGCTTGCCACCATGCCTGACAACCTGGGTTTGACCCCTGTAACCCACATGGTAGGCGAGAGCTGACTCTTGTAACCTGTCCTCTGATCTTCACATGTATGCCATGGCATACTTGCCCACCAATACACACATGCACACAGAAAATAATAGGATGTGATATATATATATATATATATATATATATATATATATATATATATATATAATTTATATAAATATATATGATGATATATATCTACCACATCATTCATATATATATATATATATACTTTATAGAAGATAGCTCAGTTTTTCTGAGTTGGTTTGACAATGTTCTCCATCATTCAATTACATGTGAAAACCATTCTTGGCTTGCAGGATGGGGGATGAGACATATTCACTCATCTCGCTGGCCACTCTGATACTTTATCATTCACAGGGTGACCAGATGGCTTGGTCTGCTGGGGATAGGCCCTATTCATACCATACTCCCTCCTTAATTATTAATAGTGCCTCTTCTCTCTCCCCACAGTGTTGCATTCAGATGATAAATAATTTAGTAGTTTTCTGATTTATGGCTGAGACTGTTTTAAGTGAAGCGCTGAATTCATCCCTCAATTAAACGGGGCCCTAATGTGGTTCACTTTCAAACACTGCACATAAAAATCACCCAGGGAATTCAAAACAAAGCCAGATCCATGGCCCTCACCTCCTAATTCAACCAGTCATGGTGGGACCAAAGCACAGACATGTTTTCCAAAGGAAAAGGCTCCCAAGTGGGCCTCATGGACAGCTAGGACTGTGAGGGCACTCTGGGGATTTTACGAGACCAGGCTTCGCCGAGTCAAGAGAAGTCCGGGGTCAACAGGAAGCACCTACAACCGGGGTGAACCGCTCATGCGCACAGGGCCCTCCCTGAGGTGGGGCAGGTGGATGGAGGAAGCCTGGCAGGGTGCCTGGCCCTGGGGTGGGCCTTACTTTGTAGGTGTTGAGGACCTGCAGGGTGTTCCCAGAGGCCAGCTTCAGCTGGATCAGTTCTTGATTCCTTGCTTCAATCGTCTCTAAAAACTGAGCGTTCTCGATTTTCAACTGCTGAAAGTCAACATCGCGCAGGGCCTCGCCCACCTCCTCCTTCTGTGATTCACAGAGAAGAGCAGAGGCAAGGTCAGGTGTGACCGTTAGCTTAAGCTCCCGTCCGCAATCCGGCGAGAGTTTGGAGGTCTGCCACCGTTCACTGAAAACCTCCTGGGCATTAGCAGGGCAGTTGGCACTAGGGCTGGCTACTTAAGTTAACACAATGCCTCCAGACTCAAGGAACCTACACATCACAGAGAAGCCAAAGATGGCGACGCAGCACACAGACGCTCCAGGGCCGGGACGGGGAGACTGCACTCAGAGAAACGGTCCTTGGACAAAGCTATGAAGGCAGACTGAAGAGCGGGCCATTTCAAAGTCCTCTTTAATCTGGCCTTGGTGGCATAGCCCTGTAACCTCAGCATTCGGGAGGCTGAAGCTGGAGGATGTCAAGATTGAAGCCATCATCGCAGGCTATGTGGCAAGACTTCGTCTCAAAAGCAGATATATAAATTCAACTTTCAAACCTAGAGACCCACAAAAGGCTGCCCATACTTTACCCTTGTTTGAGCCAACATTTTTGTAGGCGTGTATACGGGGCCCCTCTCTAAACTGTGCCCCCACTTCCTGTCCAGGCCCATGCCCTCTTGTTTGGTTGTCGCTATAGTTACCACCTCTACAGTCTCCTGAGCTGCAGTAAGCTCCAGGGTTGCTGCTCCCTCCCAAGTGCCACCATTTCCTTAAATGCAGATACCACTCACCCAGCAACACTGCATAGCCTGTTTTCTGCACCCAGGGCAACCCTGAACCCCACTGGGCCTCTGACAATGTTGTTCTAGGCCCTTGTACCTCTGTTCCCTTTAAACAGAGTTGTGTTAACCCTCCTCTCAGGACACGCCTGTGTGCTTAGGGACAGGGCTCACACGTCTGTCATCCCTGTGCAGCAACGGCATATAGGTTAAAGGTCATCCACATAACGCTTACTTCAAGTCCCTCGTCTTGGTGCCTGAGCCTGCAATGAAGCCCTGGAGACCAGGGAGCTCACTGTGTGCCAGCAGCCCCTGGGCACTGTTCCTTCTTCTAGGCCTCCCTGGCTCTGCCTTTCAATGGCAGCCCTAAGCACAGATAGCCCCTCTGTCTTGCCATGCCACACCATTGCCACACAGCGCTTCTTTCCAGTGTGGAGTTCCCACTGGTGAGGCTGCACAGGGAAGCACAGAGCAGAGAGTCCCTCCTGGTCTGGTTCATGTTTCTGGGTCAGTCCGGACTCCTGCTAATGGTCACAGACTCTGCATCTAAGCCTGTGCCTGTGCAGACATTCTGGGAGTCTTGCGTTTCTCCTTAGTCACATTAGGGCTGCTCCAGCCTGTCGAGGTTTTTCTGGATCCTGAGTCAACCAAGCAATAGTTGCTGGACATGAACATTGCCCTGTCCAGTCCCACATCACTGTCCACAGCTACTTCTGATGCACATGTCTTCAGCACCCATATTTGGTATAAGGATAAAAACACTGGGAAGGGAAATGATGAAGCCACAGGCCATGTTCCAGATTCCTTGGGCCCCATCAACCCCCCTGCCTTTAACTGGGAGCCCTTGAAGTCATCTGTTGAAACACTGTACAGTGAAATGATACCACTCAGCCACATCCCTCAAAAAGCCACATGTGTGTTCTAAGACTCTCAAATTTAAGCCAATTCTGTCTACAGAAAGCCTCAAATTTGCCTGCCCAGCAGCTATGTCGGTTTCTTCTGGTTGCTGCCACAAATCACTACAAACCTGGGGCTTAAACCATGCAGATAGATGTATTACTTCCCCATTCTGAGGCTGAACAGGTTTGGGGCTAAAATCACAATGCTAATTAGTGTTGCATTCCTTCTGGTGCTCTTGGTAAGAATGTTTCCTTGTTCTTTCCAGCTTCTGGAAGTTGCCTGTATTCCTTGGCTCGTGGCCCCTACTTGCTATATTTCCTCTCACCCTCTTTCCTTTCTCTCATAAGGACGAAAGTGGTGTTGGGTACAGCCAGGTAACCCAAGACCATCTACTGTGTGGGTTAGCTTTAATTGACACACCCTAGAACCACGTGGGAAGACTGTCTCGACAGGGTTTGTCTATCGTGGGCTGGCCTGTGGGAGAGTCTTAACTAGGCTAGTTGACGTGGGAAGGTTCAGCCCACTGTGGGTAGTACCATCCCCTAGGCAGGAGGTCCTGAACTGTATTTAGAGTGCGGCAATCCAGCTGAGCATAAAGAAACAAGCAAGCAAGCATGTATGCATTCATCTTTCTCTGCTCTTGGCTGTGGGTGTGATGGGCGAGCTGTTGGATATCCCTCCCCTTCTCCACAATGATGGACCGTAACCTGAACTATAAGCTGAAAAATACCCTCTCTACCCTAAGTGTCTTTTTCTTGGGATATTTTATCATAGCAACGGAAATGAAGGTAGAACATCTCCCCTTCTTAAGACCTCTACATCAATAACAACTGCAAAGTTCTACGGTGTGAAACACCTGCTCAAAGACCCCAGTGACTAGCACAGGAGTATTTGTCGGGGTGGGAGGGATGATGGGTGGGGATAGCACTCGGCTACCTTTTAAAAAGAAAGGAAAAAACTCACCTACCTGTCTCAACTGTAAAAGCATCTTTTTCTTCTGAACTTTGAGAGAAACATTTTTCAAACATAATTTATCCTTCATATTATCCTAAAAAAAAGCATATTTTCATCAATTACTCTTTTTTTTTTTTTTTTTTGATTTTTTGAGACAGGGTTTCTCTGTGTAGCTTTGAGCTCAATTACTCATCTTTACCCCTGTTGCTCTGAATAATAAATCTGGGCTACAAACCAGACCTTGAGCTCTAGCATTCAGTCATTTCTTTTCAGCCCTGTTAGTTTTGCCCTAACAGGTGCTGAGAGGCCATTTCACCAGAAGCCAAGATGCAGAGGAAACTGGGTTGGCTCCATGCCAGGGTTCCAGTGCTTCTGCACTTGGCATTATTTGGGTGTGGTGCTACTGCAGCGGACTTTACTGATAATACACTCTAGGGACTCTTTGGTCTTTTGTTCATGGTAGGCTGCAAATGTTTACCATTCATAGCGTGTTAGGATTAAGAACCCTGCTCAACTGACCCCAGGGACCGAAGCTAAACCTGCTATGAAACCTCTGCACTGAGTATGTTGAAAGCATACTCTCCTCCCCCAACTCCCCCTCCTTTCTCCTGTCAGTGAGATGAAAAGCGCCTACAAGCAACCTGTCTCAGCCTATGGAGAAAACGACCAGTTCACACCTTTCTCAAGGAAACACACACAGCTCTCAAAACAGATAACAAACCAGAGGAAACAATACGATAGACTACAAATACTCATCCTGCCTGCTTGGCTGGTGTTTCCTTTTTGCTTTTGCTTCAGTAAAAATATATGTAGGGGCTGGGGATTTAGCTCAGTGGTAGAGTGCTTGCCTAGCAAGCACAAGGCCCTGGGTTCAGTCCTCAGCTCCTGGGGGAGGGGGAGATATATATATGTATATATATATATGTAAAATGCACGCTTTGGGGGTGGGGGCTGGAGTGATGACTCTGTATTAAGAGTACCAGCTGCTCCTCTAGAGGACCCGGGTTTGATTCCCAGCACCCATATGGAGACTCACAACCATTCATGATTTCGGTTTCAGGAGCTCTGATACCCTCTTTTTGCTTACACAAGCACCAGGCCATGCACGTGGTACACACAAACATACCTAGGCAAGACAAACAAACAAACAAAAGAGAAGACCCATACATACAATTTTTTAAATTTAAATATACACACACACTTGGAGATTAAAGACATATCTTGGTGGAGTGCAGGAGAAAATGCGGGCATAACTGGCCAGCCAGCCTACCTGGCACACAGCTCTTCTAAACAAGAAGCATGGCATACCATGCTCCTGAAGTCAGAACACTGAATTCTGAAGTAACCTGAGTCGCCGGCAGCTGGCCTGTGGATGAGTCTTAGTTGGCATAGAAACACTGATGGTTAGAGCGCTCACGATCCAATCCAAGGTAATGTGCTACCCAATCAGTCGATAGGCTTCTGCTATATAAGTGGCTGCCCACGTGGGATTAAGCAGATGCTGTTCCCTGAAACCATCTCTAGAGTGGTGTACTAACCCCCGGACAATGCTGTCTTGTCAGGGAAGCAGAGTAACACTGGCAGTGGGTCATCACAGCAGAGGCTGCAGCACGTGGATCATTTCTGTGTCACTGCCCCAAGAACTGATTCTTTATTATATTGTTTTTTTTTTGGTTTTTTTTTTTTTTGAGGTAGGGTCTCTCCACATAGTCCTGGATGTCTTGGAATTCGCTATGTAGATCATGAGTATTGGGATTGAAGGTATGCGCAATCTTTAATCCGAGCACTTGGGAGGCAGAGGCAGGTGGATCTCGATGAGTTCAAGGCCAGCCTGGGCTACAGAGTGAGTTCCAAGACAGCCAGGACTGGTACACAGAGAAACCTCTTGAAAAACCAAAACAAACAAAGAATTGATTCTTTAATTCCAAGCTCTGCCAGCAACTCACCCTCCGGCGGTTCATGTCCTCGATGTACTTCATCACTTTCTGAGTGGCCAGAATGCTCCCTTTCTTCTTGGAGATGGTTTTCAGAATATCTTTTTCAAAGTCGTGCACTGCTCTCTGAACTTCAGTCCATCGAGTGTCAACTTCCTCGATGATAGCCTGGAAGGGCCGGCCAAGAGAGAAGGGTTTCCAAAAAATCCCAACAGCACCCCATAAGGATGCCTAAGTCTCCACTGCCTCTGGCTCAGTGCAGGTGCTTCTTCTGGGGCTTAGAAAGATATCTTTAAGTACAAAGCCGATTATATGACAACTACTATTTTTAACATGCCTTGAAAGTTAAAGCATCCACAGAATCTGGCAAGCCAACAAAAAACAAGATCAACAGTCTCTGTCACAGTTCCCATATTTGCAGTATTACCTATCCATTAAAGGTCAAGCCACATAAAAGACATGGAAAATCTGTCTGTGATCCAAGCACTTGAGGGGAGGAGGCAAGAGGACCTCCAAGAGTTTGGGTCTAGCCTGGGCTACAAAGTGAGACTCTGTCTCAAAATAACACAGTACCACCAAGATTCCAGCTAATAAACCACAAAGCATGAGTCACAGTTAAATCTAGAGAGATGATGAATTAGCCAGTGAGGTGATAAAGTATTCTTATATGTGTGTGTAACTTGAAGAAAAGATACTACAAATGAATATATATGCACAGAAGTCCTTCTTTATCTGCATTTTCAGTGTCTGCAGAATAGCTATTTGAAGATATTAAACAGAAAATGCAAGAAATAACTAATTCAGGTTTTAATTTGTGCATCATCCTAAATGGCATGATAAAATTTCCATTCTGTCTCACCTGGGACACAAAGTCATCTTTTATCCTGTTATATATGCTACCCTCCCATTAGTCAATTAGTAGTCACTTGGGATATCCATTGACTGTGGGCAGCTGGCAGATTTCAGTGTCTGGGTTCAAGCAACCCTTGTTTTACCTAATAAAGGCCCCAAGATGCAAAATAAATGATGCTGGCAATTTATTAAGGTTTATTGTTAAAATTGTTCTATTCTATATTAGTTATTGTTAATCTTGTGCTATGTTCAATGTATAAGCTAAACTTTTTTACACGTATGTAGAGGAAAATAGAGTATAGAGTTTGTTATTATCCAACGTTTTGGAAATCCACAGGACAACTTGGAGCATGTCCTCTGCAGATAAGGAAGAGAACTGTTTAATGACATAGAAAGACAGTGTTAAGCAAAAGGTATACTTCATGAGAGAATCTGATACCTCTTAAAAGGAAATTAATATGTATAGAGAAATTTATCTGAACTCTAGGAGGCAAATCCAAGTGTGAATAGTAATTACTTCTGCTGAGATGGCAGCACCACGTTTTCAAATGTTCCTTTAGCTTCCTTGTATTTTTAACATGTTCTATAAAAGGCTGGAGAGATGGCAGAGTAGTCAGGAGCCGGCTGCTCCTGCAGGGACCCTTGTCATGTTCCCAGCACCCACGTGTTGGCTTACAACTTGCTGTAACTCCACCTCCAGGAGACCTGACACCCTCTTCTGGCCTTTGTGGGCACCAGACATGCATGGAATGCACAGATATACATGCTGACAAACACTCAAACTTACAAAATAAGAATAAATATTAAAAAAATATTCTCTAACAAATATGGACTACATTGAATACACACACACACACACACACACACACACACACACACACCTTTAGAGGATAGTGTGGGATGATATCTAACCACACAGTAAGTTATTCCACTTGAGTCTTTCCTGGTTTGCTAACAGGAAATCACATCTTCAGTGGTCTCCCCAGACTCTAGTCTTCCCATGTTGGGGCATCAGTCCCCTTACACCCTGCTTTTAACATGTTCTTTTCCTGTTCAATTTCTTCAGTGAGATCCAGCTTTCTAAGACATGGAAGGTTTGATAAACCCTCTGCCTAGTTCTCAGGCCTCATTACCCTACTCTACCTGATTCCCAAACCTTGATATGAGTTTGCCAAGCTCATACCTACATCACCTCCTTGTGACTTTCACCTCACCTGTGGTGCACCTTCTTGGCCATTCCTGAAACAAAGGACATCCTTCTTCAAGGACATACCAAGTCCTGTGCTAAGGAGTATTTATTTTGATCCTCCTGGCTGTCAAAGGCAAGCTAATAATTTTATCCCATGGAAAACCAAATAAATAGGATTGTTTATTCACTGGGGGGCTGATTTTTATTGGACTTAATGGGAGAGGCTTTGCTGGAGTTCAGAAATCATGTCCATGACTATGCATGTGGTACATGAAGGCTGACTTGGGCATTTGCACCTAATTCACTCACTTAAACCTTAAACTCCTTGTGTTATTAAAGAATTATTGCAAAAATGAGGGCCTGCATAGTCATTGTGGTTATAGATTTTTTTGAAGATTTATTTATTTTTATTTTATTGTTTTCAAGTATATGAGTGCTTTGCCTGCATGTATGTATGTAGACCACATATGTGCCTGGTACCTTCAACGGTCAGAAGAGGGCATCAGATATCCAGGGGCTGGAGTTATAGACAGTTATGAGCTACCATGTGGTGCTGGGAATTGAATCCTGGTCCTCTGCAAAAGAAACAAGTGCTCTTAACCGCTGAGCCATCTCTCTAGCCCAAGGCTATGCTTTAAAAAAAAAGGGCCATATTTTAGAGACAGATGACAAAATACTTACAGTAGATAATATGCCCAGAGTTCACTTCCTAGCATCCCAGTGAAGAACGGGGAACGAGAGTGGTTTTATGCCAATGGGAGTCATATCTTGGTGTTGTTGGTGATGATAGTTCTCTATGCTGGAGTATTTTTGATACTTTATATTGAAAAAAAGTTTAAAGATTGTGACACAGAGAGAGAGAGAGAGAGAGAGAGAGAGAGAGAGAGAGAGAGAGAGAGAGAGACTGGTAAGTTCTGTAGAGGTAAGTCCTTCATTTGTCTCATTCTGCTTGGGTTTCTTCTCAAGGATCAGCAAGATGTGCAGGTGGAGAGGTGCAGCCCAGGGAAAGGGGGTACCTCATGGTACTGCAGGTCCCGTTCTGCATTAGCCCGCATGTGCCGTATTTCCTCTCTCGTGTCTTCCAGCTCCTTTTGTACAAGCTCAAGCTTCTGGTCTACAGTGAGGCCTGCACGGTCACCTAAGCGAGCCTTGGATTTACGCCTACTTCGAAACTGTAACCCAAGCAAAACCAAGTCAGGGTCAGAGAAGAATTGATGATAAAGCAGCCCTAGGTAGTTATCAAAATGAACCCTGGGACCTACAAGAAGGTGCTCTGGATGGAGCCAGAGATATGGTAAAAGGATGTTGGACATTAGGGCTGCAACAACATTTCCCAAGTCATCCCAAGGCCTTGTACTAAATACCACAAGGCTTATGTTTGACAATGAGTTGAAATATATCAGAGTATCCCGAGGATAGAAATGTGTGGGCCAGTATTGTAACGCACTATCCTCTGAGCCACACTGTTGCTGTCTCCAAGAGATCAGCCGCATGTACTTTGGAGAGTCCATCACAATCATGCCTGAGGACTGTTGACATTCCCTCATAGAAGGAACAGGGAGGGTCGCTGGACCCTCACCCGAGTTGCTGGCCACTCCTCCTAGGCAATTATGCCCTGATTGCATAAGGTCTCTAGAAGGGGCAAGAGTGTGGAGGCTGTGGAGGACCGGGGAGAAGGACACAGAGAAGCTTCCCTATGCAGCTATGGGGAGCCACCATGCATACTGGGTGAAGGCTTGGCAGGGCAGCTGCCTTGGGGTCACCAGCGAGCACTGTAAATAAGCCCAATAAACTCACCGGTTCCCCCAGGGTGAACTGTGGTGGATTTGTTCTTTGGTTTGTGTTGGGACCTTAGAAGGAAGGGATAGTTACAACTCACATCTCCCCAGGGGAAGCATTTTAGAACCACCCCAGCTATCGGCCAGGGAAGGCCTGGAGCTCAGTGCTTCTATACAAACACAGAAGAGCGATGTATCTGGAGCACTGGGTTTAGCAAAACAGACAAAAATCATGAATTTTCTAGGCCCTTAAAGGCAATGATCATAGAAGGTGGTTCAGGGAAGGTGTGAATTTCAAAGAAAGTTCGTTTCATCCTCAAAGAATAAACCTACATCGATTGGCCCTTTGAGATAAATCTGGCAGACAGTCACTTCCCTCATTTATGTGGCTGGACAGATCTTGTTTGTGGTTGTTCTGAGACAGAGTCTCTCTGTGTATCCCTGGCTCATCTGGAACTCACGATATAGACCAGGTTGGCTACATAAAACTCACAGAGCTTTGCTCTCTCTACTTCCTGGGTTCTAGGATTAAAGGCGTGTGCAACCATGCCTGGTTTGGATAGACCTTGTAAACTGAGTTCCCCATTTAAGGAAACTTCTTATTTCAGTGAAAGGGTTTGAACCCAGGGACCCATGTCTATTAGGCAAGCACTCTACCCCCAAGCTAGGTTCCTAGCCCTTGGGTTTTGTTTGTTTTGAGACTGGGTAGCCTAGGCTGACCTAAAACTCTTCCTTCCTCGGCCCCTCAAGCGCTGGGATTACAGGCTTGCGCTTCCATACCAGCCTTCAAGGAATTCTTCCACGTAAACTAAGGTATTCTGGAAGAGTCAACTACAAGGTGAATGAGACTCCCTCACTTGAAAGGAACGAGAAGGGAAGGAATAATGAGAACAGGGGGAAAGCCCTATGGCCACTTGGCCTGAGGAGGCACACCGAAGGCCGGGACGCCCACTCAAGCTGCATTTATGGAGGCAAACAGGATGAAGTCGTTTCCACCTTTCATTGTGTACCTGGGAGAATTCGGCTGCTGATATTTTCAATTCTGATAACCGTGGCGTTCGGTAATCCCTAGGTTCCAGTCTAAAGTAATATTTCTCAAACATCTCTGTTTCTGTTCTGAGAGCAGAGTTTCCATAGCTGCAAGATATAGAGTACCTAAGTGAATTCCATGAATAGCACCCCAGCTAATCAGTAGTTAGTCCGTTATCAGCCACACATGGCCTTCTGTAAGACATGCAGCTTCTTGGTGCCTTTCTTTCTTCACCTATAATGGGTATACTGACATCATCTTCCTTTAAGGGCAGTGTCAAACAGTGCCGTGGCATGAGGTCAGCTTCCAGCCGTGGAGGACTACTAGAGTAGTGTGCTGTGGGATGGTCTGTATGTCAAATGTGTTGCTCCGATTGGTTAAAATAAATAAAGTGCTGATTGGCCAGTAGCCAGGCAGGAAGGATAGGGTAGGTGGGACAAGGAAGAGGAGAATGCTGGGAACAGGAGAGATGCTGCCAGCCACCGCCATGACAAGATGTAAGGTACTGGTAAGCCACGAGCCACGTGGCAAAGTATAGATTAATAGAAATGGGCTAAATATAAGAGTAAGAGCTAGACAATGGTAGGCCTGAGCTAATGGCCACGCAGTTTAAAAAATGTAAGTGTCCATATGATTATTCTATATGTGGCTTGCGGGGCCACAGGGGCTTGGTGGCACCTGGAGAGAAGCTCTCCAACTACAGTAGTGGGTCTCTCGGATATTGTGCCACCTGCTTCCATGCCCCCCCCCACTATGATGGTCATGAACTCTAACCCCCCCTGGAACCATGAGTCCCTAAATTAAATGCTTCCTTTTATTAGTTGCCTTGGTCATAGTGTGTTGTCACAACAATAGACAAGAAGCTCAGATACAAAGCATCACTGTGTAGCCCTGGCTAGCCTGGAACTTGTGCAGTGTAGACCAGCCTGACCTTGAATTCACAGGAATCCACCTGCCTCGCTGGTGCTGGGACTAAAGTGTGAGCCACTATGCCCAACTTTAAGCTGTGTGTGTGGGTAGTACAGGGATTGAACCAATAGGGCTTCCCACTGAGCGACATCCCCAGTCCTAAAACCTTCCTTTTCTATCTGTATGTACATAAACAAATTCACATGCAGAAGAGACGGTGGCCTTGAGGCCTAGGTGTACTGTTAAACTAACTCCTGAATTTGAAATCAGCACAGAAGCCTAATGGAAAAGAGAGGAAAATCAAGACATCCTGCCTTTTCAGCACCTATTATCAGTGGAGCCTTCCACAGGACCCTGAGTCTGAATCTCTGCTTCAAGACCTTAGGGAAGGAGACTTCATAAAGGATTGCTGTATCATATATAAGGCTGTGGCATAGACAGACACTCAAAATGGTAGCTACTAGTAATCATCTCTCCGTTCTGGTGTAAACTCTTTATAGATGGATAGAAGCAACACCTATTTGGGCTGCCAGAAACAGGATACTGTCTAATATCAATACATCGTACACGGAACCTCAACTACATCATGGAATCTTTGCATCCAGTTAACTTGCTGTAGTAGGTAGAAAACAGGTTGTGGAAAATACAGAGCACTGGGCCAATCCTTCCTCACCGTCTCTATCCTTAAACCCTCATTCAGCCCATGAAGCCAGAATTAGGTGATTTCAATACCTTCGTTTCCACCCAGCTGCCATCTTAATTTTATCATACTAACTTTGGAAAAGGGCTTAGAAGGCCACCACGTAGAGTGGCCCGGGAGAGTGACTGCCCGACACCAGGGAGACACCAAGCCAAAGCTCTAGCTTCAGCAAATCCTCTCTGGTCTTTGCAAGTCACCTGACTCCCTTGTCCCTCTACCTTGTCCTGGCTCCATCAGTGGCTTGTCAGCTCAGGAGCAGGCAAGTAGCAAGTATAACCAGGCAAAGAAGTTCCTTCTCCACCGCAGTGGGCTGTGTCCCCGCGGGGCCCGGCATAGGCCTGGGTGGTCTGCAGGCTGCAGCTGAGGCCGAAGAGGCCCACGGTGCCAGTACCTGAGCTCCTCCACCAGCCCGCACAGTTGGATGACAGGAAGCTCGCTACTCTCCTCGGTCTGGGAGTCTGTGGCCGTGCTCTCCGACTCCTCCTCAGCCATCTCTCAACTCAGCGTGCTCAGTGAGCCTTCAGTAGGACGCCCCGCGTCACTCCGCTGCGACCCTGCGGCGCGTTGCCCAGACAACTGAACGCCGCTTATAGGGGCGGGGCTTCGGGTGGTCCTGCCCCTTCCTTGCGCCAGGAAGGTGGAGCAATGCCGCTTGACTACTCCGATGCCTGATGGCTAGATCGCTCTTAAGTTGGTAGTCACAGCTCGGGTTTGCTCAGCACCTTTTCTGTCTTTGGCGCCATGTTAAGCCTATTTCATGCAAATCCTTGCAATAATTATATTCATCCTTCCAGCCAGAAATTCCAGGTCCAGAAAGCTGGCAAGACTTAGAAGTCTCTGCCCCATGGCATGGTGAGGATCCTAGTCTGTGTTCACTGCCTGCAACCTCACACATGCGAGCTGCAGTTTTTGTAACATTTGCAGTGTCTCTCGTTGCTGGAAGAGAAAGAGAAACTGTGTCTGATTTTAAAATAATTATGAGTTCAAGCCATGTGCCTCTTTAGTATCCAGGGATAATGTGTGGCGAAGACCTTTTGGGTATTTTAATGGTTTGTAGTTAGGGAGATAACGGAGACCCAACAAGTTGCCCCCTGAGGGGACGACAGCAGCAGCATTCTCTGACACACTTAAAGGTGGTTAAGATGGTAAGTTTTATGATTTGTCCTTGAAAACCACTTTAAAAATTTAGTTTAGGAGCTGGAGAGATGGCTCAGCAGTTAAGAGCACTGACTGCTCTTCCAGAGGACCTGAGTTCAATTCCCAGCAACCACATAGTGGCTCACAACCATCCGTAATGAGATCGGGTGCCCTCTTCTGGCCTGCAGGCAGACATACAGGCAGACCACTATACACAATAAATAAGTAAATCTTAAAAAAAAAAAAAAAAGTTTAAATATATGTAAAGCGGTGTGAGTTTCAAGGCGTGATAAGTTTGGAAAACATAAACCGTAATTCACACAATTAATATATCACTAAATTAATTGGCACAATACAACTAATACTGAAATTCATTCTTTGTGTTGGCTTAGGAGTGAGGCTGCTGTCGCTAAGATGCCCCTATAAAAGGAAAAAAGGAAGGGAGGGAGGGAGGGAAGAACCTTCTGCCGTCAGGACCTAGAAAATGGGGCAGGCAGCTAGAGTCAAGAAGGAAAAGTTCCAGGGAAAGGCTTATCCCTGGCGAATTATGGATGCGACAGTGGTGGGGTTTTTACCAAGGGCTCCATAGGTGGCGTTCTCTTTTAAACCACCAAAAGTTTTCAAAATTCTCCAGCTGGAGTAAACCTACAGCAAATTTGACAGCTGTCAAAACCAGAACTCTGCAGTTGGAAGTTTGGGGAGGTCTCTTTTCTGTGATTGACTGTAGTGCAGTTCAAGTGAGAGGCAGGAAGGTCTCTGGAACTCTGCCACTGGTACTTTTCTCCTGGAAGTAAGAAATGGACATGTAGCCACAAGTGGATCAGCTGTGATGTGTGGCATTCTCTGGAAGCTTTAATGAAGGAACCAGGAGCTTGTTGACAGGGTTTGTTTCTGCATAGTTAGTTCCCCACTGGCCTTCAGTTTGCTGAAATCCCTTCCCAGGAATCTTCAAGCCGGGTGCAGTCCGTTCACAGGACAGTTACTCACTACCTGGAGACTTCCAGGAATATCAGTAGCTTTTCTTTCCTGAACTTTTTTAGTGGATATGCTAAAGTTCAAAGGGTTCAGAAGACTAAGCTGCAGTCTGTTTAAAATAAGAGGGTCAACTGTGGCCAAGAGGGCCATGAAGAGACACTTCAATTTTTTTTTTCTGTTCAAGGGGTCATGGGAATGGGGAGAGGAAAGATACTGTGTTTATTTATTCACACCTAGATTGTATTTGTGATCATCATCAACTTCTAATGCTGCTTAAAGAATATGCAAACACGACCAGAGGTGAGTGCCTGGGGTTATAGTCAGAGAGGAAACTGACCCTGGGTCCCACCACTGGACACAGGCCATCCCAAGAGGAACTGCCCAACTTGGCCCCAGTTTCTGGCCAATTGGCGGGCCCTGTGGGAAGGCTCCCCTTTTCCAAGACTGCAGGCAGACCCTTCAGTCTCCACACCCTGCCCCCACCCCCATCTGCCAGAGACCCCAGCCACTTCCTGAGAATCAGAGACCAACCCCAGCTTCCATCCTGCCCTGGAACTCCCATCTGGACCAGAGACCAGAGGAACTCCCATCTGGACAAAAGGAGCTCCCATCTGGACAAAATAAGGAGACCCCAGGGACTTCCCGAGACTCAGAGTCCAGCCCCCCAGCTCCTATCCGGCCAGCACTCTCATCTGGACCAGCGCTCCCATTTGGCCCAGAGCTTCCATCTGGACCAGAGAGAGGCTCCCTAAATCTGTCAGCTCTGTGTGGACCAAGTACACTGATAAGACCAAGAACGAACACAAGAGGAGATGGGCAGACATTAAGGCAGAAGTACATACAACAAAATAAAGAGAAATATGGCATCACCAGAACCTAGCCCTTCTCCAACAGCTAGACCTGAACATCACGGAATGGAAGAAGAAGAAAACAACCTTATAAGTAACATCATGAAGAGGCTAAAGCCTTATATAGAAGAAATCAAAAACAAAGTAGAGGAACAGACAAACAAAAAACGGGAAGAATGCTATAAAAAAAAAAAAACTAGAGGAAAGGACAATTAAAACAGAAGAAAACAATAAGTCCTTGAAAGAAAATCATGAAAAAGCAAGGGAGACAGTCCAAGACCTGAAGAGGGAAATAGAAAAAATGAAGAAGACACTAGCAGAAGGAATGCTGGAAATAGAAAATCTGAGTAAACAAACAGGAACTTCAGAGGCAAGTATCACCAACAGAATGCAAGAGATGGAAGAGAGGATCTCTGGTGTTGAAGATACGGTACAAGAAATAGATTCATCAGTCAAAGAAAACACTAAAACCAATGAAGTCATGACCCAAAATGTCCAAGAAATTTGGGACACCATGAAAAGACCAAACCTATGAATAATAGGGATAGAGGAAGGAGAAGAATACCAACTCAACAAAAGGCACAGAAAATATATTTAACAAGATCATAGAAGAAAACTTTCCCAACTTAAAGAACGAAATGCCTATGAAGATACAAGAAGCCTATAGAACACCAAACAGACTAGACCCCCAAAAAAAGGCCCCTCGCCACATAATAATTAAACAACTAAACGTACAGAATAAAGAAAGAATATTAAGGGCAGCAAAGAAAAAAGGCCAAGTGACTCATAAAGGCAAACCAATCAGAATAACACCCGATTTCTCAATGGAGACTTTGAAAGCCAGAAGGACCTGGACAGATATAATGCAGACACTAAAAGACCATGGATGCCAGCCTAGACCAATATACCCAGCAAAACTTTCAATCATCATAGATGGAGTGAACAAGACCTTCCAAGACAAAACCAGATTTAAACAATACTTATCCACAAACCCAGCCCTACAGAAAGCACTAGAAGGAAAATTCCAACCTAAGGAAGGCAGATACACCCATGAAAACACAGGCAATAGATAACACCACAGCAGTAAACCCCAAAGAAGAGAAGTACACACACACTACCACCAAAAAATAAAAATAAAAATAACAACAGGAACGAACAATCACTGGTCATTAATATCCCTTAATAGCAATGGACTTAATTCACCTATGAAAAGACACAGACTAACAGAATGGATATGAAAACAGGACCCATCTTTCTGCTGCATACAAGAAACACACCTCAAATTCAAAGACAGACACCTCCTAAGAATAAAAGGCTGGGAAAAGACTTTCCAATCAAATGGTCTTAAGAAGCAAGCTGGTGTAGCCATCCTAATATCCAGCAAAATAGACTTCAAACTAAAATCAATCAAAAGAGATGATGAAGGACATTACATACTCATCGCAGGAAAGATCCACCAAGATGAAGTTTCAATTCTGAACATTTATGCCCCAAACACAAGGGCACCCACATATGTAAAAGAAACATTACTAAAGCTTAAATCATATATAAAACCCCACACATTAATAGTGGGAGACTTCAACACCACACTTTCACCTCTGGACAGATCAGCCAAATTGAAACTGAACAGAGACATAATGGACTTAACTGATGTTACTGCTCAAATGGACTTAATCGATATCTACAGAACATTCCACCCAAACAAAAAAGAATATACCTTCTTCTCAGCACCCCATGGAACCTTCTCTAAAATCGACCACATACTTGGCCACAAAGCAAATATCAACAGATACAAAACAATTGGAATAACCTCCTGTGTTCTATCAGACCACTATACTTTACAGTTAGATTTCAACAACAGAAAATACTACAGAAATCCTACAATCTCATGGAACTGAATAATGCTCAACTGAATCACCAATGGGTTAAGGAAGAAATAAAGAAAGAAATAAAAGACTTCTTAGAGATCAATGGAAATGAATACACCACATACCCAAACTTATGGGATACTATGAAAGCAGTGCTAAGAAGGAAATTCATAGCCCTGAATGCCCACATAAAGAAGCTGGAGAAATCTCATGCTAGTGACTTGACAGCACACCTGAAAGCCCTTGAACAGGAAGAAGCAAAGTCTCCCAGGAGGAACAGACGCCAGGAAATTATCAAATTAAGAGCTGAAATCAATAAAATAGAAATAAAGAGAACAATACAAAGGATTAATGAAACAAAGAGTTGGTTCTTTGAGAAGATCAACAAGATAGACAAGCCCCTATCCAAACTAACCAAAAGACAGAGAGAGAGCATCCAAATTAACAAAATCAGAAATGAAAAGGGGGACATAATAACAGACAATGAGGAAATCCAGAGCATCATCAGGTCATACTTCAAAAACCTCTACTCCACAAAACTGGAAAATCTAAAAGAAATGGATAATTTTCTGGATAGGTATCACATACCTAAGTTAAATCAAGACCAGATAAACCATTTAAATAGTCTAATAACCCCTAAGGAAATAGAATCAGTCATTAAAAGTCTCCCAACCAAAAAAAGCCCTGAAGCAGATGGTTTCACTGCAGAACTCTACCAGATCTTCAAAGAAGACTTAATACCAATACTCTTTAAATTGTTCCACACAATAGAAGCAGAAGGTATATTACCCAACTCCTTCTATGAGGCTACAATTACCCTGATTCCTAAACCAAACAAAGATGCAACAAAGAAAGAGAACTACAGACCAATCTCCCTCATGAACATTGATGCAAAAGTACTCAATAAAATTCTGGCAAACAGACTCGAAGAACACATCAAAACAATTATCCACCATGATCAAGTAGGCTTCATTCCAGGGATGCAAGGGTGGTTCAACATATGAAAGTCCGTCAATGTAATACACCATATAAACAAACTCAAAGAAAAAAACCACATGATCATCTCACTAGATGCAGAAAAGGCATTTGACAAAATCCAACACCCCTTCATGATAAAGGTCTTGGAGCAATCAGAAATTCAGAGAACATACCTAAATATAATAAAGGCAATCTACAGCAAGCCAACAGCCAATATCAAATTAAATGGAGAGAAACTCAAAGCAATACCACTAAAATCAGGAACAAGGCAAGACTGTCCCCTCTCCCCATACTTATTCAATATAGTACTTGAAGTTCTAGTCAGAGCTATAAGACAACATAAGGAGATTAAGGGGATACAAATTGGAAAGGAAGAAGTCAAGCTCTCCCTATTTGTAGATGACATGTTAGTATACATGAGTGACCCCAAAAATTCAACCAAGGAACTGATACAGCTAATAAAAACCTTCAGCAACATTGCAGGATACAAGATTAACTCAAAAAAATCAGTAGCCCTCCTATATACAGTAGACAAACAGGCTGAGAAGGAAATCAGAGAAACATCACCCTTTACAATAGCCACAAATGATATAAATACCTTGGGGTTACACTAACTAAGCATGTGAAGGACCTATATGACAAGAACTTTAAGTCCCTGAAAAAAGAAATTGAAGAAGATGTCAGAAAATGGAAAGACCTCCCATGCTCATGGATAGGCAGGATTAACATAGTAAAAATGGCGATCTTACCAAAAGCAATCTACAGATTCAACGCAATTCCCATCAAATTACCAACACAATTCTTCACAGATCTGGAAAGAATAATACTCAACTTCATACGGAAAAACAAAAAACCCAGGATAGCCAAAAGAATCCTGTACAATAAAACAACCTCTGGAGGCATCACAATCCCCGACCTCAAGCTCTACTATAGAGCTACTGTAATAAAAACAGCTTGGTACTGGCATAAAAACTGACATGTGGACCAATGGAATTGAATTGAAGACCCTGGCATTAACCCGCACACCTATGAACAAATAATTTTTGACAAAGAAGCCAAAAATGTACAATGAAAAAAGAAAGCATCTTCAACAAACGGTGCTGGTATAACTGGATGTCAATGTGTAGAAGGCTGCAAATAGATCCATATCTGTCACTATGCACAAAACTTAAGTCCAAGTGGATCAAAGACCTCAACATAAATCCAGTTACTCTGAACCTGATAGAAGAGAAAGTAGGAAGTATTCTTGAACGCATTGGCACCAGAGATCACTTTCTAAATATAACACCAGTAGCACAGACACTGAGAGAAACAATCAATCAATGGGACCTGTTGAAACTGAGAAGCTTTTGGAGAGCAAAGGACACGGTTGACAAGACAAAGCAACAGCCTACAGAATGGGAAAAGGTCTTCACCAACCCCACATCTGACAGAGGGCTGACATCCAGAATATATAAAGAACTCAAGAAATTTGACATCAAAATGCCCAACAGTCCAATTAAGAAATGTGCTATAGAACTAAACAGAGAATTCTCCACAGAGGAAGTTCAAGTGGCTGAAAGACATTTAAGGAATTGCTCAACATCCCTAATTATCCAGGAAATGCAAATCAAAATGACTCTGAGATACCACCTTACACCTGTCAGAGTGGCTAAGATCAAAAACACAAAAGACAGCTTATGCTGGAGAGGAGGGGAGCCAGGGTAACTCTCCTCCACTGCTGGTGGGAATGCAAGCTTGTACAGCCACTTTGGAAATCAATATGGTGCTTCCTTAGAAAACTGAGAATCCATCTCCCCCAAGACCCAGCTGTAGCTCTCTTGGGCATATACCCAAGAAATTGTCAATAATACCACAAGAGCATTTGCTCAGCTATGTTCATATCAGCATTGTTTGTAATAGCCAGAACCTGGAAACAACCTAGATGCCCTTCAACTGAAGAATGGATAAAGAAAATATGGTACATATACACAATGGAGTACTACTCAGCAGAGAAAAACAATGACATCATGAGGTTTGCAGGCAAATGGATGGATCTAGAAAAAAATCATCCTGAGTGAGGTAACCCAGAATCAGAAGGACAAACATGGTATGTACTCACTCATAGGAGGATACTAGATGTAAAACAAAGATGACTAGACTGCTACACAACTCCAGGGAGGCTACCTAGAAAATGGGACCCTAGGAAAGACACAGGGATTACCCAATGACAGAGAAATGGATGAGATCTACATGAACAACCTAGACAACAGTGGGAGTAATGAAGGGCAAGATTTGAGGGAAAGAAAGCTTAGGGGAGCAGGAGATCCCAGCTGTATCAAGAACAGAAAGGGAGAACGAGGGATAACAGACCATGATAAATGAAGACCACATGAGAACAGGAATAGGCAGAGTGCTCGAGAGGTCCCCAGAAATCCACAATGATATATCCTCTGTAGACTGCTGGCAGTGGCCAAGAGAAAGCCTGATCTGACCTAGTCTGGTGATCAGATGACTAGACACCCTAGCAGTCGTCTTGGAACTCTCATCCATTAACTGATGGAAGTGGATGCAGAGATCCTTGGCCAGACCCCAGGTGGAGCTCCAGGTGTCCAACTGTCGAGAAGGAGGAGGGAATGCAAGAGCGTGAATTGTTGAATCCAAGATTGCAAAAAGCACAGGGACAAATAGCCAACCGAATGGAAGCACATGAATTATGAACCAAAGGCTGTGGAGCCCCCAGCTGGATCAGGCCCTCTGGATAAGTGAGACCATTGAATAGCTTGATCTGTTTGGGAGGCTCCCAGGCTGTTAGACCAGGACCTGTCCTTGGTGCATGAGCTGGCTGTTTGGAACCTTGGGCTTACACAGGGACGCATGCTCAGCTTGGAAGGAGGGGACTGGATCTGCTTGTACTGAATCCACCAGGTTTAAATGAGTCCCCAGGGGTGTCTTGGTCTTGGAGGACATGGGAATGGAGGGGAGGGGCTGGGGGGAAGGTGGGGGTGGGGCGGGAGGGGGGGAGGACAGTGGAACCCATGGCTGATGTATAAATTAAAACACATAATAATAATAATAATAAAAAGAATATGCAAACACATGTACACAATCAAGCTGAGTGTGGTGGTACACACACATGTAATCCCAGCCTTGGTAAAGAGGACAGGAGGATCAGGAGTTCAAGGTCATCCTCGGGCACATAGTAAGTTATTGGTTAGCATAGGCTACCTGAGACCTTGTCTCAAAAATAATAGTGATATATATATATATATATATATATATATATATATATAGAGAGAGAGAGAGAGAGAGAGAGAGAAGAGAGAGAGAGAGAGAGAGAGAGAGAGAGAAAAGAGAGAGAGAGAGAGAGAGAGAGAGAGAGAGAGAGAGAGAAATGAACATTGTCTTTGGTACTTAGCAATAAAGAAACACTGGAAAATGGGTTGTTAGGCTATTGCATCATTGGACAAACATGATAGAGTGTACTTACACATGCTTAGGCGGCCTACTGCATTCCTGGGCTAAAACTCGTAAATATTCATAGTTCAGCCTACTTCACCCATAGCCATGACGAACAAAACATCCCAAGATTAAATCAAACCCCAGAGAGAATGATGCATCCCAGTGACGTGATAAACACAAAGCCCACGAAGCTGCTGCTGGCATAATAAGCATACTGCCTTACAGTGAAGTTCTTTATGTAAGCAGAAAGATTATACTCTGAAACTATGGGGAAAGTCCACTTTTTGCTTAACCAATATCATAGTTACTCTCATTATTAAGTATGTATAATACTCAATTGTTAAGCCACTGACAGCATACTGGATTGGCTACACCAACATCACCACAAACATGTCAATAACGCATTGCACTATGATGTTGGGCTGGCTGCAGTAACGTAGGTCAGCTCATTACTACCTGTGGGACCTTATCATAGATTTAGTCTGTTTTTGAACAAACTGCCTCACACAGCACACAGCTGTGTATAGACCACAAAGCAGCAGATGCCCAACATTTCCCTCTTTGTGGAAGTGAGCAGCGAAGCTATAACTTACCACTTAACTACTAGAGAGCCCAGAACTTCAAAAGCCTGACCAGATCAAGCAGTAGGTGAAGATTGCCACTACTGGTCCAAATGAAGAATGATCCAACCCCTTGGGCATGCTACCCTGAGACGCTCACCCAAGAGAAGGAACCTAGGTTCCACCTAAAGACGTCAAGTCCAAAGACAGGAATGTTCACACAGCTCTAGAATTGTTTTATTTTAGGCCGGGCAGTGGTTGCACACACCTTTTATCCCAGCACTTGGGAGGCAAAGGCAGATAGATCTCTGTGAGTTCAAGGTCAGCCTGGTCTACAGAATGAGTTCCAGGACAGCCAGGGATATACAGAAAAACCCTGTCTCAAAAAAACAAACAAAAAATAATAATAAATTATTTATTTATTATTTATTACATTTATTTATTTGTGTGTGTGTGTTCATGTTTATGCAGAGGCTAGAGATATCAGATCCCTTTGGAGCTGGAGTTATACGTAGTTTTGAGACACTTGGCATGGGAGTTAGGAACCAAACTAAGGTCCTCAGAAGGAACAGTATGCACTCTCTTAACTGCTGAACCATCTCTCCAGCCCCAGGCAACTCTAATTTTAATGGTCTCAAATTGGAAGCAACCCAAATGTCCACCCACAGATGAAAGACTAAAGACATTGCTATGCATGAGTTAGTGTCCATCAATAAAATAGGGAAGTAGACTGCTAATTCAGGCAATGACATGCATAGACCTCAAAATAAGAATGTGCCTGAGAGAAGTCAGTCAGCAAAAGAGTCATGCTGTGTGGATGCCTATGTATGAAATCTCGAAAATGCACACTGTCTATAATGACAGAAGCAGATCAGTAGCTGCCTGGGACATGAGTATACGGTGAAACAGGACGAGGGAGAGGACCACATAAGGGACAGGAACATACACCAGGGATATAAATAAACTAAAACTTACCAAGTTGGACACTGTGGTAGTTTGAATGTAATCGCACTGTTAGGAGGTGTGGCTTTGTTGGAGTAGGTATGGCCTTGTTGGAGGAAATGCATCCCTGTGGGGGTGGACTTTGAGGTTGCCTATGCTCAGGATACTACCAAGTGTCTGAGACCATTTCTTGTTGCCTGCAAGCAGTAGGACTCTCAGCTACTTCTCCAGCACCATGTCTGCCTGAACGCTGCCGTGCTCCCCGCCATGAGGAAAATGGACTGAATCTCTGAAACTGTCAGCTGGCCACCCCAGTTAAATGTTTTCTCCTTTATAAAAGTTGCCGTGGTCATGGTGTCTCTCTTCACAGCAATAGAAACCTAATGCAAACACCATATACTTTTTAGGATGTAAGTTTGCTATATATCAATTATAAATTATAAATCAATACAACTATAAGGTAAGTGTGCTCTCTTCTCTACTCCAGGCTTGCACACTCAACCTCTCTTTAATATCTACTCCTGGCTGTGTGACAGGCATGTCAAACTTCACATGTTCCCACTAAAGCATGATCTTTTTCTCTCTCTCCAAACCCACGTTTTCACATTCTTCCCCATCTTAGCAGAGGATGGCGTCATCCTTCCATGTGCTCAGTTCAGCAAACCTGAGAGTCATCCTCGAGCAGTTCTTCAATGCCCCTGCCTCAGCTCCACACCTGATCTCTCACCAGATTCGGCTGACTCTTCCTTCAAGAGAAATCCAGAATGTAACAACTTCTCGCTGTAAGCACCACAGTTTAAACCACCATTATCCTTTACCCAAATGACGTGTATACCATCCCACTGTAATGTGTCAGTAAAACTATAAGGGGGTGGGGTGGGGAGGGATAGAAAAGGGGGAGGGGAAGATGAAAAGGAAGAAAGAGGAAGGGAGGGAGGGAGGAAAGGAGGGAGGGAGGAAAGGGAGGGAAGAGGAAAGACTTTCTTTCTTCCTCCGTATCATGCAGTGTGTCCACCACTCTGCAAAGGCTTGGATTAAACATAAAAACGAATCATGCCTCCTTGGTCCAGAACTCCAAACAACTTCTTGTCTGGCTCAGGGTAGGATCCAGAGTCCCTTATAAGGGTCTCTCTTGATTGTCCTGTTATTTCTTCTCCTGCCCCAGTTCTTACCTAGATCTCCTGACTCCCTTCTTTCTGGTCACTCTATTCCCTGGCAGTTCCCTCAAACAGGCCAGGCAGGATCCTGCCTCTGGACTTTTAGCCTGACAGCTCCCTGCTTGCCAGGACACTCTTCCCTTAGATGACCACGTGGCTCATCCCTTGGCCTTTTTTCAGATTCAGTTTCCTTTCAAGTCTCCTCTTTTCTGCTCTCCTCAATCCTGGACAACCTAGCAAGCAAGTTTGGTACTTTTCAAGAAGCACCTGGAATGCCGAGGATGCTGAGGAGCTCACACTCATAGCCCATCATTGCAACAATGCATAGACTTGTCCTTCAAATCAGCCTCCAATCATCTTTTTTGTTGTTATTGTTTTTGTTTTGTTCGTTTGTTGAAGATAGGGTCTCCTGTAGCCCAGGTTGGCCTATATAGCCAAGGATGACCTTGAATTCATGATCCTCCTGTTTCCTCCTCCCCAATGCTGGGATTATAGCCTGTGCTATAATCTCTCTCACCCAGAGCTTGCTGATTTTTGGTTAGGCTACCTGGCAAGTAAGTCTCAGCCACTCTTTCCCTGTCTCTACATTCCCTGTCAGCTGCCAGCATTGAAGCTACCAGCACACCCTTTTGTCCATGCCTAGCTTTTGTTTGTGGTTGCTTAAGATCTGAATTCAGATCCTCATGCTTGAGCAGCAAACACTTTTACCCACTGAGCCATCCTTCCCAGCCCCAGAAGCAGATTGTTTTATTGGCCCACAGTTCCAGCCATGGCTTAGCTGCCTGCTTCAGTTTGGGTAAACCTCTCAATGGTTTTGCCTCATGGTTTCCACCTCCATAAAATTGGCGACTACTCTATGTATCTTACAAGACTACTATGATCCACAGGATGGGATAAGGAAAAAAATGTAGGAAACATGAAACAAAGATAGACATTCTGGCATCGCCTCCACCTGGAAGAGCCACTGCAGTGGTGGTGGGTGTGGAGGCTGCTCACGGCACAGATTATTGCTCGGCTGAATGATTCAGCTTGCTGAATTTAAATAATAATAGTGGAACTCGCCATTGTTAGCTCTTAGTGTATTTGTTACCCATTAGGTAATATTGCTATTGCTTAATAAATGCACTTACACCAATCATTGTTTCGGTTGCTATTTACTGAGTGCTAGCTGTATGTCTGATGCTGTGCAAAGCACATCCTGTGCATCATCTTATTGCATCAGCACTGATGATCCTGTGAGATACAGGCGCCTCCGTGTGCCCTGTTTCATTCATGAGGACACTGAAGATCAGAGAAGTTAAGCAACTTGCCCAACATCACGTAGTCCTTCTGGGCAGGGCTGGAATGTAGATCTCAGTTCACCTTACTCCCCTCCATCCTGTAATCCACCTGCCCTGTTACCACTGTGGTCCTCAGTGGGTGAGTAGGTGAGACCTTTATCACCCGGGAGACTTCTGGGAGTATCTGAGCTGTTTTTGTAGTAAGTGAGGATGCTGTGGGCACCTGACAGCAGTGCTAAAATTGCTGTTCATATTAGCTCCCTAGAGCCCTCATAACAAATGATCCTTTAAGCAACAGGGATTGGTTCTCTCTCAGTTCTGAAGGTTAGAAGTCCCAAACTAAGGTGTCAGCAATGCTCTGAATCCTCTAGAGAAGAATGAGAAGAATTCTCCCCAATTTTCCTGGCTTCTGGTGGCTCCTTGCTCACTTTGGTGTCTTTGGCTTGTGGCTACATCACCCCACATCACACATCTCTCTATATGGCCTTTTCCCTGTATCTTTGTGTCCTCCACTTTTTTTTCATAGGTCATCATGTTTTTTTTCTTTTTAATTTAATTTTTTATTTTTGCTTTAAGTGATTAATTAAATATATTCACGAATACGTATGCCACAGTACACATGTGGAAGTCAGAGGACAACTTACGGGAACTGGGTTTCTCCTTCTCCCATGTCAGTCCTTAGGATTGAACTCATCAGGCTTGGTGGCTATAACCTTTACCCACCAAGCCATCTCATCAGCCCTTCATTTTATTTTTAATCTAACACTAATATTACAGAACATTACACTAAGAGCCAACTCTAAATCCATAAGTATTTCATCCCCAGACTCTGCTCTAATTACACCTGTGAGCATCCTTATTCTAACTAAGGGTCAATTGGGAGTTCTAAGTGGGCCTGAATTTGGGGGCAGAAACTATTCAACACATGCTGCTGCAGAACAATGAACAAGAGAAGTCCCACAACCAAGACTTATCTAGCTCCAGATACCAGCAAGGCTGAAGTTGAGGGAGTCTTAGGCATTTGTGCCCTGGGAAGCAAGAAGAATGCACCCTTGTTAATCAAGACAACTGCTTCAAGCAGGGACTCCATGTTCCCTTCCCATTGCCTCTACTTCTCTGGGACCCCTACCTTTCACCTGGCCTCTAGTATTTCCATGTGGATGCTGCCCCTGTCTGCATTTCTGCAGGAGTCTATGTTTTGAACAACAAGGTCTGATCTACCCAAGTATTAAGCTTTAACTATGAACTGGAACTTCCTGGCTTCTTCCTCCCCAAAGGGGAAGACACTCAGTTGTCAAGTGAATGTTTGGGACCTGTGAAAACAAGACCAGCTGGGTTAGGGGGATCTCATCTAATGCCTTCCAGAGCACTTGTCTTCACTCTTTCAGCAAATGTTCATTGAGTACCTACTGTGTGCATGACCTCGAGCCTACATCAGTCAGGAGCAAGGCTGACAGTGGTCTGTGTACACTAGGAGCTTCTGCTCTGAGGAAACAGCTGCAGTGTGGTAAGAGGGGAAATACAGGGTGCCCCAGCTTTCAAGGCATCAGGAAGGTTTCCTGGAGAAAATAAGGTCTTAGATAAGGTGTGAAGATTGAGCATATGGATCCAGGTCTTAGCCCAATTTTGACCACAATCTTTGACCCCAGTCAAAGGCCAAAAGAAGAGTGGTAACCCAGAAAGGAAGTGATATGAAAACTAGGAAAAGAAAGAGAGCACACTGGGTAGTCGAAGGAAGGCCGGCCTGTGCTCCAGCCCTTTAGAAGAACAAAGCAGGAATCCTTCCTAACATGCAACCTTTTCCTCCCAGTTCTTCGGTGTGAGCTATTGTGACACTTTCTCCTGGGTCCGCGCTGAACTTCATTCCCCTCTTCTCAAAGTCACAGACTGGTGTAGACCGGATCTCCAAAGTCTTTGAACCCATTCAGAAGCACTGGGAGGCATTGGAAATGGCCAGATATCTTTGATATCTAGAAGTAGTGTGGGACAAATTTTTGTACAATGAAAATATGTATTATTCTCATTGGTTAATAAAGAGCTGACTGGCCTCTAGCTGGGCAGGAAACCTAGACCAGGAGGACACTGGGATGCAGAGAGAAGCAGGATGAACATGCCATGTTAAAAGAAGGAACTGCCACATGGCAGAGGTAGATAAGAAATACGGGTTAATTTCAGGTAGAAGAGCCAGTTAGTAACAAGCCTGAGCTAGAGACTGAGCATTTACAATGAATAAGAAGTTTCCCTGTGGTTATTCGGGATCTGGCTGGTGGGACAGAAAAGTCCAACTACAAGAAGTTGTTTTGTCCCAGCCAAGAGACAGGCAGAGGCAGAAAGTTCTCAGAAACTGTGAGCAGATGTACCTGTTCACTGCCAGTGTATCTCCCATTTAAAAAAAAAAAAAATCAGTATCAGAAGCATGTGGTTAAGGGCCAGTGGTGAGCCTGCCAGGCAAAGGGGCAAGTCTCATTCACCAAGCCATTGCATTGAGGGTGGCAGAAGAGAGGGAATTAAAGACCTGTGTCACCTGTTCTATCTGTACCAGACAAGAACAAAAGTACCATGAGCCTGGGCTCTGGTGTCAATGTGATCTGGGTTCAGGTCCTGTCCCCACCACTCACCAGTTGCACGCTTCACTGACTGATCACATTGCCATCATCTAGGGCTGCATGTCCATGTGTGTGTTGCAGTCCTCATGATCCTATTCCCGCAAGAGCTCAACCCAGGGCTCGGCACACTGACAGAACGCAGCCCTTTGTATTCATTTTTTTTTTTTTACTTGCTTTTGGCCACAAACCTAAGCCCAGCTCCCTCCTTCACCCATTTTTCTAGGGACACTCTCTGGACTGAGATGGGGAAACAGGAAGTGGTAGAAGAAAATGGTCTCTCTGTTGGGGTATTCTCTTTTTATTCAAGTCTTATGTACAAGAAAATGTGCACAAGCCATATGTGGACAGCTTGACACAACCTCAAAAATGGAACAGACTCATGCAACCAGCATAGGACTGAAGAAATAAGACACTATCTCTTGGTGCTCGTGGGCTATAGAACCCCAGCCTTCCAAAGACCCCCTTAAATGTCATCACTACCCCCACAAGCAACCTCTAGCCTGAATCCTGAAGCCAGCCACTGAGCTATCCTCCTCTTCTATCTCTGATCAATCAAATCATGCCATGCAAGTCTAACTGCTTTCACCCAGCATGCTGATAAGTGTCACCCGCCCCTGTGTGGGTGGCTATATGCCACTCATTCTTGGTGCTTCACAGTATTCCATTGTGATTAGCCAGTCATTCCACCAGGGATAGTTTCTTGGGGTGTTTATAGTTTGGGGCTGTTGTAGTAAGTGCCACAATGAAGATTTTAGTGTATGTCTTGGAGAACATGTGTACACATTTCTGCTAGGTGTTGACTTAGGAGCAGAATTGGTAGGTCATAGTATATTTTGAAGAAACTCAGGTTAAAGTCAGGCGTGGTGGAATACACCTATAATCACAGTGCTTGGGAGGCTGAGGCAAGGTGATCATAAGTTGGAAGCTAGCCTGGACTTCATGCTAAGTGGAAGGCTACTTGGGACTCCGTGTTCAAATCTAGCTTGGGCTACATGGAGAGACTTTGTCTCAAAACAAAAATGAAAACAAAACCCCAATTTAAAAAAAAAAAAAAGAATCAGGGCACAAGGCACTGTGTTCTCCTTCCTCAACAACCAGTTAAGCTGGGCATAGTGGTATACCTGTCATTCTAGCACTCAAGCAGACTTGCCATAAGTTCAAGGCTGCCTGCATCACAGAGTAGGAACTTGTTGGAAACAAGCCTAGATTGTGTCAAGCAATTAGAATGAGCTATTAGAATGCCAAAGTAAATGGCTACCTCTGTGCCCTGAGACCTATTCCTTCCTCTTGTGAGGAGGTAGGGATAAAGTGGTTGGTCCAGACCCCTTCAGGCTGTATCTCCCAAGACCTGGGGTCAGCTGAGCCTGGTGGGCAGAAGGGAAGAAGCTTTACGGGGCCTCCTTTCTGTTTCAACATCACTGTGGCCATGGTTACAACATCTACAGGGGCTCCCTTGCCTCCCCTGCTGGGGATGATGGTGGCTTCTCTGCTCTCCATTGTTGACATCCCATCTCCCATAGTGTGTCCTCTTTAGATGCTGTGGAAGGGTTCTCTTTCCCATTGGTCCCCAGCTGATCCAGGCAAAGTGACAAGTCTCATTCACAAAGCCATTATGCTGATGGTAGCAAGAAAGATGCATCGTGTTGGGGAGGGGAGACCCGCTAGGTTGCTTGAGATCTTACCTGCTACCAAATAAAGGCAGTGACTCGTCCCAAATGGAGGAGCAGTGTTAGAATGCCTATCTCAGGTTCATGCTGGCCAAGGCTGCTCCCTCCTGCGTATGGACCCACAGACTAGTCCCACAGACTAGTGAGTTGCAGCTGTATACCTGCCTAGGATGTGCCCTGTCTTCTTGCCTAGGGAGCAGTTCCAGGAGTGGAGAGTGGCATCTTAGACCTGATGGTATTCCTTGTTCCTTGTGCACGATGGGCAATCTTAACTGACGTGTGAACATTTTACTAGTGGAGACTTGTGTGCTACTTTGATTGCATTCTGACAATAAAGTTTGTTTTGAGTCGGAGGGCAGAACTAGCCACTAGCTGACCAAAATTAACCAGAGAGGTTTTGGAGGACTGAGGAAGTAGTAAGAGAGGATCTCAGCCTTTTTGGAGGAAGGAATGGAAGAGGGAGGGGTCACTGATGGCTTCGCCGCAGCTTCTCTGATCATTCAGGTTCTTACCCCGGTATCTGACTCCCAACTTTTATTGATAAAGAATAATTAGATAAATGCTTCAGAGATATTGCTTCCAGCACTGATGTCTTAACTCACTATACATGTTACTGTGATCCATTCTCTGGATGAGATAAGGCTCAGGCAGGTACCCAACCAATGTTTGTTGTTAGCAGTAGAATCAATACTCAGTGTAAGGTTGGGTAGAGTGCTTGCCTAGCGAGCGCAAGGCCCTGGGTTCGATCCTCAGCTTAAAAAAAAAAAAAAAAAAGGAAAGGAAAGGAAAGAAAGAAAGAAAAAAAGAAAACACTCAGTGTTTTAAAAGCTTTAAAAGACCATGGTTTGGAGCTAGAGTCTTGTTTCTTGTTGTTGCTTTTTGTTTGTTTGTTTTTTGTTTTGTTTTTTTTTTCTGAGACAGGGTTTCCCTGTGTAGCTTTGTGCCTTTCCTGGAACTCACTTGGTAGCCCAGGCTGGTCTCGAACTCACAGAGATCTGCCTGCCTCTGCCTCCCGAGTGCCGGAATTAAAGGCGTGCGCCATCACCGCCCAGCTGAGTCTTGTTTTTTGTAAGCATGTGACTTTGCTCAATTTTCTTTGCTGTGAGATGAAAATGAATGGTACCCACTGGGCCAGATTCTGGGGAGAATCAGACAATTAGTGAGGGTGAAGTGATGGTAAGTGTGACATGCATGCACACTAATGAAACTGGACTCCAGTGCATGTATGTCACACCAGCTTTCCAACTGTACTTCCTTAAGATAAGTAACAGATGAAAACAAGGCATGACCTTCAGAATTCAAACAAAAACCAACAATCATTGAGGTGGACGTGGTGGTACGTACCTTTAATCCCAGCATCTGTGAGGCAGAGGCCAGTGAATCTCTGAGTTCAAGGCCAGCCTAGTGTTCAGAGTGAGTTCCAGGACAACTAGGGCCATACAGAGAGACTGTGTCTTGAAAAAAAGTAAAGAAAAAAAATAGGACTGGTAGATGACTCAGTGGGTAAAGTGCTTGCTGTGGGAGCGTGAAGATCTAAGTTTGAATCCCCAGAACCCAAAAGCTGAATGGGGTCTCTGTAGTGTCTGTGATTCTGGTGCCCCTGACAAGATGGGAGAAGACAGGACAATTTCTGGAACCTAGCAGCCCATGTCACCTGTGTATGCCTCAGTCAAGGTCGAGACCAACATCTAAGGTTGTTGTCTGACCTCCTCAGGTACACTATGGCATGCATGGTCCTGCATGGACACAAGCATTACACACACACCTATTTGTGCATGCACATGCACATACAAAGGTAAAACCAGCTAAAGATTATTATATTTTATCTGATAAATTGATACACAGGTGGATAGGCCAATGTTATTCTAGACACCACCCTCAGGTTGTGAGGTGTCCCCTTGGTGACCACATTGAAATCTCGGCATTATAAGTCTGTTTTTAGAACTCTTTTAAAACTTTGATTTAGCAGTATCTTCAGTTGCAATAGTTTAAGGGCATTGACATCTACCCTTACCTAGATTCTCCAAAACTCCTGAATATTAGCCAGTTACACTGGCTTTATCATTCTCTCTGTATTCGTTTCTCTGAAACACTTAAGACTAATTTGTGGCACCTCATTGTCCTCAGATACTTCAGTGTGCATGTCCTAGAAACAAGGGCATTTTAGTAAACTATAAAATAGAATCAATAAGGGCTGGAGAGATGGCTTAGCGGCTAAGAGTACTGGCTGTGTTTCCAGAGAACCCCGGTTCAATTCCCAGCACCCACATGGCAGCTCATAATTGTCCCCTCCTGTTTCAGGGGCTCTGACACTGTCACATAGACATATATGCAGGCAAAACACCAATGTTTATGAAATAATAAATAAATAATAAACTATTTTTTTAAATAGAATCAATTTTTTAAATAAAATTTAGCTGGGGTCTGTAGAGATGGTGCAGTGGTTAGGAGCACTGGCTGCTCTTGGCAGAAGACCTGGGTTTGATTCTTAGCACCCCCCAAATAAATAAATAGTGACATTTAATAAATTATAACGCCCGAGAGAATAAGGTCACTATGATTTGTCTAACTTACATTCCTTGTGTAAATTTTCTCTGCTGGTCTGCTAACTCCCTACATAGTAAGATAAAGGAATGCATCAATGTTTTCAGGTTCCTTTGTCCTCAAATGGTGCCTTAATCTTTATTTTCTGTGACCTTAACACTCATTGTGTAAAAGGCTTATTTATTTTATGTGTGTGAGTGGTTTGTTTGCATGTATATGCTCTGTGTGCATGCTTGGTGCCTGCGGAGGCCAGAAGATGGCAGTAGATCCCATGGAAGTGGAGTTATAGGCGGTTGTGAGACATGTGGATGCTGGAAACCAAACCCCAAGTCCTCTGCCAAAGCAGCAAATGTATTTAACTGCGGAACCATCTCCAGCCCCAACCTTGACATTCTTTTCTTTTCTTTCAAGTGTGTATGTGTCTGTGTCTGTGTGTGTTTAGAGTCTCAAAATGTAGTCCTGGAACTCACTGTGTATAATAGGCTGCCTTCAAACATGAAGATCTATCTGTCTCTGCCTCTTCAAGTGATGGAGCCAGCCCCAGCCTCCTTGATATTCTTAAAGAGTAAACACAGTTATTTGTGTACGGTGCTCCTCCGTTTGGGCTTGTCTGGTGTTTTCTTGTGATTCAGTTCGAGCTCTGCATGTTGTACAGCAATATCAGAGAAATGGAGTGTCCCCCTGAGGCAAGAAGTGCTATCAGCCTGAGAATCTGAAAATGGTTTAAGATGGCGCCTGCCTGGTTTCTCTGAGCAGCTGCTGTTTGTCCTTTATGGTTAACGAGTGTGTTGTTGGAAGATGCTGTGAGTCTATTTAAATATCTTGTTTCTCACCACCCTCCACCCACCAGCCTTGGTGCTCCTTGGTGATTCTTGCCCAAATTCACTGTTACTATCACAGCTGCCAAATGGTGTTTTTTCTAATCCCATCATTCCCTTTATGTTTCTTTGTCTAAAATTCTATTTCGCTTACTTCTATCGGGATGGACTGATAAGTTCTTTTTGGATTTGTGTTTATTTTTATTGATGTATATGGTTGTTTTGGCTGTCTGCATATCTGGGTACCATGTGTATGCTTAGCGACTGCAGAGGCCGGAGGAGGGTTGTGGAACATTGTCAACTGCCATTTGGGTGCTGGGAATCCAACCTGGGTCCTCTGGGAGATCATCAAGGGCTCTTAGCCACCAAACCATCTCTCCAGACCACCTGGTAGATTTAGATTCTTACTTTATTGTGTAAATTGTAATATCTTGTTAATGCTGTTAGTTGACACTTGGATCACCCCAAATTTGGCCTGTAGAAGCCTCTTTGAGTTGGTGCCTGTGACCTCTTGACACATCCCTATCACTTTTTATGTACATGTTTACTTCTTGGTAGAACAGATGTCAGTCTATGTTTCCCTTACCTAAGTCTGGGCTCAGCTGTTATTCCAAAAAGTTCTGGTTCCTTTTCTGCAGAATTTATATAATAAAGGCAGGAACCAGAAGGACAGAGCAACTAGCAAGGATATGTGTACTCAGACGCTTTGTAAATGCCCCCTCTGTTTTCTACCCCCCACAAGCTGTGAGACCTAAGCATACTACCCAGATTTTCAGCCTTCTTTACACCCAGAACATTGCCTGCCTTCCCCCAATGAAGACAAATTGATAGCTGTCGGGCCTGCTGGTGAATATTATAATCCCTGCTCTCCAGAGGTGGAGGTTGGAGGACAGCAAGTTCAGGGCCAAACAAGGCTCTGCGCAGTGAGACCCTGACTTGAGGGAAAAGTGAAAAAACACTAGGAGGAGTTGCTGACACCCAGAGTTCTCCTTTCACTTGTATTGAAGCCTCAAGATGTTGGGGCACCCCGTCACCCCTTCCTTCTTGCTGTGGTCCTAGTTTGTTTCCAGGTGACTACAAAAGAATCCCCATCCTCCACCAGTTAACTTTGTATGGAGCTCAGTGGTAATTAAAACTGACAACCCATGATGAAGATCAGCAGTGACCCCGTTCCATCCTGAGCCACAGGACAGAGGGGTCCACTTCTGGTCCTCTGTCACTTCCCCGTTCTGGGGAGCAGCACAGAGCAGATGCTGGAAGAGCCGACACTGAATGGGAGAGGCTGAGGGAGCCAAGAAGTGCCTGGCTTGCCGTTAAAAATAAAGTGATAAATGAGTGGACAGACTGATCCGGCCCACCAGAGCTGGTGGCAGAAGGATTAGGGTTCAAGGTCATCCCTGCCTATAAAGGGAGTTTCAGTGGGCCCTGAGATCCTATTTTAAGATGTATTTGTTTATTTTAAGTGTGTGTGTGTGTGTGTGTGTGTGTGTGTGTGTGTGTGTGTGTGTGTTTGCAGAAGTGTGCATGTACCTGTGGAAGGCAGAAGGCATTGGATTCCTTGTAACTGCAGTTTCAGGTGGTTGTAAGCCACCCGATGAGGCTGTTGGGAACCAAACAAGGATCATCTTCAAGAGTAGCAAGTGGTCTTATGTGCTGAGTTATCTCTCTAGCCCTGAGCCATAAATAAATAGACAAACATGGTGTTCAGTTGGAGGCTCCAGCTGCTCCTGAAAAAGCCCCGTCTCTCTCTCTCCAAACCTTGCCCTCTCAGCGAATCTCCAATGGAGAAGAGCCACCAAAAAGTCCACTTCCATATTCTTGGCAGCTCCTCCCCTGAAGTTGCCAGCAGCCTAAGACCCAGCCTAAAAATGTACCATACTTGGGCATAAACCCAGCTTGTGGAAGACACGTCATCACCCCTCGACTACAGGCTACATAAGTGCACCCCTTGAGTTTGTCCATGTGATTTTTCTCCTGCCTAGATCTCTGGGCACTGGAGGACTCACCAGGGAGTGGCTTTGCTCAAAATAAACATGGTCTTTTGCTTTTTAAATTTGGCTTGATCTAGCTTACTGTGTCATCAGCCGAGAAACCCATTATGGGCTACAGAAAACCTATTGCATGTACCAAGGCCAGCACTGGGAAGGCAGAAACAAGAGTATCATCTATTTGAGGCTAGCCTGGGTTACATAGTAAGACCCTGTTTCAAAGAACTAAGCTAGGAGTGAAGCTCTATGGCAGAGAGTTTGGCTGGGGTGCACAATGCTCTAAGCCAAGGCCCACAACCACAAAGAAGCAGATAAATAAGTCTGGAGAAGTGTAAAATCAGAGTTCCAGAGCCACTTAGATGGCCAGCCTAACTGTAGGTGAGACTAGATCATCTTCAGTGGAGGCTCATTTAAAAGCTGAATGGAGGTCTGGTTTGCAGGCATTCCATGCAGGGCCTATAGATGCAGTCCTGGGTCAGTATTGCTAAACTGGGGACAAATGACCCACCAATGTTTAAGAGCCCAACGTGAGCTGTCCCTCAGCTTTACCAGCCTGGCACTGGTGTGAAGTTAATTAATATTAGATGACAAAGAAGGGGGGTGTTGCTTGAGGTGATGGAGTCTCTCTAACTCTCTCAAGGTTGGCCCTATGGCTGGTAAAAAGGCAGGGTTTGCTGGGGAAGGTGGTGCATGCCTGTAATCATAACACAGAAGAAGCTGAGGCAGGAGAATCTTGAATTGGAAGGCAGCCTGAACTACATGGTGACGCTCTGTCTCAAAAAACAGACAGCGGAGAGAAGACCGGGCTGGTAAGACACTGGACTTAGCCACTGTCGGGTCCCAAAGAAAAGGGACAAATGAGTAACCGTGGTGCTTATTAGCATACCCAAGCGAATGCTGGCCTCCGGGCTCTCTCAGCTTGGCAAGTACCTGGAACAGTCCATGCTGGCATCCTGGCCCTTCTTAGCTCTTCTCACCCTGCCCCCTACCCTAAACTTCTCCAGCTCATGGGCTTCCCTTCCCCCAACTTCTCATTCCTATATAACCCTGACATTTTGGTCATGGGCTCTCTTGGCTCTGTGTCTCCGTCTCTCTCTCTCTCTCTCTCTCTCTCTCTCTCTCTCTCTCTCTCTCTCTCTCTCTCTCTGAGCATTTGGCCCCCTCTCGCTTGGTCATCCCCCACTTATGGCCTGGTCCATTCTGTTTTGGATGGGTTAGGTCCTCACTTTACACATCTGGTGCTGAAACCCCCACTTTATAAAGCTGCTGTCTGTCAGATAAAATCAGGAATGTAATCATGCCTGTAATCCCATCCCTCGGGAGGATGAGGAAGGATAATTGTCATAGACTGGAAATGAGTATGGACTAGAGTGAGTTCTAAACATTCTTAGGCTAGAGTTTGTCCCTATCTGAAAACAAAAACAAAGACTAAATAATAAATAGTCTAAAACTTTGGAGATATTTACACACATTTCTGTAAGCTTCACAAGCGGTCCCTAAGGGTCACAGAGAAAATGCGTAAAGGAAAGAGCTCTTGGAATATGGAGGGTAATCAATTGGTGATTAAAACCATGCTCTCATCCCAACTTCCATGCACACAGGCCCAAGGGTCCTGGATTTCATGGCTCTTCCCCAGTGTGTAGTAAATCAATGAACCTGGCTGGCTGGCTCTGAGAAACCCTCATGCATGATCTAAGTCAAACTGTCCCTTGTTTCTCCGGGTTTGGAAAGGATCGCTTCTTTAGGTTTGCAAAGACAGTGCTGGGTGAGCTCCAGCTGCGTGGTGGCTAGGCGGGAAGGGGAGGGGCGAGCCACCTCCACCCTCCTCATCGGTGAGTCACCCTGTCAACACGCCCTTTCCACAGCTCAGCTGCAGCTGGTTTTACCAGATCCGCTGGCCTTGGGGCCTGCCCTTGCCCCTGCCAAGCCAGAACCTTCGCCCTTTGCCCTCCTCCCAAGTCAGAAGCAGGACACAGGCCAGGCCAAAACTCCCTGAATTCCCAGACCCCTTCCTGGTCAAAAGTCTCCCTGAGGTCACTGTAAAGACAACGATTATTATTGGATGGCTAGACTAGACACAGAAACCTTTCCCTTCCTCTTTAGCCAGGCCCACAACTCAAAGAAAACTGTTACTAACAGCTTGGTGTGGAATAGTCTAGATTTCATCTCTGCATGTTCATTTTTTAATTAATGTTTAATTTTACAAGAAACAGAAAGGAGCTGGGAATGCAGTTCAGTGGTAGAGAACTTGCCTAGCATGCACAAGGCCCTGAGCTTGATTTCCAGAGTGCAAACACACACACACACACACACACACACACACACACACACACACACCACCACCACCACCACCACCACCACCACCAGCAACAACAACAACAACAACAACAACAATAATAATAATAATAATAATTCAGTAATTTATCTTCTCTGGAAAGTAAAGAGGAACAGAATAAAACCCCGTGACCTACATTGCAATCTGAGTCCATTCTCCCCTCTCAGCACAACCAGGTGACTCTCCCCCTACTTCCCTATTTGTGTTCACCTGAGAGATACGCAGCTTCACTTTTATGCCTGTGGTTTCTATAAATACTGATGTATCCTAACTACTGCTCACTAGGCACTGTCATCCTAACACACGCACACATTGAACAAGTCAGGGCCCTCCTTCTGAGGTGCTGCACTCTCATAGATGAATACAGCACAACTTACTTATTTCCTTTTCATGGACATTTGTGTTGTTTCCAATTGTTTTCTTTTTACATTTTATTTATTCTCTGTGTTTGAGTACTTTGTCTGCATGTATGTCTGCATACCACATTCGAGATAAGTGCTCAGGGAGTCCAGAAGAGGGCCTCAGGTCCCCTAGAACTGGAGTAACTGATGGTTGTGAGCCTCTATGTGGGTGATGGGAATCAAACCCAGGTCCTCTGGAAAAGTAGCCTGTGAGCTTATGTGCTGAGCCATCTCTCCAGCCTCTCAATTGTTTATTTCGTTCTCTATCAAGATAATTTGCCTTTCTTTCTCTCTCCCTCTTCTTCTTCCTCCCTCCCTCCCTTCCTTTCTTCCTTCCTTCCTTTCTTTGGTCAAATTCATGCACCCTGGTGGTATTAGTAAGTCAAATACTATTTCTAGACAAAATAAGTAATGTCCTCATTTCCTGCCTACACACACAGTTTCCATCTGTGAGTTCTGATTCTCTAAGAAAAGGCCACTCTTGCATCTGTCTCTCCTGGCATCGACCTCCTTATTTCTGAATAAGTTGCTCCCTTGTGATGCCTTGATCTCTTGACTCTAGACTGACTGCTATGCCCGCCCACATGCCTCCTCTCTCCATTCTTCCCATAGAATTGTATGACAAATTTCTGATTAAAGTCCTATTCCGTTTTTACATTATTGTGATCAGTGAAGTCTTTCTCCTGCCAAGATAAGGCTCTCAACCTTAATTGCACTCTAAATGACTTAGGGACCACGAAGCCCAGGTTGTGCTCAAATCTCTTACACCAGGCTATCTGAGAGCAGGGGGCAGCCATTGGGACTTTTTGATGCTTCCCAAGTGCTACTGATATTTAGCCAAGAGTAAGAACTACTATTCCCAAGCCAAGTACAGTGAATGCATTATTTCCCCTGTTCAGGATTTCCCACTGGGAAAACTTTCATCCCCCGTTTTCTTGTCTTTTTCCTTCCTTCCTTCCTGTCCAACAGAACTGTAAAACCCCTCTGGAAGCCATTGTCTACACTGCCAACCACAACAGATAACTTGCAGATCCCATTCCCAACTAGAACCTTCTAGAGGTCTCACCACCCTGCCCCCCCCCCCTCTCAGTGTGCCTGTGTGGCCCATCACACACTCTCTGCATGTCTATGCCACATTCCCTGCATCCTGGACCCTGAGTCATTCTTGGAAGGGCTTGCTTTCTTTTGGTAGTTTCCAAGATATGGTCCATGGGAATATATGAATATTTTTATTCTGTCTTCAAACCTGATGGATTGAATCTTTGCTTGGTTTAGCATCCTTAATTTCAAAATTAATTTTTAAAATTATTTCCAAATTAGCTTTCTGGGGTATTATGTTAAAGAGCTGTTGACTGAAAATGTCTATGACTCCTCCCAAGGGTGATTCTCTTCCAGGTCATATGCGCATTCTGAGTGCAGGAAAAGCTACAAGAAACAATACTCCATCCACTGGAAGCAGGTGATGGATCCTTGCGCACTGGATGGAACACTTCTGAGCCATGTTCTTTCTGCACACTCTCCCCTGAGGCCCCAGTACGGCCAGGCTCTAATTAATCACACTGTGCACTGGCTTAATCACACAACTATTCATCGGCTTCCTTCCTTCCAAGTCTTACTTCCCCAACCCTCAGCCAGTATTTTCTGACATTATCTGCCTTTATTTTTGTAGTGTTGAGGATCGGGCCCAGGGTCAGGCAAATGCTCTACCACTGAGTTGCACCGCAACCTTAGCATTAACAAAAAATTTTAAATTATATTTTTATTTATTGAGTATGGAGAGAGTGCTCACACACAGGCCACAGCATGCATGGGAGGTCAGAGGACAAGTTGTGAACTAGTTCTCCTGCCATGAGGATCGTGGGAATCGAACTCAGGTCATCAGGCTTCGCAGCAGGCCCCCTAACATTTTACTGAAGGACTTACTCTTGCCGCTGTGTGAATACTTAACCTGGCTCACCAGCTACACGCTAGTTTCCTGAGTTTCTCCAGTGGTGACTGTCCAGTGTCCTGCTGTGGGAGACATGTGCCTGAGTGGCAGAAATCCTCAGAGCCAAGTGGCCAGAAGGGTGGGGTTCACATGGACTTCATTACCTCTGGTTTTAGAATCACATTTCTTCCAGTCTTTGGCCCTGCTCTGTGTCTTTAGGTTGGGAGTTTCCCTGGTTTGTAGAGCAAACATGTACCAGGGTCCAAAGGAATAGATGTTGGCCATGTCACACTTGTTTTGTTTTGTTTTGTTTTGTTTTGTTTTGTTTTGTTTTGTTTGAGACAGGGTTTCTCTGTGTAGCTTTTCGCCTTTCCTGGATCTCGCTCTGTAGACCAGGCTGGCCTCAAACTCAGAGAGATCCGCCTACCTCTGCCTCCCGAGAGCTGGGATTAAAGGCGTGAACCACCACCGCCCGGCTATCACATTTGAAAGGACCTCTGGGAGGTTACTCCAAGGATAACTGATGTGAGAAGTATCACCCCAAAGTAATGAAAACAACAGCATTCATTTTACAGTCTGTTTCTGTGGGTGGAGAATTGGGGGAGGGCTCAGCGAGGGGTTCTGGCTTGGGATCTCCCATGCAGTTCCAGTCAGCTAGATGACAGGGAGCTGACTAGACTTCTGTCTGTCTCTGTAGTCTCGGGGCTTCTCCCTGTGTTTCCCCACATAGGCTACTTTGAGGTTTGGCAGTCTCGGGGAAGTCAAACTGCTGACATGGAGTAAGAGCTCCAGCCTGGGAAGCGGCACTCCTCCTGAATCCTTTTTTTTATTTATTTATTTATTTATTTATTTATTTATTTATTTATTTATTTATTATGTATACAGTGATTTGTCTGCATGTGCCCCTGCAGGCCAGAAGAGGGCACCAGATCTCATTACAGGTGGTTGTGAGCCACCATGTGGTTGCTGGGAATTGAACTCAGGACCTCTAGAAGAGCAGTTGGTGCTCTTAACCACTGAGCCATCTCTCCAGCCCTACTCCTCCTGAATTCTGTTGTCATGAATGAGTCACGAACCGAACGCCACCCCCATTGAAGGAAAAGGAACACGGACTCCACCTCCCAATAGGATGTAACATTGTGGGGCAGCACATGAAATAGGAGACACTGGCTATTTTGGAAAATGGAGTCCAGGCTGTGGTCTCACTGCTTTTTGTGTGGGAAGCCTAGTCACATGTCTATGTGCAGTTCTGCTCCAACTCTGATGTATCACTCTGACCCAATTCCTAGCATTTGGGGGCTGTCACTCATGGACCCTCCTGCTTCTTGAGAAGACTTCCCATGTGAGTGTACGCAAGCCAAGAATACACAGCAAACCCACATTTATAGGGGCAATTTACCAGGTAGATATTGCCAACATGGTCCATTGACGGTGATCATTTCTCAGCAGACATCAGTACAGTGTCCGGGACCCCAAATGATGCAAATTCTCCTCCAATGGAAGTTATGCCCCTGCGGGAGCATTAGCCATTTCCTCTTCACATAATGACTGTGCACTGGCATGTTTAAGCCTTGGACATGGCGCTATGATGTCACCTACCACCAACATATTTGGCTACATTTGTAGCTGACCTGGGAGGCATGTGGCCCGTGAGGGGTGGCTTGGACACACCTGGCACAGACTAGCAGAGCAGGCTGCCTGCTGGCACCTCTGAGACAGTTTCAACTCTGTCGGTTCAGCTGCTTCCCACCTTCAGAAACCTCCAGTAGCATCTCTCACCTGCTAGTGCCCCCCCCCCATCCTTTGATGGCTGTTTATGTGTTTAACCTCCCAGGACTGTATACTGTGAGGGTTTTTATTGGTCTTAGAGATGAGACAGAGGATTTTTCTCAGTCTATAATTTTAACTGAAAGTGCCACGTTTTCCATTTTTCTCCAATATAATTGCTGTGGCATTGCCTCACTATGCACATAAGCAAGTGTTCATATCCCTTTGTATAATTTTAACATTTATAAAAATGGATCATACTATGCATATGGTTTGGCAATTTGTTTTTCTCACTTAATATATTCTAGACATTGCTAATGTCTATATATATAGATCTTCCTCATTCATTATTATAGCTGTGGAATGTTCCAAAGTTAGGGACAGGAACTGTATTCCAGAAGAAAGAAGAACAATAACAACAGCAAAACTCACCTTTGTCATTCCTTATCCTGTCTCCCAAGGGAGGGTACTGGGCAATGGAGGTAGGGTGGGGGGTGGAGTTCACTGCTTCTGGATCCGTATTCTAATCACAGTGTGGACGCTTTAGGTTCTGCCTTTTTCTTTGAAGCTGTTTGTTTGTTTGGTGGTTGGTTAGTTTTGTTTTGTTTTATTTTGAGACAGGGTTTCTCTGTGTTGTCCTGTTTGTCCTGGAACTCACTCTATAGACCAGCCAGGCTGGCCTTGAACTCACAGAGATCCGCCTGCCTCTGCCTCCCGAGTGCTGGGATTAAAGACATGCATCATCACTGCTCAGCTTGTAGCTTTGTTTTTATAAAGCAGGATTTCTTGGCTCTAGCCTGGTCGGCATTTGGAGGATTAAATTTAAAAGACTTATTTTTGTAGTAGGGACATTCAGCTCACAGGACATGCGTTTGGTTTCTACCACTGCTTCTGGAGTCCTTGGAATCTCTAGAGTGATGAGAAGGATTGAGGAGAGGCTGAACGCTGATACACTGAAGGCCAATCATGTCTACCTTGGAAATCTCCGCAAAAACCCAAAGAACTGAGTTCTGAGCTTTGAGACAGATGAACTCTCGGAAGCTGCAGGAGAGGGGCACCCAGTGGGGCGTGGGGCTCATTTCTCTCCCTTCCCTCAGCTCTGGCACCTCTTGCTATCATCTATGATCTTTGCTACATCTTCTCTAGAACAGTCCCTGAGTTCTAACGAAGTGACTGGCCCCACGCAGGGTTAAAGAGACCTCAGTTAAGGTACCCAGTTGGTTGGAAGCACAGATCACAGTCTGCACTTGAGACTGGAACCCCTAGTGGGGGCTGGACCTTCAACCTACAGGATCTGACTCTGTCTCCAGGCTGAGCTCTGGTTTGCACGGAACTAAATTAGAAAATGCCCAAGTAGTGGCTTTTAGCAAACCTTGGAGGGTTACTTAATGATGGTGGTGGTGGTGGTGGTGTATGTGTGTGTGTGTTGCATGAAAATATGTGGTATGGATGCTTATGTGCACGTACGTCAGGCCAGAACAAGACATCTTTCTCTGTCACTCTCCCCAAACCTCTCTTTTTCATATGGCAATGTTGTAACATCTCCCCTGGCTTTAAATACCCAGAATCCTTTGCAATAACTCCTTATTTGTGCACAGCACAGGGGAGGTCTTCCTGGTACAATGTCAGATGTCTTTTATTCAAGGACATTACTTTTCAGTATCATTTAAAAATTTTTGTTTTGTTTTGTTTTTCGAGACAGGGTTTCTCTGTAGCTTTGGAGCCTGTCCTGGGCTAGCTCTATAGACCAGGCTGGCCTGGAACTCACAGAGATCCACCTGCCTCTGCCTCCCGAGTGCTGGGATTACAGGCATGCGCCACCACCGCCCGGCTTAAAAATTGTTTTTAAAGATTTACTTCTCTTCCTTTATGTGTATGAATGTTTTGCCTGTATGTATGTCTATGCACTATGTGCATGCCTGGTGCCTGCAGAGGTCAGGAGAAAGTGTCAGATCCCCTGGAACCGGAGTTACAGATGGTTGTGAGCCGCCATGTGGGTGTTGGGAATCGAATGCTGGACCTCGGAAAGAGCAGCAAATGCTCTTAACAACCGAGCCACCTCTCCAGCCCCCAGTACCGTTTTTGTTATACAGAAAACAACCCCTGTCCTCGTCAAACTATTACCTTAAGAATACTCAAAACTTCAGTTTCTTACTAAAATGAGCATGCACCCAAGGTGTATTTGTAAATGAGGAAATGTTAGACGGTGCAAAGAACCCTCTAATGCCTTAGAGGAGAATGCCTACCAGGAGAAGGCATGCCAAAATCAGTCTGCCAGGTTAGGACCAAAATTGATTGATGGCCTACAGGACAATGAGACTATTACCTTTGGGGTTATCTTTTCTATGTGGATGTGACAAGTCCTCACAATGTAGCCAGGGTTGGCCTCAAACTCTCAATCCTACTGCCCCAGTCTCCCCATTACAGATGTGTGCCAGCTGTGTGCCTGCTGGGGTCATCCTTGTTAGCAGACAGAAATTATGTGAGTCACTACTGAAATCCTGTCCACTAGCATATAACTCTGTAGACACTGGGCCCCAGGGAACTGTCAACTTCAAATCAAACAAAGGTGCATCTCTAAAAACTGAAGCCACACTAAGGACTCTGTTAGATATGCACAAGAAAATATGTGGTGCTTCTTTTGTTTTTAGAGTTTGGGGAGTTTTCAAATGTTCTTCAGGGGCTTTTAAAAGGTTTATCTATTTTAGTATGTATGTATGTATGTATGCCATGTGAGTGCAGGTGATCCTGAAGGCCAGAAGAGGGTATTAGATCCCCTGGAGCTAGAGTTACAGGCCATTGTGAGCTGCCCAATGTGGGTGCTGGGATCCGAACTCCAATCCTCTGAAAGAGCAGCAGGTGACCTTAACAACTGGGCCATCTCTCCAGTCCCACAGCCTCTATTCTCTAATGGAGAATCCACATTGTCATGGGCTCAGTGTTTCCCTAAGGGAAAATAAAGTTTCTGTGGTCCTTTCTCACCCCTCATCTTCCTGCCTATCTACACTCCAGCAAGATGAGACCAGTCCCCTGAGACCTGGATGGTTTCGTTTACTCGCTGCTCTGACCTGGCTTCCTGCCCGCCCTCACCCTTCTCCCTCCTTTCCTTTCTTCCCCTCTCTCTTCCTCACTCCCGCAATCCCATCCTTCCTCCCTGGAACTCCTTTCCTTCCTTGCATTTAAGAAACAAAAACAAAAACAAAAAACTAAGGCCCCGGAATCAGGATGTACCTCTCAGCTACTGCTCCATGCTCCCTGCCATGATGATAAGAGATTAAATCTCTGAAATAGTAAGCAAGCCCCAGTTAAATGTTTTCCTTATTAAAATAAAACTACCTTTTTATTGAGAAATTATTCCTATACCGTATGGCCATATAAAGCACACAATTCAGTGGGTTTTCACATATTCACACAGTTGTGCATTCTCATCACCCTGAAAAGAAACCCCACACTCATTAGCAGTAACTCCTCTTTGCCTCCCACCCCTTAGCAACCAGTAATCCACATTCTGTCTCTATGGATTTGCCTATTCTAGAGATTTCTATAAATAAAATCATACAATATGTGGGTCTTTTGTGACTGGTTTCCTTCACTTGGCATAATGTTTTCATAGTTCATTCATGCTGAAGCATATATCAGTAATTCATTATTTTTATTACCAAATAATATTCTAATGGCAGATGTACAGAATTGTACTTAGTCATTAGTCAATGAGTACATATATGAGTTACTTCCACCTCTGGGGCTATTAAGAAAAATGCTGCTGTAAATACTCATAGACCACTTAACTTTTAATCACCAGAGATGGGGATGAGTAATATTAATGCAAAACTTAAAAAAAAAAAACTGTTAAATCACACCCATTAGTCTTATATGTTTTTCTGGTCAAGAAAAATGTGGGGGCTAATTAGAAATTCACATAATTTTTTCTAATTTTTAAGGTTTATTTTGACTGAGAATTTGCTACAAGCAGAGAATGTATTTTGATCAAATCCAGCCCCCATTGCCTCTCTTTCAATTCCTCCCCTACTCCACCACCATTATTTCCTTTCAACTTCATGCATTCTTTAGTTAAAACACAATTGTAGAATCCTCTTAACACTGGTAACGTGTGCAGGGGTGTGCGAGCATCAACTAGAACAGCCTTGAGGGGCGGGCAGAAGTGAAGGCAGGAAGAATGGAAGAGCGGGACCCAGTAGATGAGGATAGTGAAACAGGGTTTTCTGGATGCGACAGGGCAGCTGCACACGTGAACCGACAGCAGCCGTGACCGCATCCACAACACCGGGCAAATTCAGTCAGCCAAAACCCCAGGTAGACTGAGGAGGGAGCTAGGGTCCAGCCCCAGCTGAGGAGTTACAGGCAACTGAGCGCTGGGAGGGGGAGAGTCAGTTTTCTTCAGTGTTTTGTTTTGTTTGTTTACTTTTGTTTGTTTTGAGATAAGGTCTCTGGTAGCCCAGGCTGGCCTCAAACTCACTGTCTAGCCAAAGCTGGCTGTGAACTTTTCAACCTCTTATCTCCACCTCCCAAGTGCTGGAATTACAGATATGTGCTACCACGCTAGTTTTCTGTCAACTTGACAAGCTAGAGTCATCGGAGAGGAGGGGGTCTCAGGTGAGAAAATGCCTCCTTAAGAGTGGGCTGTAGACAAGCCTGTTGGGCATTTTCTTAATCAGTGATTGATGTGGTAGAGCCCAGCCCATTGTGGGTGGTGCCACCCCTGGGTTGGTGGTCCTGGATTCTAGAACAAAGCAGACTGAACGAGCCTAGTGGAGCAAGCCAGTAAGCAGCTCCCCTGCATGGCCTCTGCCTCCAGCCCTGCTTGAGTTCCTGTGCTTTCTTCAGTAATGGACTACAATGTGGAAGTGTAAGCCATATAAACCCTTTCCTCCGCAACTCGCTTTAGGTCACGGTGTTTCGTCACAACAATAGTAACCCTAACTAGGACAGTGCCATTTGAGAGCTGCCCAGAATGAAACGAGATCATTATTAGCACATTCCCAGAAGCAGGTAAATAAGTTGCCACCTAAAAAAGAGAAGTGAGTCAGTGAGTCAATCCTTCAGGGAGAGGTGGGTACCCTAAGAGCTGTCAATACAACATTATTTATTAGCTTATCAGATGCAGACCCACACCCTGCAGGATCAGGGCTCAGAAGAGGGGGAGTTTTGACTCACTGAGAAGGGTAGGGAAGGATATGAGAGCGCTCAGTTTGAAAGCTTATAGCTCTGTCACATTCCAGGACACAGCGAAGGGCCAGATGAGGCCTATGGCAGCAAAGCACGGTTTCCATTGTTTGCCGGTGGACAGACAGTGACAGCAAGTACCACACAAGCAAGTGCTTGTACCTAGGTTTTCAGTGGTATTTACCTCCTAGACCCCACCACCTACCCCTCCGAGCACAGGCCCCACCCAGTTGACTAGTCTCCCAACCACACACTCAGAGCTAAGTATCCTCACACCTGTGGACCATCCCATTCATTTACCTGGTTCACAGCGGGTCTCTTGGCTTTCCCGTTCACAGTTGGAAGGAGACCTTTAAGAACTGCGTTCCTCCCCTATTCGGATTGCTCTGATGGCTTCCTATCATGGTCATTTGAAAAATCAGCCTCTTTACAAAGGTCCATAAATTGCTGCCTCTGCTGTTCCCTGTCACCTGCTGACCCAGCTGTTTCTCCCACATAGCACTTCTGCTCAAGTCACCACAGATGACAACGCTGAGTCCTGCTTCAACACTTCCGTGCTAGAGTCTGTGCAGTAAATGCTCTTCCTTCCCATCCTCGCAGGGGTGTTTGTAACATCCCTCCTCCAACCGAAGGAGCTCGGCACTGCCAGGCCACTCGCTGTCGGTGGTGAGCACAGAAGAGGCAAAGCTAGAGCGGGTCCTGTGGTTTTAGCTGGAAATGCACACTTTCAACTCATAGTTTTCAATATTGACAAGTGTAGTAACTGGTGTGTGTGTGTGTGTGTGTGTGTGTGTGTGTGTGTGTGTGTGTGAGGAGGGAGAGGGAAAGGGAGAGAGAAGGAAAGAAAAGGAGACAGAGGGAGAGGGGCTGATTTGGTGCAATTATGAGGGACTGTGGATAGCAAAGTGCCGTAAAGGTGAACACACTTCATGCCCATATCATGACTTCTAAAAACTACTCTCCAAAGAGGAGTAAGGACACCTTGAAGCAGTAGTTGACTGCAGAGCTGGGGCAGGAAAAATGACACCATGATCCTGGAGTATCTTTTATAACTGAAACATGGCTGCAAATAGCAATGCACACCTGTAATTCCAGCCGTCAGAAAGCTGGGAGTTCAAGCCAGCCTGGGTTGCCTAGTGAATGTTATCTACAAACAAACAAACAAACAAACAAACAAGATACTCCAGGACCAGTTGGAAGGGAATCTCACTAGTAAAATAATGGACAGTTTGAACCTCAAAGTAATTCGTTGCTGGGCACACACCTTTAATCCCAGCACTCAGGAGGCAAAGGCAGAAGGATCTCTCTGAGTTCGAGGCCAGCCTGGTCTACAGAGCAAGTTCCAGGACAGCCAGGACTACACAGAGAAACTATGTCTCAAAAAAAAAAAAAAAAAAAAAAAAAATCATAGGTTGACAACATAGCTCTGTGGGTAAAAATGTACATGCTTAGTGACCTGGGTTCAATCCTGCATCCCACAGCAGAATGAAAGAGCTGACTCAAAAAGTTACCCTCTGACCTCCACATGTACACTGTGGCATGTACATGCTTTCGAGAACATATGACACACACACACACACACACACACACACACACACATCATATAAACAAACACACAACAATTTAACATTAAAAAAAAAACCTCATGATAATGTTGATAACATGTGTACACCACTATCCTCAACCTCATAATATTCAAAAGTACAGTGTTTGATGAGGGCCAGGAGGAATTACATAGTTTTCAAAAAAACAAAAACAACACCGCCCCTCCACCAGGTGGTGGTGGTACATGCCTTTAATCCCAGCACTCGGGAAACAGAGCCAAGTGATCTCTGTGAGTTCAAGGCCAGCCTGGTCTAGTTCTACAGAGCGAGATCCAGGACAGGCACCAAAACAACATGGAGAAACCCTGTCTCGAAAAACAACAACAACAACCCCCCCCCCCAGAGATGTATCCATTTAAAAGGTAAAACGGTGACATTCCAGTGGAGAAATCTTATTGGTACCCTGATAATCAACTGACTGGAGTCACTGTCTCTGGCAGTGGGCCAATGGACATTGAATGACCATGGTAGGATGGAAAGAGGCCAGCCCGACTTTTATTTCTGTGTTGTTTGTGTCCAGGATGCCTGAAACCAAATCCTAAAGAGATGCCAGATACCACCCATTGCATATACTGCCATTGGTCTTCAGCCTTCAAACAGATGTAGAGAAACTGTTGTCTACTGCAGAGGCTGAAAGACACCTGACAAGGAAGCTGTAGGTGATCCTGGAGGGTGTCCCTGTGCTCTGAGGGGGGACACGACCGGAGCAGTTGTTGTTAGAGTTAGGATTAGACAGTCATGAGGTAGAGGTGGTTGCAGATGACACAATGCTTCCACTTGCTGGAGAATTAGGCTGGGTCCTGTTTGACTCAGTGTTAGTTCCAGTGACGACACCAGTGTCGACTGTGGTTTCAATAGTGTCGTCTCCTGCCCACCACCCTTCTCCACTGCCATCTATGTGTCCTCCATTGGCTCAATGAAGAGACTGGTCACCTTGGGTGTGTGTCATTCAGAGTTTTTTCAGGGGCTTAAATTGTGCTTTCCGGAGTTGGGAGTGGATCCCTGGCACTTTGTATTACACTACTCTGGTGGGCAGCCCAGAGGGGAGGTCCCCAGGGCCATAGGACATATTCCCTACAATCTGGGCTTTCATGGGATGATGCTCCAGTCAGTTGTGAAGATCCAAAAGCATGCACACAGTGCACTTCCTAAAGCAAAGCAGCAAAGTGTGATTTGTATCATGCTGTAGTTTATTCTTCTTAGGGGTGCAGTGGCCAGTGGCCATCAGGAGACATAAAAAGCAGTCTGATGGCAGGCTAGGATGTCCTACACTGAAAAAGACTGAGGGATGGAATGCAGGAGACACCTGGCCTAGGAGGAGTCCCCCCTCCCCCCGACATTCTTTCTTATACCAACAGAGCAGTTGGCCTTTCTGGAGAACAACTGCAATGTGACAAGCAAGTATCTGTGTCAAGGTCACAGGTACTGCTAATATTACTGTGACTCATTCATTCATTCATTCATTCATTCATTCATACCTCCCTTTCCTCCTTCCTCTTTTTTTTTTCTCCCCCTACATCCAAAATGAAAGGAAATACTAAATTTTACATAGAGGTTAGTGAATGATGATGTAAATATTTGGCCAAGTTCATGAACCTACTGAGTCCTAGCCACGACTTTGCCTGGCATGGGGTGAGACTGAAAACCCAGAGGTTGCTGCTGAGAAGATCTCTGCATTGAGCCTGTGGAGCAGAGGTGACACAGGCTTAAATTGGGGCAAAGGCTCTGGGTAGTCCCGATGTAAAGGACAGGCAACTTTAGCAAGAAAGTGGAAGTGAGCTGGCATCTGCAGAGAAATGCAGCTGGTTGCCGTGGTGGATGCGATGAGGAAGATGCTGATGATGAATGATTTGTTGGGATAGAGACAGATAGATGATAGATAAATAGACAAACAGATAGATAGATAAATAGATAGATGATAGATAGACAGCAGACAGACAGATAGCTAGATAAATAGACAGACAGATAGAACCCAGGAGTAAGTGGCCCACTTATCCTAGTCCTAAAGAGGCTAGGATGATCCCTGGGGTTGGCTAGCCAGAAAGCCTAGCCAAATTCGTGTGCTCCAGATTCAGAGAGACTCTCAAAATGTGAGGTGAAGAATAATTGAGGAGCAACGCCTGATGTCAACCTCTAGTGTTCACACACACACACACACACACACACACACACACACACACACATACACAGACATATACACACATACATACACACATAGACATACACACACACAAACATACACACAGATTTTGAAATTTGAAGACTTTATTGTTCCATATTTTAGATTAATAGATGTTCAACATTTTATTTACATTTTTCTCTAAATGATTTTATCCATGATTCCTTGTGAGTATTAGGGGAGTTCAATTAACTTTGAGGGCTCCTATCCCAACCCAGCCAGATGGGCTGAACTAAAGGGACCCTCATTGATAGACAAACAGAAAATTTCTGCTTCTGTGCCTTTTTTGAGTGTGCTGTGCTGTTCCATATTCTGCAGGGCACTGTCTGGATGGAGGACACCAAGCCACTGTCTAAGGGTGATTAGGGCAAAAAGAATAAAAGAAGGATGTCTGTAAGGAATGTGTGTGCAAAGGATCCAGGGCAGCAGTTGGACCCTATTTCACATGCTTATCCACCTGTCTGGAGTCCCAGAGCAACCCTTATGTAAGAGTCCAATATTACTTGTGGGCTCCTTATATCAAATTGAGAACTCAAAACCCCATTTTCTTACCCTGCTCTTCCTCTTGACTGATAAAAAGTCCCCACAACTTGTCAAGTTTTCTGAGTGAGGATGGGGACAAGTCCATATACCTTGATGACTTTTTTTTTTCTGATTATAAACATGAATGCATATTGGGCGTTAACAGCTTAGATGTGAGATTGTAAAACATTGGAAGCAAACGTCTGCCCTCCAGGGTTCTCCCATTGTGCTGTAAGCCTGTATTTAAGACCTCCTCCCTCCTTCAATAAACAGCATTCGGCATTAAAAAAAAATGAATATTATCCTAAGACCAAGAGACATTGGCTATATTTCCTTCTAGTTCATTCCTATGCATTTGTTACCTGTCTGCAATCATCTTGCTAAATATAGGCATGTATTTGGGTATCTTGCTTTGAAGCAAAGCCAAGCAAAATGAAAGGGCATAGGTTGTATCACTTAGGTTTACTGTGGGAGAAAGTCCTGGAAGGTTATACACCAAACTGTGAGATTGTAGAAGGCATCAAAGAACAGCTTTTGCTTTTTACCTTTACTGACTCCCGAATTCTTTGGAAAATGTCTGCTACTGTTAAAGGAAACATTGATTTCTTTTGGCAAAGTAACAGGTTTCATTTTAAAGAACAACTTATTTATGTCACTGGTGGAGGATGGAGAAGCAGACTTTACTTAGTGGAACTTTATTCGGTGTGACAGGCACAGGGACCATCTATCAGAGTGTGCCAGCGAAAGAGGGTTCCAGCTCAACTCGAGCAAGGACAGGTAGGGTAACTGATGTGTGGGGAGAGTGCGTATGGAAGGAAGTATCGAGAATAAGCAGTTTCTAGCCAAACAGACTCTCGGGCATTATTGCCGAAGACAGATGAGGTGCTAAGGCGTCAGGAACAGAAAGACACCAGGCTAGAGATCTTGCTACTATCCTCTTACCCGCTTTCATCTCCTCCTCTCCCTTCCTCTTGTTTTCATGTCTTTGTTTTGATTTTTGTGACTTACTGAGCTTAGCTACAGGGTTTGCACCAGCATGGGTGTGGGGTTATTTACTGGGTACCGGCAGCTCACCCAAGTTGCACCACTGGAGAACATGACTCCTTCTGCCTGAGCCGCCATCAGCTCGGCAGGATTGTTTTTGCTCAACAAGAACAGAGAGGGGAGCTCCTGACCAGGCTACTCAGAAGGGACTCGGAAACAGATTCAAGCTTTGGTCAGAGAGTTTCCTTCTACAGCTTTGACAAATGACCACAAACATCATAACACAGCTTGATTTGAAATGGTCTCCTTGGTAACCAAGGTACTCACAGGGCTGCATTTTTACTTTGGAGGCTTTAGGGGAGAATGTTTGCTTGGCTTTCCAGCTTCAGGAGGCCATACACCAGCTGGGCAGGTAGCCCTTCATCTTCTAAGCCCGAACCCTAGCCTTCTGATCACTGTTTCTGCTCTAGCTGGCCCCTCCCTCCTTCAAGTGTGATGACCTGACCCCTCCTGGATGACCCAGGACAATCTCTTAGTCCCCAAAGTCTTTAATTCAGCCACTTATCACTCCTTCCCAGGTAAGGTGACATTTACAAAAGCTGGAAAGCAGGAAGTGGGTATGACCACTTTTCATTTTCATTTTATTTTAAAATTATTAGGCCCGTTCCACCACACCTGGCCTATTTTATTATCAAACATTATTATTGTGTTATGATTTATTACATATTATTTATTATAATGTGTCAGAGGATAACTTTGTGAAGTAGGTTCTCCCCTTCCTCCTACACAGGTTCTGGGGGTTGAACTCAGGTCAATGTGAGGCTTGTGCAGCAATCACTTTACTGAGTCACCTCACTGTCCCATGTCACTCTTTTTACCGTAACTAACGGCGTAACTTTTTTTGTAACAATAAAAAAGCCCTTTTATCATAAAACTCTTCTTATCCCAGAAAATTTCTTGCAAGCACCATTTTTTCCCCTTTTTGGTTTTTCAAGACAGGGTTTCTCTGTGTAGCTTTGGAGCCTGTCCTAGAACTCACTCTGTAGACCAGGCTGGTCTGTCTGCCTCTGCTGGGATTAAAGGCGTGCGCCGCCACCACCGACACCACCACAAGCACCATTTTTAACACTGTCTAACATTTCACTAGAGGAAGATACCGTAATTCTTCTAACTGATCCTTTAGCTTGACTTATAAGTTGTTTTATACTCCCAGGATTAAAAACAATTATTTTGCTGGGCGGTGGTGGCTCACGCCTGTAGTCCCAGCACTTGGGAGGCAGAGGCAGGTGGATCTCTGTGAGTTCAAGGCCAGCCTGGTCTACAGAGTGAGATTCAGGAAAAGCACAAAGCTACACAGAGAAACCCTGTCTCAAAAAAACAAAAGCAAACAAACAAACAAAAACAAAAACAAAAATCATATGAGATACTTACAGGGTTGGTGATTTAGCTCAGTGGTAGAGCGCTTGCCTAGCAAACGCAAGGCCCTGGGTTCGATACTCAGCTCAAAAAAAAAAAAAAGTAAAAATTTTAAAAAAAAGATGATTTTCACAATGAATTTCTTTGGGGGAGGGATGAATGAATCAGAAAGGAGTTAGGAAAATAACTTCGTGAGTTCAAATACTGACTACCTCAAATTATCCTTAACACCGGGGGTCTTGGTTTCCTCATCTGGAGAAAAGGAAGTCCTCATGGCAAAACTCCAACCTGTGGGTTTTACTTTTTATTAATTTATGTGTGTATGTGTAGTATGTATGTGATGCGTGTGGAGGTATATGTAGTGTTCCGCTCTATCCCTCTCCACCTTATCTTGAGACAGGGCTGGTATCTCACTAAACTTGGCAGCCAGAAAGCCCCAGTAATCCTCCCACACACATTCCTACTGGGGCTCCAGATGCCCACAGGTATGAAGATACTGAGGATTTGAACTCGGCTCTACAAGCTCGCACAGCAGACAGCAGGCACTTTGACTCACTGCCCCCCCTCGCGCCTCCCCACATTCTCCTCCAGCTGAGCCTCTTTCTTCCTTCTGTCTTCCTTTCCCAGTACACATATTCCATTACCCTCTCTACTTCCCACTGCCCTTGAGATCTTCTCCTGGGCTGTGGAGGTGGTCAGTGGGGAAGAGCACTTACCAAGCCTGGTGACCCGGAGTCTGATCCCTGAACACATACAGTGGGAAAGAACTGGCTCCTGAAAGTTGTCTTCTGGCCTCCAGCACAAATACTGTGGCACATGCCCCACCCCACCCCATATACCCCACCCCAAAAGAAAAATGAAAAGAAAAATCTCTTTTCTGGTTCTGTGATCTTAAAACACACAACACACATATTTAAACACACAAGCATATTTTAGTTTCTCAACATGAAATAAAAGGTATGGTGCTGTCTGCATCTCTAAACCATAATTTCCCCCTTCCTTCCTTCCTTCCTTCCTTCCTTCCTTCCTTCCTTCCTTTCTCTCTCTTTTTTTTTTTAAAATAATTTATTTTTTATTTAATGTGCATTGGTGTGAAGATGTCAGATCTCAGGGAACTGGAGTTACAGACAGTTGTGAGCTGCTATGTGGGTGCTGGGAATTAATCCTGGGTCCTCTGGAGGAGCAGCCAGTGCTCTTAACCACTGAGCCATCTCTCCAGCCCCTCTGTTTTGTTTTTTTTTTAATTGTTTGTTTTGTTTTTTTAAATACAGGGTCTTACTATTTACTTAGCCTTGGCTGGCCTGGAACTCATAAAGACTCACCTGTTTCTGCTTCCTGATGTTGAGATTAAAGGCATGTGCCACCACTACACCTGGATAAACTATAGATTTTTTTGAACAGCTTCATTGAGATATAATCCACGTATCATATAGTTTGCTCATTTAAAGTGGAAACTCAATGGTTTTAGCTTTGTGGGTTTGTTGGTTGGTTGGTTAAATTCAACTATGTAGACTGCAAAACTATCATCACTATTATTCATAATCTTCATGATTTTTTAGGCTGGGTTTCTGTTTGGTCTAGTCTTGTTTTGGAGATGAGATCTTTTATATTATGTGAGCTTGTCTTAGCTCCTCGGCTCAAGGGTCTTGTCTAAGCCTCAAGACTGGAGAATCACAGATACACAACTCCTATCCAGCTTGTAAGGTGCTTTTTTAAGAAAAAATGATGCAAGGTGAAAGACTGTAGAGCTCTCAAATGTCTTGAAAAATGGACTTTATCAAGACGGGGGATGGGGGCCCTAGGTTTGATCCCCAGTACCAGGAGAAAATAGAAAATGCTGTAAGATCTTGAAAATGTAGTTGGTTTTGTTTGGGGAAGCATTTAGAGTTTGATCAAATTGGGGTCTACAGGAGGAGTTGGTGGGAAAACGCTAGATGATTTGATTCAGGAATCTTCTTACATTGACTTTTATAGGACTCTGATCATACTTACTTGTAAAATGGTACACAGTAGATGAGAAAAGTCAATACTGGGCTCTGCCTGCCCTTCCACCTACTTGTGCAGAAGTACCTGCTTGGTCCTTCACAGACACAAGCCAGATTCCTTCAGCTTAGGCTGCCAGGGTAACACCTCATGTCAACTCTTGCCAAGTTAGCCATATAAAGAAAAAAGAGTGGGTCTTTGCCAGTTCTGTGGGACACCCATCCTACCTCGCAACAAGCCATAAAAACACCTTCCATTTGGCTGTGGGAGGGCTGACTGCGGGTTTCAGGGCTGAGCCAATGAAGTATCAGCCAAATCTGGAGCTTGTTGCGCCAGAGGCATGTGTGGGAGACTCCTCAGGCGGCCACAGGTGTGGGATCAGGTTATGAGACAAGGGTGTGGGCTAGGAGGTGGTGAAGGATGAGAGGCAGGGACAAGGAGTGTGGGTGGGGCCAGAGGTGGGCAAGGGTGGAGGAGGCAAAGAATGGGGCCCCAGCTGGGTTTGGACAGTCCTCAGATCAATGGCAGTGGTTTAGAATCCTCTACAGGCCATAACCTCCTTTGAGAATCTGATGCAAGCCGAGGAAAGAAAGCACACATGCTTGAAGCAGCTACAATCTCTGCACAACATCGCGGGCTTTCTAGAACTAAGAAAGTCCATCCAAGGGTTAGGATTATGACTATCTGATCTGGACAAGTTCTTAGGGAATTCTGAGGGGGGAAAATGAACCAGTGGGGGAAAAATACTTAAAGCAGCTTTAAGATCTTGAGAATGTGCTAAATCAGAGACTGGGTGGGTCTGAAATCAAAGATCAGAGGTTTGAAATCAAAGGTCAGAGACTATTATTCTCTAAATGTTTGATTTTCCTTCAGCTTTTGTTTCTGAAAGTGTTTAAATTTGTGCAAAGTTCCAAACTTGTGGAACTTTTTGAATTTTTTGTTTTGTGACAAGGTCTTGCTATGAAACCAAGGTGGGCCTCGAACTCTTGATTCTCCTACCTGCCCACCTCCAGAGTTCGAGAATCACAGAGCTGGAATCTCTATGCACAATCATGTTCTTGGGATCGCACAGATATCATTGTTATCTGTTTAGTCTTCTACAAAACCACTTGAGAACACATTGTGGACATTAAAACAGTTCATCCCTCAACACTTGAAATTCTTAAAATCGAAGGGCTTTTCTTGTTTAACCCTAATATAAAGCTCACACTCTCCAATTTAACATTGAAACATTAGTATAGTATTATATAATAATATACATCCCATATTTAAATTACCCCAATGAGAGTCTTTCTATTAGCTGTATTCTTAGCCCCCCCCCCCCCTCTCTCTCTCTCTCTCTCTCTCTCTCTCTCTCTCTCTCTCTCTCACACACACACACACACACACACACACACACACACACACACACGTTCCTTTTTTGTTTCTTATTTTTGAAATAGGGTCTACATAACCCTCACTGGCCTCAACACATTACAGAACCCAAACCACCCTTCTGCCTTAGACTTCCAAGTGCTAGGATAACAACAGGCATGCACCACCAAACCTGGATTGATCCATTTATTTATTTTGGATGCTCTTCTTTGCTGATTCTGAGTGATAAGGGCAGTAGAAATGCTCTGTCTTTCCAGGCTTCTGAGCAACAAAATGTGTCTAGTTTATTTTTGTTTTTGGACAGGTCTCAATGCCATAGTCCAGATAGACTGGCCTCAAATGTATCCTGATATTCCTGCCTTAACCTCTCAAGTACTGGGGTTACAGACATATACTACCACACCTGGCTACATCCCCTGCAAACAAACAACAACAAAAGACCAGAATCTTACTATGTTGTAGTGGGTATAGAAATGGGTTGATTTAAGATATAAGAACAGTTAGCAAGAAGCCTGCCACAGCCATACAGTTTATAATATGTCTCTATGTGTTTACTTGGTTGGGTTTGAGCCACTGCGGGACTGGCAGGTGAGAGAGATTTATCCTGACCCTGGGCAGGCAGGACCAGAAAAACTCTAGCTACACTATGTAGCTCAGGTTGGCTTTGAACACACAGTCTACCCCTCAGGTAGGATTACAGTATGCAGCCTCATGGATGGCCCTCAGTCTCCTTTAATTTAGAGTAGCATCCCACATTTTCTTTTTGCTGTGACACTGACATTTTAGGCAGTTCAGACTAGATGCTTTGCCAAATAACCCCTCAGTTTGGCTGTGTCTAGTTTGACACAGGTTGAACTCTTTTGACAGGAGTCCTTTTTCAGTGGATCACACAGAGGGTCGGTTGGTCCATGGGTAACGTGGTGGCCTTCAGGGTCCCCTTGGTAACCAGCAGGCCTCCAACTATGGCAGACATTAAGTGACGAGGTGCTGAGCACTCAGTGCCCCATCATGCTTTCACGTTGTTTTCACAGGAAGGGACAGATGGTGACCAGGAAAGAACTCATATCAAGCTGAAGTTTTATGAAGGACATGGAAAGAAGTATCAACTTCAGAGAAAGCCAAGCTGTGGGAAGGCGAGGTATCCCTGGGCAAGCCTGAAGGGAAGAAAGAATTGAAAGATGGACATGTGCTGGTCTCAGGAAAGGTGATAGAGTCTAAAAACAGCATGAGGCCTGATGGTGGTGACGCACGCCTTTAATCTCAACACTCAGGAGGCAGAGGCAGGAGGATCTCTGAGTTTAAGACCAGCCTGGTCTACAGAGTGAGTTCCAAGACAGCCAGAGCTACACAGAGAAACCCTGTCTGGAAAACAAAACAAAACAAAACAAAACAACAACAAAAAACCCAAACTAACAAACAAATAGTACGGGCATGTAAAGTCTTAATATTGAACAGTCCCAATTGTTTTACATAGTTAAATTCTCTGCCAACTCTGTGAAGTAGGTGCTGGGTATATGCTACAAAATCTTAAGGACAGAGTTGTTGAATCATTGCTTCAAGTCCACATTACTTGTGAGCTACAGAACGGGAACTTGAATCTGGGTAGTTAGGTATGCAAAAAAGAAACACAGTCTCATCTAGAAAACAATGAAAAAGTTTAGACTCAGAGCAACCTGAGGTGGGTGAGGATATTCTTGTCGATACAGAATATGGACAGGAAAGCAAGACAGCCAGGAACCCCAGAAGATCGAAGAGAAGAGTATCCGAGGCTTGGATGCCCACCTAACCATGCTCAATCCCTAGCCTCCCCTTCCAGGCTGGACTCTTCACTTCCCAGCTCTCCCTCCTCCCAAACCAAAAAAAAAAAAAAAGATATTTACAGTCAAAGTATCTCCCACAAATTACCAGTTCAATGAAAGGGAGAAAACAGTAACTTTACAGGGAAACCACCTGGCCACTCTAGTCTAATCAAGTGACCCAAGAGATGACTCCGTGGTCCATCAAGGGAGGAATCTGGAGGAAAGGGTGGGTCTAGGACTAGATAGGTTCTGCATAGAGAGAATGGGAATCTTGGAATTAACGGGGGTCTGTGGGTGGCAGGGTGGGATCCAGAGGGCGAAGGGGAGTGAGGGAGGGGGACAGTTTGAGGTAAGGGTTCTTGGGTTTATCAGCAAGTCACCGAGGAGTGGGAACAGCTAGATGACAGGAAGGTCAGACCAGGGCCAGTATGGGAGGTCGTGGTGGGTGGACACGAGGTGGCTGGACTATGCGGCTGCGCTGAAAGGGGCGGCAGCGGAGGACGAAGGCTCCTGGGCGGTGGCCTGCAGGTGGACCGGAGGAGGACCACACTGCTTGGCGAGTGGCGCGGTCGCTGCGTGGACGGGAGGGAGCTGGACACGGTCCCCCAGCGCTGCAGGGGGCGCTGTGGGCCGGGGCGGGCCGGGGCTGGGCGGCGGCCGCTCCTGGCGAGCGCGGCCCCTTTTCCGGGTTTCCTCCTCCTCCTTCTCCTCCTCCTCCCTCTTCACCGCCGTCGCCGCCGCTGTCCCTCTCCCGGCCGGTGGCTGCCGCTGCCGCTGCCGCTGCCTCTAGGGGCCGCGAGCCGAGCGGAGGCCGCCGCGGAGCACTAGCTCCGCCGTCCCGCCGGCCGCCGCAGGCCCCGGGCCGGCTCGGCGGGCGCCCCCCGCGCCCCCACGGCCCGAGCGTCCGTCCGCTCGCCCCCGCGGGCCCGGCCTGGCGCGGACGCCCGCCGCCGCCGCGCTCCTCTTCCTGCTCGGGCGGCCCGCGGCCCGCCGCCTCCCGCGCCTGCCGCCCCGCGCCCCGCGCCGCGCCGCCGCCGCCGCCGCCCTCGGCGCCCCGCGGCGCCCCCCGGTCCCGCCCGCCATGCCCGGCCCGGCCGCGGGCAGTCGGGCCCGGGTCTACGCCGAGGTGAACAGCCTGAGGAGCCGCGATTACTGGGACTACGAAGCCCACGTCCCGAGCTGGGGGTAAAGCCGCCGCCGGCCGCCCCCTCGCGCGAACCGCACCCGGCCGGCCGCTCGGCCTCGGGGCTTGGCAGGGAGGCCCGGCCCCGGCCGCACGTGTCCCCGGCTTCCCCTGTCCGCCCGGCCCTGGCCCCCGGCTCAGCAGCCGGTGGGGAGAAACGTGGGGTCAGGGGTGGGGACCGCCCTTCTTCCTCACACTTTGGGGTTCTTAGGGGATGGGAAGTCCATGGCTGTCCTCTTGAGCTGTTGTAATCTCTACCTTTTTACTTTTCTGAAAGGCTGGGTGGGAGGAACGTTTTTGAAGATGTGCAGATTCTCTAAAGCAGGCAGTGGCTCCCTGGAGGGTGTGAAATGGGAGGCAGGTGCTGTGGATCCGAGGGCGGGGGACACCCCAGTACCACCAGGGCGGATGCTTTGCTCGGTCCCCTTAACGTGGACCGTAAGGTGCAGTAGCTACCCTTTCTCCTCAGGTTAGAAGGAGTCAGTTAGGTTAGGAGCTCTGCAGAGTGAAGGGAGCCAAGCTTCTGTGTGGCTTTCATTTAGGGGACGAGTTGATGTGTAACATAGGGACACTTCCTATCCCAAATCCTGGCATTTATGTGTGTCTCTTGCCTTTCACAGTAATCAAGATGATTACCAACTGGTTCGAAAACTTGGTCGGGGCAAGTATAGTGAAGTATTTGAGGCCATTAACATCACCAACAATGAGAGGGTGGTTGTAAAAATTCTCAAGGTGAGTGTCCTATGAGTGGCATGTAACATTTTCCCCCACAGGGCAAAAGGACCAGCTATTCCAGAATGAGCAAGTCAAGCTCTCTTGTGTCTCCTGGAGGATAGCCCCAAAGCAGTGCTTCTACATGTTCCTCTAAACTTTTGAGGAAATGTACAGACTGGTCAAAACTCTTGAGTTTGATAGGTCAGGAACATTTGAAGTTGTAAGATGTGGGCTTCTCAACTTGTGAGAGGGGCTGTATTTGATACAGAATATTCACAGAAAAAAATAGATTTTTGTGTGGAGAATTTGTCAGTACAGGGCTCCTTCATCATTGAACTTCTCTGCTCTGAATTACTCCAGAAAGAAAGTTGTCAAAAAAACTGGAGTCCTTTCAGAGATTAGTTAAAAGACTAGAATACAGAGCAACTCCCCCAGTGGATACTCCCATTTCACTTAGCAATACAATTTCAGGTGGGCTGGCTACAGCAGGCCAGCTAGTGAAAGAGATGTGGGACAAGAAGAGTCCATTCTAGCCACTGAAATAATAACTGGGACAAAACTGCATGGCAGAGCTAGCCCTCTGAGTTTAATAATGATAAGGCTGTTATCACTCAAATAAAGACATGATCTCAATGAGCATGAGGAGTCGGCCAAGTTTCTGTACAGGTGATTGAAGATTAAATGATGTTTTATAGGCTGTACGGGAAGGTGATCCACCTTAGGACCTGAGCGGTTCTTTGTGTTGTCAGATCATCTAATGCACGTGCATGTCACCTTAGGATCTGAGCAGTCAGTCATGTTAGATCACGTATGTGTGTCACTAGTGAAAGACAGAACACTGGAAAGCGGTAGTACTTCGCCTGAACCTGATTTTCGCAGTGGCCCAGTTGAGGTTCTGGGAAACAAAGATGTGGGGTTGGAAAGCTTGTGCCCTGCTTCCGTCCATGTTTAACTGTAGTGTGGATTTTAGCATTCTGTGAAACATGCTGCCTTTGCTCCTTATCATCCTGTCCTAGTAATAAAGGAGCAGAGTTGCTGTAGGGACAGGTGATGCTGCCTCTGCTGCTAAGACACTGGGTGAGAAGTAAGAGATGGTGTCGGGAGCTTGGACCCACTAAATGTGAGTTGTACATGAAAGGTCTGTAGTGATGGGGCGGGTGGTAAGCAAGAGTAATGTTTCTTTGAAGGAACTTGCTAGAAACCATACACTTTCATTACATACATACACATAAGTGTTTTTAACAGAAGTTCCTTCAGACATTTTAATTTTAAGGTCTAAGCAAGACAAATTGTAGTTAGAATATCTGAATTCCATTGCTGTACATTTGGAAGACTGAATTGCCAAATCTAAAGCAATCCAGGGGAATGTCTAAATGTCTGAGCAATAGCATTTTTAGAATAAGTGCAGTTTCCTGTGGTCTATTTTAAAGGGAACAGCACTCAGGTATATGTATGAATCCCAGTGTGTTTGTTTAGGGAAGCATAGTATTACTGCTCTTCGATCGTTCTTGTGAAGAATTTCAGAGGTTAGTTGCTTGATGGTTTTCCTTCTGCTCTAAAGAGGCTTCATGTATATCTATGAGTCCCGTATAGAAGCTGCTTAAAGTTGTTTTTACAGATGGTACACCTAGACACAAAGAGGTGGACCTGACATCACTGTGGCGATGACCCTTCCTTCGTCAGAGCTCTTTTCTGTTTCTTCATGCCTCCGACTGTTGATTTCAGCATTGGATTATAGGCTCTTAGCTTTGAACAGGGAAAGTTCCAGGGTTCCAGCATGAGCTTTTGATGTTCATGAGGTATTTGTTTTTTCTCAGCAGCCTGAAGCACCTTACACTCATTTGTCAAAGCCCTATGGCATTTCATGTAGGTGTTATTCCTATTTGAAGATACAGTAAGAGACCACTAATATTATTGTTATTTTGTTGTTAGGAATTCAAAGTATTATTTTTCAAAAAGAACGGGGTCTTTATTCCAAATTATACTTATTTACTCAAATAAATTGAAGTTATAACTAATACCTACTATTGTGATATCTGGTCATAGTGCCAGCTGTTCAGTTTGGGGCAATCTAGGAAAGGCTTCCTTTTCACATAAGCCTCCTGTATTTAATCTACAGGAGGGAACTTAATGCACACGTAAGGAGCATGCACTCAGGGACTCTCATGTCAGTCTTCGTTATTTAGTCACCACAGTTGGATGCAGAGTGATCATGGAAGGCTTTTATTTCATTTAATTGTATGTAAGCTCTCAAATATTTTATTGATCAAGGTATATTGAGGCTGTTCAAGGGCTTTACAAATTTAAAAAGCTGCTAGTGAAAGTTTTGTGAATTTTTTAAATAAGGTAGTACTCTTAATGTGTGGGAAAGTGAACATGTATGAAAGTCTGAGGTTAAAACTTCCTCCCCCGCCTCCCTGCCTCAGACAGGGTGTCGTTGTGTAGTCTAAAACTAGTTCTGTAGACCAGGCTGAGCCTCCATCTGCCTCTGCATCCCAAGTGCTGGAATTAAAGGATTGTACCACTACTACCCCTCGAGAAGTCATATCTTTTATTTTTCCTTCCTTCTCTTTTCCCGGGGGTAGTGGTGGTGTCAGAAATTGTATTAAGGAGGAAGGGGGAAATGATTTTTTAAAAAAAAAAGGTTTATGCATCAAGGCAGAAAGCTACTTCAGTGTCAAAAGTTTCATCTTGATTATAAGCAGTCAATTCTTCTGTTCTTTCATAGTACTTAGAAAGGTGTACACAGAAGTGAACTAAAAGCATTAGTGAGCTCTGCCTGTCTATGGATCACAGCACCTCCTGGGGTCCTTGAGAGCTTTCAATTAAACTACTGTTTCCTAAGTAGATGTCAAGAGCAATACTATTTTTTTTTTTTTTAAAACATCCAAAGCATTTTGAACCAGTGCTGCAGTGGCTTAGAAATCTTCATATAAGACTTCCTGATAACAGCATTATTTTGTATTATAAACATCTTGGCTTCCCATTGCCCTCCTCCCTCAAAATTAATTCTTGATTAAGGCAATGATGGTATTAAAATTTGTCTTAAATATGTTTAACATATTTGTGGGTTGTTTTGAAGATGTTGTATTGTTGGTACTGGGGTGGTTGCTCAGTTGTAGAGCACTAGCCTAGCAAGCTAGAGCTCCTAGATGTAGTGTTCATCAACTCTCCCCCACATCAAACAAAACAAAATAAAATAGTAAAATTTCGGGCTGGAGAGATGGCTCAGAGGTTAAGAGCACTGGCTGCTCTTCCAGAGGTCCTGAGTTCAATTCCCAGCAACCACGTGGTGGCTCACAACCATATGTAATGAGATCTGGCACCCTCTCTAGCCTGCAGACATACATACAGACAGAACACTGTATACATAATAAATAAAATCTTTAAAAAAAAAAAAAAAAGCAAACAACAAGTTTAATTTCAAGTTCTCTCTCTCTCTCTCTCTCTCTTTTTTTTTTTTTTTTTTGGAGACAGGGTTTCTCTGTGTAGCCTTGGCTGTTCAGGAGCTCTCTCTGTAGACCAGGCTAGCCTTGAACTCAGATTCACCTGCCTCTGTCTGCTGAGAGCTGGGATTAAAGGCATGTACCACCACTGCCTGGCAAAATTTTGGGTTCTTAAAAGATAGCTTTAAAGGAGCTGGAGAGATGGCTCAGAGGTTAAGAGCACTGGCTGCTCTTCCAGAGGTCCTGAGTTCAATTTCTAGCAACCACATGGTGGCTCACAGCTGTCTGTAACTCCTGTTTCAGGGGATATGATGCCCTCATGTAGACATACTTTCAGGCAAAACACCAATGTTCATAAAATAAAAGTGAATTTTCAAAAAAGTAGCTTTAGTCAGGTGGTGGTGGAACATGCCTTTAATGCTAGCACTTGGGAGGCAGAGGCAGGTGGATCTCTGTGAGTTTGAGGCTAGCCTAGTCTACAGAGTGAGTTCCAGGACAGCCGGGGCTGTTATACAGAGAAACCCTGTCTCAGAAAAAACAAGAGTAATTATTAAAACAGTGTTGGAATATTAGTAACATTAAAAATAAAGTATTAGAAATTATGTGTAAACTGGCCAGAGCTGTTTATAATACTGACATTATAGGGACATAGGTAGAGTGTGATTAATGTGTGTTAAGCAGAATCACAGAATGTACTTGGCTTAGAATCTATTAGAAGCAGCTCCCAGAGAAAGAATGTGATTTTCTTAAGGTCACAGAGTTAGTGCAGACACCGAATAGGAATCTATGTGTCACAGAGGAAATTGAGACGTTGGATAGTTGACTTCTTGGTATTACTGAATTGTCATGGAAGAGAGGAAGGGCACTCACTGAAGTAGAGAGGAATTATTTCTGATGTGTGGAGTTCTCTTTTGAAGGGAATGGCTGAGAAGGTGTACTAGGTGCAGACCCAGAGTTTGAGGAGGTTCTGTGTTAGTGCCCCAGAGCATGTTCACAGGGACAGCCTTAAGGCTTACTTTGAAGTCTTGGTGGTGTTTTTTTGTTAGTGCTTTTTGTTGTGTTTGTTTTTATTTTAAAATCACATTTATTTATGTGTGGGGAGGCACACATGGGTCAGGTGTGGAGTCAGGATGACTTGCAGGTGTTGGTTCTCTCCCTCCACAGTGTGGTCCCCAGGATTGAACTCAGGTCACTGGTTTTGACAGCAGGTGCTTTTACCTGCTGAGACATCTTGCTGCTCCTTTACCAAGTACTTTAGACCAGTGCTTCTCAACCTTCCTAATGCTGCAACCCTTTAATGTAACCCCCTTTAATATAATTCTTCATGTTGTAGTGACCCCCTTTAATACAGTTCATGTTGTAGTGATCCCCAACCATAAAATTATTGCATAGTTACTTCATAAATAATTTTTCTGCCGTTATGAATTGTAATGTCATGGTCCACAGGTTGAGAACTGCTGCTTTAGACATCTTTGATCTACACAGTTCTTTGGGTTTCATAACAATTACTTCCCAGATTTTGGGGTGTGTAGTTTAATTCCCTTCATATATTAGCGATAACTTGAGTGTGAACTGTATGTGAAAAATACACAGTGATAAAGAGTTCCCATCCTCATGTATGGCTCAGAGCTCCATGTGGCATTGACAACCTCATTCTGCATCTACCACTTCATAATCTAAGAGGTAGACTGTTAGCCATGTGAAAAAGAGGGCAGAAGACTTTGAGTTCTAGATTGCTTGTTTATAACTTTTTTTTCTCATCTGTTAAGGTAGAATTATATGAAGTAAAGATAGAAGGGTATGTAGGTGATAGTATTGTCATAATCCACAGTGTTTTTCTTTCCTGCGTGTGCCCAGGAAGTAGACTGCCTGGATTTAGATGTCAGGTCCAATACTTAGTTAGCTCTATGACATTGGATGATTTGGGTATTCTGCAGGAAGAAAATTAATTCATCTCATAAGATTAAATATACTTAATAAGCTTGGTGCTGAGAGAGCAGTATGAAACAGTACTAACAGTGTTACAGTTGGACTAATTGAACATTTTAGAAGCAGAGTCAATAAAGGGTTGTAACATTAACTTGGTGAGAGTAAGGGTCTGCTCTGTATAATGTGTGCAGCATAGAACTTTCCATCGAAATCGTTTTTAAGTTTGCGGTTCATGGCGTTAAATGCATTCATAATGCTCTTAACACCATTACAGCCATCTGTCTGTGTAGCTCTTTTCATCTTGTAAAACTAAAACTATACCCATTAAATGATGGTTTCCCCAATCCTCTGTCTTCCCAGCGCCTAGCAACCACTATTAGTTGTTTGGTCTACTTGGGTATCTCATAAGTGGAATCATAAAGCTCTGGCTTATGACTGGCTTATTTGACTTAACATGTTGCCAACAATGTATTTATACATGTAATACAAGTTACTTTTTGCTAAGCATGATGGTTCATGCCTATAATCCCAGCACTTGAGAAACTGAGGTAGGGGATTATCTTAAATTCAGGGCAAACCTAGACTTCGGTATAAGACCCTCTTTCAAAGAAAACTAAAAGTAGAAAAAAATGATTTCCTTCTTTTAGAGGATAGTAGACTTTATCCATCCCTCCATGGCCAACACTTAAGCTACTTCCATGTGTTCACTATTGTGACCAGAGCTACTTTGAACATGGGTGTGCAAATGCCTCTTTGAGCCTATGCCTTGCTGCTTTTGGGTGTATATTCGGAAGTGTAATTGGTGGTTTATATGGTAATTTATCTCCCTATTTATATATAGATGGCATCTCTGTAAGTTGCCCAGGCTGGCCTCAAACTGATGATCCTTCTGCCTCAGCTTCCTGAGTGCTAGAATTATATGCCTGTTGCCACCATGCCTGACTAGTTTTCTCTTTTGAGGAACTTTCCACAGTAGACGAATGCCAACAGCAGTATGTGAGGGTTCTTTGTGTGCATCCTCATCAACATGTTTTCTGTTTTGAAATGAGGTCTCACCAGCTAGTCCAGGCTGGCCTTGAACTTGGAATTTCCCATGCTTCAGCCTCCCAAGTGCCAGGATTACAGGTGTGTGCCGTCACACTAGCTAATTTTCTTTCTCTCGATTTTTCAAGACAGGGTTTCTCTGTGTAGTTTTGGTGCCTGTCTTGGATCTTGCTCTGTAGACCAGGCTGGCCTTGAACTCACAGAGAGTTTGCCTGGCTCTGCTTCCTGAGTGCTGGGATTAGGCTTAGTTTTCTTAATATCTTGTCACTGGGATTTGATACTTTGCTTTTCTTCTTTGGTTCTGAGAATAATTCCCCTCGAGGAATTGGTAGTGTGATTAGAATGAGGCTTGAAAGATTGGAGGAAAAGTTGTTGTGAATAACATTGTTGAGCTAATATATTTATTTAGGTCCAATGTAGTGGTTTTCAAAGATGTCTGAAGAAAATAAGGAACTAGATGTCAGCCTGACTAGCTTTTTTCCCTCCCTCCTCATTCTTCATTCCTGGCACCCATTGTTGATTAAATTCTTCATTGCAAGTGATAGATTAATACCTTAGTTTGGCCGCCATTGGTTTAATAGTGGGATGAAAGTTGTGGCTATACTGTCTGTCTTGAATTTATCAATCTAGTTGAACTTGGAAAGAAATTTAAAAGAAGTTTTGCCTTTGATACTTACTGGAAAGGATTGAGGTCCTTATTCCCACCCCTTTTGTATTGCAATTGATACGGTCGTTGTCCTCAGCACTGGTTCTAAAGGAGTGAGGCTCTGGGATAAGTAAGAAGTTGGTGGTTTTGTGAACATCTCCTTTTCTGCAGTGTGTCACAAGCATATTGTTTTGTTATAAATTTTTAGATCTGGGTAAGTAGACAAGACATTCTTTACCCTTGGGCCGCGTTGAACAAGGGTCTTCCAGATGGCCAGCACTGCTCTTCATGTGTGGAAAACCTTTAGAACAGACACTTTCCATCTTCAGAGTGTACATCTAAAACATTTTCAATGTCATAAGTTTTCATAGTTAAAACTTTTTAATGTTTTTTAATGTTTTTCTTTCCTTTAAATATTTTCTCAACATATGTGGTAGTATGCACCTGTGATCCAGTGCTCTAGGGGCTGCGGCAGGAGGATGATAGCAAGTTCACTTTTTTTGCTGCTTTATCTACTTTGAATAAAAAAAAAAATTCAATATGAAAAATAGCTAAACCAATGCCATTTAAATCTTTGAACTAGATACCGTCTGGATAAGACACATGAGTGTGAGCCTTGTTAGCATGCTCGAGGTGGTTTCTGAGTGCTGTTTAACTGTGGTCAGTGGGAATGTGCTCTATACGAGGGTCAGAGCATCTGTATTTCTATAAAACTTAACAAAGCTTTTAAAGGTGTCGGTAATTCTCACTGATAAATGTTCTTTTGCTCACTGGTTCCATTTGTATAATTAAAAAGATCTCCTTTACTCTCCAGGCTCTTCAGTAGTTAGCTTCTGGAATCTTCTCAGGCTCAGAGCAGTACATGGAAACTGATGGAGCTGCTTGCTGCCTGGTGCTTAGTGCTTTGGAAGGGGTGTCCTGGGTTGTGGGTCACTTTCTTTTTTTGAGTCTTCTTGGTATCTGGCAGCATCTAAGGACTCCAGCTGCTCCAGCTCCAGAGTTGCTCAGCTGCTCTGGGGAGTTTGGGGGTATCAGAATGTGCTTCAGCTGCACTGTAAGTTCCCTTTAGACATGAAAAACAGTTGAGTCTTTCTGGGTTCCAGGAGGCCCTCTTGCATGGATGAGGAACAGCGCGGCTGGAGAAAGTGGCATTGACATAATAGCACTGTGTATGCTGCAGCATTGAACAGGAATGCTGTTACCTGAGTTTGGGTGGATAGAAGTTAGCCAGCCACCTTTTGTGTGTTACATTCAGTTGTCTTCTGTTTTAAATCTGAATTAGACCTGGAGGCTACTTGCCATGTATGTGTCCTTCCCTGGCTGTTTTTAATTGGGTTGTATGGTGCTTGATTTCCCCCAAACATTGAGGTCAGTGATTACAGAGACCAAGGAAGTAAGGTTCCTGGGAGAGATAGGGAGGAGGTACCCTAGCCATCTGTGTGCTGGGAGCCCTGGCAGAGTGGAGAAGTGTGACAGCTGGCTTACCAGCACACAATCCGTGTGATCCCCAGCTGTGCACTGTTGCAAGTGGTGCTGTGCTCTCTTTCCTGTCTTCTGCTGTGTATGTGGTGTGTGTGTCCTGGTGGAGGCCAGAGGACAGTGTTGGTGTCTGGCCTCCACCTTACTCCCCCTTTGTTGTTGTTGTGGGAGACAGTGTTTTTCTGTGTAGTTTTAGTGTCTGTGGTGTCTTGGATCTCGCTCTGTAGACCAGGTTGGCCTTGAACTCACAGAGATCTGCCTGGCTCTGCCTCCCCAGTATTGGGATTAAAGGTGGGTGCCACTGCTGCCTGGCCACCTTACTCTCTTAAGACAAACTCTCATTGAACCTAGAGCGTACTGTTCATTCTGCTAGGCTAGCCACCAACAAGCTGCAGTCATACCTGGCTTTTACATAGGCACTGGGGATCTGAACCTAGGTCCTCATGCTTGCACAGCTCTCATGCTGAGCCATTTCTCCAGCCAGCCCACCTTCCCTGCTCTTGTTCAGGGTATGTTTCAGTAACCAAGAGGTTATTTATTTATTATCTCTGAGCTTTAAAAAATTACATTTATATATGCTGTGTGTTGGGTTGAGGGAGAGCACACTCCCTGTGATGGTCAGAGGACAGATTGTGAGAGTGGGTGGGTCCTGCCGACCTTACAGGTTCTAGGGATTGAATTCAGGTCACCAGGTTTGACAGCAAGCACTCTTACTGAACCATCTTGCCATCCTCCCAGCCCAAGGCATTTTAGATACTGTATTATCATTTCATGGACGGTCTATTGGCCTCTCTTTGCCTCTGCTATTCATAACCGTGTTTTAACAAAGTAGTCCTTTTCCTTAGCAGTCTCTCCCTTGTAAAATCCAGAGGTGAAGAGGGTGCTGCCAGGCAGGCAGAGTGCCAGGCCTGACTCTTGCTTCTGCCCTGTTAGCTGTGACCTTGTGTGCGTAGCTCCTCTGCTGCTGACCTTCCTGCTTAGAGGCTTTGTGAGGGTGAATGGACTTATGTCAGGGAGTTACCATGTCTCTTACTGTCCCGAGTGACTTGCAGATCATTGATTCTGACACACTTGCCTTTTCAGAACTGCTTTTATTTGTTGACTTCAGATCCTATTTCAGACATGAAATGATATATATATATGATGGAGTCTTTCTAAGAAGACCTTTAATTTCCCCTCTTGTAGGTTGGTGGCTTAGCAGTTGCTGGATGAGATCAGTTTTCTCCTTTGCTGAGACAACAGCTTTCTCTCTCTAGGAATGAGATCTATTGGGAGAGTTCCTGGCTCTGAGCTGATCTGATCCTAAATATTAAGGAAGTGGGAGTGGCAACAGGAAATGGGAGCCAACTTCTTGGAAACAAGTTTGTAACTTGATGTCAGCGAACTGGCTCTTGCCACTGAAGACACAGTTACATGTAACTCATTGGAAGAGCAAGTGTCTGGCCATTTTGTTTCAGTTTTTCTGTTTGTCCATGAGCTACAGCTGTTCAGAGCTATAACACATTTGGCAGTAATCCAGTAAGCATGCATTTATTTTTAAAATGGACATGGATGTTCAAATTTGCTGAATGCCCTGGATATAACTACGTAAAGATCTTGCCACATAAGCTATAAACTATAAATTATTTAACCTAAAAGTTTACAATGGGTAAACTCACTTTTTCTCATCTAATTTAAGTGTATTCTTTAACACATCATAGTACACAGCAAATGATCCATGCTGTTGTCTTTACATTGTTTAAAGTTGTATTTATTATGTTAACTTCAAAAGAAGTCTCACTTCTGATTACTCTTGTGTATTTAAGCCAGTGAAGAAAAAGAAGATAAAACGAGAGGTTAAGATTCTGGAGAACCTTCGTGGTGGAACAAATATCATTAAGCTGATTGACACTGTAAAGGACCCTGTGGTAGGTGCCTGGTGGCTGGGGAGTGTGCTAGTGGATTGGGGTGGGGCGTTGTTTAACACCCAGGGCAGTGTGTGGTGCTGCATAATGGACTGATGGCACTAATATTGACTTCTAAGTGGGTCTAAAAACCATACACCTGTCCTGACCCAGGGATTAGCTAACTACTACCACTAAATGAAGTCTGTGTTCAGAGAAGAACTCTGCCCCGATTTGTTGCCTGTTATTGCCTGTTTCTTTGATTTAGCCCCCTGGAGCTTCTCACTGCCAGTTTGCATTATCTTACCTCACTCTAGTAAGCCTGATGTTAGAAATCTTTGTTGATTCTAGTGTAGAGAACTAAGCAGGTCCCAGACCACCAGTCCTTTTAGAAAGAAACCTTGCTGTTTCATATGCTAGTCTCTAGTTCTGCATCCACCACAAGGAGCCTCATGTTGCATATGTACAACTTAAAATATATGCATATTTTACAACTAAAATGCTTGATTTGGGGCAGGATGGCTCAGTAGGTACAGGCACTTGCCACACAGGCCTGGTGACTAGAGTTTGATCCTTAGAAACCATACTAGGGTAGATAGAGAGAACCTACTCCACAAAGTTGGCCTCTGACTTCTGTTTGTGCCATGGCACATGTGCCAACATATACACATGCACATACATATTCACAATAATAAAAATTTTTTAAAAATATATCAAATGACATGCTTAATTTTGACCTATTCTAGGGATGCTGTTTACTTTTGTTTCCTTTCTCTAGGGAAAAGTGACAGAGTATTTTTGATTGGCTAAGCTTCTATGCTTGCAAAATCCACTTTGGTGCCACTTGTATCCTGTTTCTTTTGTCCACCTGCTTTATCTGAGATTATTTCCCTGTTCTCTGTGGCAGTTTTATAGAAGCAAAAAAGCAGGTCTTTGCTTCTGTATGCTGAGGATGTCCTTATACTATAACAGCTAGCCTTCTTAGGCCAGGCACTGTGCTGAGTATTGAGCTGTATCACACCCTTTAATCCCCACGGTGATCTAAGAGATCAGTACTGCTATTGTTGATGTTGTACTGTATGAAAACAGAAGTCTACAAAGGCTAAGTAATTTGCTCAGCTGCAGAGTAATATAGTGTGAGGAAAGATTTTTCTTTTGGACCCTGATCAAGACTGAGAAAGGGTGATTATGCACCAGTTTATAACTGATTTGATTTAATTAAATAATATATTCCATTCTAATTAGTTCAGATTGGTGACTAACCCTGAACTGCTTAATGTTTGAGGTTAAAATGAATATTGTCCACTTAAGAATGTGCGCGCGCGCACGCGCACGCGCACACACACACACACACACACACACACACACACTGTTTAGTTTTAATGTTGGAGGTAAAAATGGATATTGTTCATTTAAAGAACAGAGAGAGTGAGCGAGCACAAATGTGAATTGGGTTATAGCTGAGTTGGTATTGCCTGCTAGCATGAATGAGCCCTGAGTTTGATCCCTAGAAATGCGTAAACTAGGCAAAGTGATGCTTGCCTATAATCCCAGTACACAGAATATAGAAGCAGGATGATCAGAAATTCAAGATTGTTCTCAACTACATAGGGGATTTAAAGCTAACCTGAGCTAGAGACCCCTTTTGGGACACAAGACTTCAAAAGATGGTACTAGGGACTAAACCTAAGGGCTTTTCACATGGTAGACAAATGGTGTATGTGTCCCCCTTCCTTCCCTCCCTCTCTCTCCCCCTCCCCTGCCTCTTCCTCTGTCCCTCTCTGTTAGCTGAACTTACTGATACCTGACTTAATATTTGTAATTTGTTAACATGTTTGTGTAATACATGAGTTAAGCAAAAAATTGAAGCAGGGCTTAAGAGATGCCTCAGTGGATAAGAACGGTTGTTACTTTCCAGAGAACCTGAGTTTTATTCCCAGCACCTGTGTCAAGTGGCCAAGAGCCAGCTCCAGAGGAAACAGACATTTGGCCTCTGAATAACCATACTCACATGCACCTAGCAGATACATACATACATATTGGCCTCATAAGTCTAGTCTTAATAATGTAGGTGGAAGTAGAAAGGGTACCTTAGCCCCTGGATCTGAGAGGATCAGGCTTACTTGAGTCTGTAGAAAGGTCAGATTCTGGAGGACAGTGTTAGATCCGTTTGTTCCCAGTGCTCCTGGGGCTCTTTTGCCCAGGGAAATGTGCTTGAGTCGGGGGAGGCACGCGAGCATGTTTTCACACACACACTCGCTGTGACCCGTTCCCTAAGAACCTGTGCTTAGTCCTTGAGCTAAAGTTCCCAGCAATCAAGATTTTTGAGATGAGTTTTTATTTCTATAACCCTTAAAGCCATGCTTTTCTCCCAGTTTTGAAACACTATTTCTGCCAGATAGCATGATTTTATTTCTAAGTAAACCTGACATTGGCAGCTCTAGACTTCTACAGGAAGTACTGAACTAAACATTTTACTGATTTCATTAAGGACTCTGGTGACTTGAGTTTTGTGTGGAGCATATGTGTTATATGCTATGTACCTTGTACAAATGAGTGGGGGTACTTGTGTTTTGAAGCCAGAGTCTTCTCAGTTTGACTGACTGCTTATTAAGCTTCTGGGTCTTCTTGTCTCCATCTCTTGGGGATTACAGCGCCCAGCTTTTGCATGGGTACAGTAAGCTCTTACCCACTGAGGAGTCTCTTCAGCTACAGTACTTTCAAAAGTTGGATTATAGATGTTCACCTCTGAGCCCAGATGATCTTTTAGGAGCCTGAAAAGACTTAATAGAGTATGAAAATTGTGTCAAGTGCATCTCATTTGCTAAACCAAGATGAAAGTGTGCAGCGCCTGATACAGATGGCAACTTGGGATATTGCTGAGTGTAAATCCTAATAAAATTACTAATTGCCAGGCAGTGGTGGCGCATGCCTGTAATCCCAGCGCTCGGGAGGCAGAGGCAGGTGGATCTCTGTGAGTTCAAGGCCAGCCTGGTCTACAGAGCTAGTCCAGGACAGGCTCCAAAGCTGCAGAGAATCCCTGTCTCGAAAAACCAAAACAACAACAACAAAAAATTACTAATAGATTAACCAGGACTGCTGCTGGATTATTCTGGGAATATCTCCCTTTTTAAACTTTACATATACACATAAACAGTATATACAGAGCGTCTTGTGTTATGACTGAGCAGTATTCACCTTTATGCCAACTTGTAACCCTGCCCCTCTCCCGCCTCCCCTTTCCTATTTTGAAGCAATCCAGACATCGTAAGTACTTCAAAATAAAACAACATCAACAACAACAAAACAGGTTATGAGGGCTTGAGAGATTGCTCAGCAGATGAGAGTGCTTGCTACTTAGTCTGAGCTCAGGTCCTGGTACTCCAGCTCTAATACCCTCTTGTGGTCTCTTTAGAGATGGATGTACGCATGCACATAAAGGAATAACAAATCTAAAAAGAAAAACCCCGGCTGTCCCTAATGAGAGAACCCACTTTTTCTTCTGTGAAGTTTGAGGGTGGGCCATTACTAATTGCATTTATTACTGTCTGAGTATCTAAAAAGAATCATTGTTCTCTCTTTCAGTCAAAGACACCAGCTTTGGTATTTGAATATATCAATAATACAGATTTTAAGGTGTGTATGCTTCTTTCTGGCATGGGGTTAATGAGGGGTGGGTGGGGATGGAGTGGGTACTGCTTGACCTTAAAATCAAAGCAGTCAAGGATGATGTTGGTGACTCAGATGGCAGCTTGGACCCCAAAGAGTGCAGACCTTGGTTGGGGTTCTTGAATTTTGAGGAGTTACCCATTGCCCTTTGACTTGCTTTCTTAAGGAGTTAGCTGCACTGTGGGTCCTCTCATCTGCAATGTGAGATGTCATGCTTCATCTGTAACATCCCTGTCTTATACAGCAGTTTAGTGGACATAACTCTGATTTTCCTGAGATCTGCCATTGTTGATAAGAAAAGATAAGTGGACACAGAGCTTCTGTGAAGGAGTCATTGGATTGACGCTGTTAAACATGTGTTCATACACTCTGTATCCAAAGCAGTTGATACCAAAAACCTACTTCGACTCACTGTTGTCAAAGAACCCTGTCCTAGGTACTCACATTGTCTTATTTTGATCAGGATATACTATTTTATACTGAAGTTTTTTCTTGTTTGTTTGGTTTGGTTTTTTGAGATGGGGTTTCTCTGTGTATCCTTGGCTCTCCTGGAACTCATTCTGTAGACCAGGCTATGCTCGAACTCACAGAGATCTGCCTGCCTCTGCCTCCCGAGTGCTGGGATTAAACGTGTGTGCCACCACTGCCCAGCTATATACTGAAGTTTTTTGGTTTTGGTTTTGTTTTGTTTTGTTTTTTCAAGACAGGGTTTCTCTGTGTAGTTTTAGTGGCTGTCCTGGATCTCACTCTGTAGCCCAGGCTGGCCTCAAACTCACAGAGATCCGCCTGGCTCTGCCTCCCGAGTGCTGGGATTAAAGGCGAGCGCCACCACGCCCAGCCTGAAGTTTTTAAGATAGTGTCCTCGTTTAACTCAGGTTGGCCTCAGACTTTATCCTCCTACCTCAGGCTCCTGAGTACTGTGATCACAAGTGTCTGCCAGTGTTCCCAGCTGAAGCATTCCTTCCAAAGAATGTTTTAAATATTGTCTGATTTTTGAGACACTATCCCAGGTTTACCTGGAATTCATCATAGCCTTTCTGTCTTAGTCTCTTGAGTGCTAGAATTATAGAAATAAGCAGCCATGTGCAGCTTTAACTTGGTTCATGAATTTGTTTTATTGAAACTAAAAGTATGAACCTACTAATGAGGTTTCTGGTGTTAAGATGTACAAAAAGAAAACTTTTTTAGAACACAATTTGAAAATATATATTAAAAAAACAAAACAGTGATGTTGATTTTTCCAGGGGTATGAGAGGACTTGAGGGTGAATACAATCCTCTGGCAAGGAATCAGACACTTGGGAGTTTGCTGAGCTAGAAGCTAGAAATAAAATCATCTTGTCAGTTGAAGATGCAGGTATCCAGCATCCATGCTGCAGTGAAATGAAAGAACCTTACTTGCACCTGCCATTTCCTTGGGTAATCTCTCTGAGGGTATCTAATGAAAACTAAGGAAAGAAGATGCATTTACTTAAAATGAATAGTGAGTTTTATACCCAATGCACCCTTTCCTATATGTAACAAATACTTTGTTGTTACAACTCCCTTGCAGGTGAAGTCAGTGTGGCTTCAGCATTTTGTGTTTCTCGAAAGTGGTGTCTGCCGGGTGCTGTATCAGGGCTCTGTGGGGATTTGACAGGAATTCTAACACCTTGGGAAACCTGTTTCTCTGAACCCTTAAAGGAGGTATTCTGAAGACAGGTGCTCTAATGGATGCTTTTTTAAAGGAATTGTGGAGATCGGTGGTTTTGAGACTTGGGTATTTGAGAATATCTTTATCCTCACATCTTCATGGGGGTATAATTGTACGTTGAAATTCGTGATTTCCTCAGTTTTGAAGTGTTTGTTCCAATGTCAGCACTGGAGCCCTCCTCTTTGATCTTACAGATTTTTCTTTTCTTTTTCTGGGAATGTTTAGGGATTTCTCTTCGTTCTCAGTCTTCTGAGTGTTCAGACATGTGCCTTCCTGTGGGCTCCTTTCATCCTTTATTCTGATTCTTGCTGGGCCTTTTCCATCTGAAAGCTCATGGCTTTCCATAGTGTCAGTGTTCTTTGATATCCGTCCCTCTCTTGTTCTCACTGTCTAGAATGTGATTCAGATGTTAGACTTCTTTGCATTTTAGAAGTCCGTTTCAGTCTCTGAATTTTTAAAATAGTATCCTGTTCTCGTGCTTTATGTAATATGTTTTCTCATAGAGGTGGCTGTATTTTCTCCCCGTGCCTTCCACCTACTTTCCTTTGTTGTCTGGCTCTGTCGTTGCTGCTCTTGTTCTAGAGAGACGCTCTGAAGGGCGGTCTTGAGGACTTCTGCAACCTCATGCAGATCTCAGTGGTGTGGGTGCGCCAGCTCACAGCTGCCTATCTGGAACGTGCTGTTTGCTCTCTTTCAGACATAGCTGACTCTGTCCATTTCTGGGCCTTTCTGTGCTTCTTAGTTTGAAGCTCTCTGTTTGTGGGCTCCTCACTGGTGGCTGGATTTCCAGCTTCTTGAGGCTGTCAAGTCCATGAACATGTTTTCTGATTCCCTGCTGTTGTGTCTCTCAGCTCTAGAGTTCCCCTTCCCAGGCCAGTAACTGCTTTACTGTAAAAGACCTTCAGGGGAAGCAGAGGGTGGGAAGCCCCCTTCAATACTGAACCATGCTATTTTGGTCATCCTAAAAGAACACTAAATATCAGGTATAGTGTATTTGGGAAGGATAAATGATGGCGTATAGATAATTAGTTTCTTTTCTGGATAGGTTGACAGGTCACAAATGAGCAGTCTGTTGGTCTTTATGTCTGTAAGGATTTTTTTACTTTGTATTGTGTCTGCCTGAATGGGAAGGTTTGGTTTTCCTTTTCATCTTTTTCCCTTTTAGTGAAGTGCATTAATAACTGGCTTTAAGGTACTATCCAGAGAGTGTCTGTCCTGGCTGAATGTCAGGGTGGTGTGGTAGCCATGACGAGGCTTACGTTGTGGCTTGGTCTGTGTGTTCATCTAGCACTGATGTCCCTGTGGCACAGAGATTTCGGTTCCATCGCCAGTACTACACCAAAATAAAGGCAGCAGTGCTATGTGCTCACATGGCTTTGTGATTATTTTGGACCAGTTGATAATCAGTGTTGATTGGTAAATGTCTTTTCATTATGCAGACGTCTCATTTTGGTATCTCGTTTATGTTACATTTGTAAAATAGTTTCGACAGCTTTTCCTCATCATAGTCTCTGAGGGTGTATAGACAGTGTGTAAACCTAGGCAGCCTCCTCCTACCTTCTTATTTGTCAATGTTAGATGATAGTTTTTAATTAGAAATGTGCATTTTAAGCCGGGCAGTGCTGGTGCATGCCTTTAATCCCAGCCTGGTCTACAGAGTGAGATCCAGGACAGGCCCCAGAACTACACAGAGAAACCCTGTCTCAAAAAAGAAAAAAGGAAGGAAGGAAGGAAAGAAGGAAGGAAGGAAGGAAGGAAGGAAGGAAGGAAGGAAAAGGAAATGTACATTTATTTTAAAGATTTTATTATTTATTTATGCATACAAGTGCTTTATCTGCATGTACAACTTTATGTCAGAAGAGGGCATCAGATCCCTCTAGAGTTGGTTGTGAGCCACCATGTGGTTCCTGGGAGTTGAACTCAGGACCTCTGGAAGAGCAGACAGTGCTCTTAACCACTGAGCCATCTCTCCAGCCCCGGAAATGTACATTTTACACTGGATTAGGAGTTTTTCTTCCAGACTTTGCACATCAGCCACCTCTCAGCACTTTGAGTGGCCATTGGGTGTTCTGACGCCCTTGCTGTTACATCTGTCCTTCCCTCCCATTGCTGGTTGTCTTTCTGCTGAGTCATCTTGGAGTTAGCTGGACATTATCATACTTGGTTCTCGAATGGACTGGTAATGGAACCTTAGCATTTTCCTGTGTTAGCCACAGAATCCAAGAAGTTTAGTTATTTACACTGTAATCAATCTACTCCCATGACCTTTTTTAGAACTTTCTCAGTTACCGTTGCCCCCATGACTCTAGAGCTGTATGTTTATGAGTATATGGTTTAAGATCAACTGGGCTTTTCAAAAATTCTTTTATCGTTGACTCCTAATTTGATTGTACTTGTGTCCAGAAAATAGGATACATCCAGGTTGTGTATCCCTAGTCTACAAATCTCAAATGTGAAGTGCTGCACAGTATCATTATCAACCCACAAAGTAGAAAATGGGAAGCACACCATGAAAGTTTTGTTTCATGACCTATTTAAAATATTTAAAATATTGAATGAACTGGATGAGATGCCTTTAATCTCACCACTTGGGAGGTAGAGACAGGCAGCTCTCTAAGTTTGAGGCCATCCAGGGCTACATAGTAAGACCCTGTCTCTTAAAAAAAAAAAAAAAAAAAAAATTGCCTTTGTTCTGTGTATGTGAAACACAAATGGATTTGGATTTTGTCCAGATGTGGCTGGGACATCTAATCCTAGCACTCGGAAAGCAGAAGTTGAAGGATTAGGAGTTTGAAGTCAACCTGGACTACATGAGACCCTATTTCAAAAAATAAAATTATCCCCAAAACAAAACCATAAATGAATTTTATGTTGGCTCTTGTCACCAAAATACTTCATTATTTATATGCAAATGTTCTAAAAGCTGAAAAATACAATATCCAACATTGGAAACAAAGTGTGGTGGTGGCCAACAACTTTATCCCAACAGAGACAGGGGGATCTCTGAGGCCAGCCTGGTGTACAGGGCAAGTTCCAGGACAGCCAGGGCTACACAGAGAAACCCTGTCTGGAAAAACAGGTGCTGGTTTGGTCAGTCCCCCTTTAAAGCCACTGGTGGTTTTCTGTTTATCAGCCTTTAACAGTGAAAGAAACATGGTGGCCCTCAAAAAGACAAACTTTAGAAAGAAATGGGAAAGTCATTTCTGAGAGTTAGTGTGACCACTTAACAGCATACCCTCAACTTGAAAGTGTCTCAGGTGAGAGTTGGATGTGGTGGCACACACCTGTGCTCCCAGTACTTAGGAGACCAGATAGGAGAATCTAAGTTCAAGGCCAACTTGGGCTACCTAATGAGTTCTAGGTTAGCCTGAGCTGTGTAGAAAGATCATGTCTCAGAACAAGTCTAAAGGAAAAGGTATCTGTTGAGACACGTTAGTTATCTATACATTTAGAATGTTATAAATTTTAAAAAATATATTACAAATTTAAATGAACGTAGGTTTTAAGTAAAAGACATCATTTGAACATTGAATATTGGTAAGACTAAATTGAGCGTCATTCCTGAGAAGGTGGTAGCTTCACCCATCTTGATATTTTTGAGGAGTAGCATCCTGTGCTAGCTGGCCCTATGGGTCTTATAGACTAGATGGTTTCCTCTTTAGAGGAACCAGTGGACTACATCTAGAAGTCATTAACATTTTATCATTTCCTTGTAAGAATTGTGACATTTTCAGGTTGTAACATTTATTTGCTAGATTGAAAATGTGTTCCAGTTACTTAAATTTCCAAAAACACTGGTGTTTTGGGGGTTTTGTTTTGTTTTGTTTCTGTCTTAAGGTTACATGTTAGCAGTATCTAAATGGGTGGCTACCGCATGAAATAACACTTGTTTTTCACTTTATATTTCCTCCTTTTTGGTCTTCCTCCATTTGAGCCCTGAGATTTCTTGGTGTAGACTGAGCCGTGTACACTTGCTCTGTGTTCTCATACCTCTCATAGCTCTGCTCTTGTGTACTGGGTCAGAGTCCATAGAAAATGAAATCCTCTTGAATTGTAGCCGTTGAGCAAGGACTTTGTGTGGGATCTGACTGCTGTGATGCACTGCCCTGCCCCTTAGCATCTTTGAAGTTCTGCATGCATGCACTAAGAGTGTGGCCGTTCCTTGGATGTCTGTACTTTGCATAGGAGACTCAAGCCTGGCTATTAAGTTGCATTGTCTGCCATTCTCCTCTTCACATGTCTCAGGGTTTATTTTAGAAGCCAAAGACATGTTCAACCAGGCTCCTTAGATTACTCTTGGCAGTAGAACTGATCTTTAGGGAAACACCAGTGTGTATGAAGCCTTGCAGGTGAACCGGAATAGGTAAGTGGTTTCTTCCTTCATAATCTTTATTTGTGTGTGTGTAAATCAGACTTGTGGGAGGCAGTTCTTTTTTGTACCATGTGGGTCCTAGGGGAATCTAACTCAGGTTGTTGGGCGCTGTAACAAGTACCTTTACTTGTGAGCCCATAATCTTCCAGGAAACATAGCTTGGTTTGTTTTTGATAAATCTCTTATGCAAATGTGAGCAAAGCTTACTTCCTGCCAGTATTCTGCAGTTGCTTGGTTAATAATATTCTCTACATAGCTAGAGGGAAAATGTGGTTCTTAGGAAATTTAACATGGACGCTAATACTTGGAAGATAGGTTCTGTTTTGTTCCACTAACTAGTGAGCATTATAAAAGCAAGTGGAGGAGCTAGACATGCTGTCCTGCTATATGAGGGCTTGGCTTGAGAGCTTGATGGAGAAAATGGTTGTCCAGCTGTGCAGTGGATTTATGATACTCGGGAAGGTGGGGAGAGTTCAGCCCATCAGTTGAGGGCAGCTGTTTCCCTCATAAGTACATAGATAGCCAGGTACTCAGGCAACATTGGTGTGGGACTCTAGGCAGGTAGCAAGTTCACGTTTACAATAGTGAGGATTTACATTCAGAACTCCAGATCACTGCTAGTACCTGGTGCTAATTTTAGGGTAACTGAGAGTCTCACTGTGCTATGAACACCTTAAAGCAGTGGTTCTCACCTGTGGGTTGGGACCCCTTTGGGGTTGCATATCAGATATTTACATACCACTCATAACAGTAGCAGAATTATAGCTGTGAAGTAGCAACGGAATAATTTTATATTTGGGGGTCACCACAACATTAGGATGGTTGAGAACCACTGCCATAGGAGGAGAGCATGGCCTCTAGGATCCAAAGAAGGGAGAGACCCCTGTTTCTGCATAGAAAGCTGATGGGATGGTTTGGAGAGGCGCACTGGAAAGGGACAATGGAGAAGCAGATACATGTTGATGTCTTCAAAGAAAGTGATCCTGAAGCCTGCAGTGGAGATTGGAGCAACAACAATTAGAAGAAACCAGGTTGGCCCCTGGAGAGGCCTTGATCATAAGCCTAGGAGGTTACTTGGTCCAGATGTAGTTTAATCTTATCCCACAAAGAACTTGTGAAAAAAGGAGATCAGGCTGAGTGATGGCCAGCCATTCAGGGCTTTGTGATGGAAGAGGTCCAAGCGCTGTTGTGTAGGTAATGTCTTTCATATTCAGTAAAATTGGTACTGGTGGGAATAGTCAGAAATACTTTGTTCACAGTCCAAGGACATTTATTTTTATACCTTAGGCCCTTTACACGATGATTGATATAGCTAGTGCATGATACAAGAGGAAAAGCCTTTTATAGATAAAGGTTCAAATAAAATAGCCCATATTGATTCCTAGAAATAAAAAATCCTAGCATTCCGAGATTTTACGAATTTGATCTTTTCTTTTTTCTGGGCTATTTATTGACCTCATGGTTCAGCGTTTAGCACAGTCTCTGTGATTGATCTCTCTCACACCCAAGTTGGTATCTAAAGCTTATCCCTATACATTCTGGTTGCCAGCTGTGACCAAGTACTAGCTCAGAAACCTGCCTTGAAGCATAGGGCTGGGGAGACAGAAATCTGGGGTTTGGTCCTTAGGAAGCTGAAACTACTTGGCAGAAATAGTGTGTAAGGGTGTTTGCGTACAGCTCAGCCCCTAGCAACCCAGCAGCTTGTAGACCTGAGCCAGCAGCTGTCTGGGGCTGCTAGAGCTATGTATGTATTCCTACTAAGCTGGAAAGGCAAGTTACTCTTCCCTAAAGGGGGAGGGGAGGTGTGGCCTCTTCCTCTAAACCTGTGCTTTTTGTTAGTTTCTTTGTCATATTTGCAGATAAGTGGTTTTAGTTTACTCTCTATAGAATCTCAGTGTAACCGTTCTGTGCTCCGTGGAGCATCCCTGTGATGTGTGATTCTTTTTTCTAATAGAGGAAAAGTTTAAAGTCGTTTCATTTAACTTTAATTATAGAAAATGCTGCCGAGATTGACAGGGAAAGATTTACTTGGACTTGACTATCAAAGGCAATGCATAATGTCTGACTTCACTTGTGGGGTTTTAATGATACTGGTACTCTGCTCCAAGAAATTGAAATTTACTTCAAACTCCCGTGAGGTGGATCTCTGGATTATCAGTAATGTTTCCATGAGTATGTTAGCTTGTCTTGTGATTGTGTTTGACACTGCTGCCTTTTTATTTTTAATGCCTTATTCTACTATTCCTTAAAAAAAAAAAAAGTCAGTTGTTGCCTGTGAAATATTTTTCAGCCTGGAATTGTTTGGTGGGGAATAGAGGACATAGGTTTTTGAGAAGTCTCAGTGTCTCCATATGTCCCTCATTTTCCTTCTGTCCCTTCACAAACCACTTCATTCCCCTGACACTAGTCCATATCAGCGGGAAGGTCTTCAGGTGTGCTATGTGCTGGGTGGGCTCAGCTAGATGTGGACAGCTAGACAGTGTAGACTTCACAGCAGTGTGGCTGTGGTTGTTAGAATTATGGGATGGTAAGTAGTAAAGATCAAGTTGGCTGAAGTGTTTCCCTCTCTATTCAAGGTGGAATGTTGGATTCTTCATCTTTGCCATTCCAGGTCAGGCAATAACGGTGTGGGTGTCCATTGTAGCTAAGTTTGCAGAGCAATGCCGACGTTTAGAATAGCAAATACAATCAGACTGAATTAACTTTCTTCTTCCTGAAATCTGTTTCAGCAACTCTACCAGATCCTGACTGACTTTGATATCCGGTTTTATATGTATGAACTACTTAAAGTAAGTAGCTTTTTTTTTTTTTCAGGCTCATTCCTTTAAGAAGTTTTTGAAAAGACAGAATTCAAGCAGAATATTTCCTGATACCCAGAGAATCTAGTGAGACTTACCTTCTACTAAGAATTCTGTTGGGAGGCCTCACAGATTCTCAGTAAACCTTAGAAGGCTGGCCAGAAGGGGTACAGGGCCATTATACAAAGCTCACAATCCCTGGGCTTTCTGGCAGTTGCGTTTTTTCTTTGCCAGTTAATTAATCCTAGTGTTTTCTGTGTAGAAAGTCACCTCAGATTTAAAGACTTTAAAATGGCTTTTTATTGCTCATAATCTCATGAGTTAGTCTGGTAACTTTTTTTAGATCAGGTCTGCCTGACTGAGACAAAATGGTCTGTGTTGGCCTCATTCATGTGTCTGTGATGTAGGCTGGAGTTGCTGGACTAGTTGAGGTCCTGTCTTTCAGATAGCAGTAAGAATGGAGACCTCAACGTGTAAACAGTTCAACTTGGCCTGTGCTGTGTTGCCAGTACCCTGCTGGCAACAGTCAATCCTGTGGCCAGCCCTTGACCTCAGAGGGTATAAAATGGCTATTATTTCCCAGTGGGAAAATCGTGTAGAGGGATGTCTACAGAATTGGCAGCCATTTTTTTTTTCAAACTGTCTTACTATCTCTTTCTTATATGAATGACTATGTACCCCTTATTCCCAAGCACTGACTAGCACTTAATCCAGAGAGGAGTGATGGGCGGACCTTCTAAATGGCTTATCAATACTAAGTACTATAAAAGTTTTTTGAAGTATTATCAGTTGATAGAGGAATGTTTTCTAAGAAAACATTTACATAAATAAAGCATTCTGAAAATGCTACATGTACTTTTTAGGGTAAAGAATCACTTAGAACCTAGTAAGAACCATAAACTACCCCCAGAAGTGCTTTATAAATAAATAATTGACTAGGCATGGCGGCATATGACTTTAAATCCCAGCACTGGGGAGATCGAGGCAGGAGGATCTCTTGAGCTCAAGACAAGCCTGGTTCCAGGCCAGCCAGAGCTACAAAGTGAGACCTCTATCTCCAAGGAAAAAAAAAATAAGTAAATACAGATTATTGTAAAAAAATTGGGGAAGCGGGGATTAGTGGTTGTAGATCTCAGTTAAGAAAGTTGCTGAGATGGGGTTTGTGTGGGAACTGTGAAACTGTGCGTGAACAAAATACCAGGTTGAAGCAAGGTTGGACTTGGGAGTGAGGTTTGAAGAACTGGCTCCATGAAATGAATGCTTCTCCTTAGACTTGTGCTTGAATGGTCTGCCTGTCTCTGGAGTCAAAGTGGTGGGCTTGGGTTCACACCTTGTCTGTTGAGCTCCCTTTTGGTTGGTAAAGGTAGACTAGAGCTTGATGTGGTCTGCCTTTCTGGGTCTTCTCCAGACTAGAAGTCCAGTAGGAAGAGGTCTGCAGTGCTGTGAACAGCAAGCTGTATTTCCTAGAGGCTCATCCCAGAAAGCTACATACACATGTACCCTTGAGAGCTACTGCCCATTTCTCACAGTGCTCATTTCAGTCAGTGTTCAGGTTTGTCAATTTTAGCAAGTACCAGCTAGATAAAGACAGAACCTAGCACATCTGTCCTCGGTGCGGAGGGCCAGGCTACTGTCTAGTGGGAGCAGTATTCTCTCTTCCTGCTAATGAATGATCAGAAGCTGTAGCAGATTTTATAACTGAAGTATCTCTTCAGGGAATTTAGAGTATGTTAGGAGCCCCACAGGGTGTCTGGCCAGTGAACACTGTCAAGAATTAATCACTACTGCTTTTTCCCTCAGCCTTGGCCTTCGTGTATTTCACACTTCCCAGGGTTAGTCTAGATTAGATCTTTGACAAAGACTAGGTAAAATGGCAGAAATCAACATTTTCTCTTTTAGAGAAGAAGAGATAGACGTAGGAAGTAGGAAATATTTAACCTCACAGCAAATGTAAAGGAAACTAAGGCTGAAGGCTGTGTGTGACTGCTCAGTGACCTCCCCCAGCCCCAGGGCTTTATGTGATCTGATTCAGATTCAGGGGGATGTGCCTTCATGGACCCTAGTTTCATAAGAAAACGGCTGAGATGGGATTTGGTTGGGAACTGTGAAATACTGCTTAAACAAAATGCCAGTTGAAAGAAGGCACAACCACACAATGGAATCTTGCTACAGCTGTTGTAAAGTAAATTTTGAGTTTCCATGATACTAGGGTTTCTATGTGTAAGCCTTCAGCCAAGTGTCCTTAGATCTATGGTAGACGTTTAAGCAAAACTTAAGAATTCTGTTCTCTACCATGTGATACTAGTCGCATGCCAAGTGCTTAGTGGCCTTTTGTAGCTAGTAGCTACTCTGCAACACACCACAGCTACAGATTGCTACCTTTGCTGCAGAAAATGGTGGGCAGGGCTGGTAGAGGAAATTCTGGATGTCCAGAAAGTGCTCTTAGGCCCCTTCCCTCTAGTATTCCCTTCTTTGGAGATTATATCTCACCTCTATCCCCAGGTTTTGTATTGCCCACTCTCCAAATTCAAATTCAAAGTATCAAACCCTGTATGTTATTGTTGCTACAGACCAGGGAGCATTTTAGCATTTTGTGCATGCTGATAGTCAGAGTCTCTCTCTCTCTCTCTCTCTCTCTCTCTCTCTCTCTCTCTCTCTCTCTCTCTTTTCAAGGCAGGGTTTCTCTGTGTAGCCCAGGCTGGCCTTGAACGCAGAGATCCACCTGGCTCTGTGTCCGAGTCCTAGGATTAAAGGCATGCGCTGCCACCGCCGTCCACCCTCTCTTTAAATACACCTCCAGCATAAAGATGCCTGGCATGTGTCCTTCTCAGTCTGCCACTGTTCCCTAGCCAGGAAGTACTGGGTATCTAGTCACAGCCTGAGTGCACAACGGACACTTAGACTAGGTAGATGCCAGGTATTGTGCTGAACATTCTTTAATACAGGATCGCCCCCGTGTGAAGGATTTTCTGGCTTATTGAAGCTTTCCAGTGCTTTTTAAGCCACAGTGTTTAACTGTGGGGTTCACAAGGTGGCACATGGTGTGTATGGGAAAGAAGACTTAAGAGCTGTGAGTGTGTATGTTGGGGGTGTAGTAGAAAAGAAAGAAACCCTGGATGTGATGAGCATGCCTATAATCCCAACACTCAGGAGTCTGAGGTACAGGATATTGACTTTGAGGCCAGTCTGGGTGCAGAGAGAGTAAAGGACAGCCTGACTGAGCTGTGTAAACAATAAAAAGGAAAAAGGCTTATTAATCCAAACTTAAACATAAAAATTTAAGTCAACATTTCTCCAAAGGCAATATAAATACAGAGTGATCAATGAACACATGACATAATTTTTCATCACTAATAAGAAAATACAAATCAGAAACACACTGAGCTACTACTTTAACCTACCTGAGTAGCTGGAATTAAAAAAGGAACAGTGACTGGGTGGTGGTGATGGCGCACACCTTTGATCTAGGCATTTGGGAGGCAGAGGCAGGCGGATCCCTGTGAGTTTGAGGCTAGCCTGGTCTACAGATGAGTTCCAGGACAACCATAGTAGTCACACAGAGAAACCCTGTCTTGAGAAACTAAAAGAAAAAGTAACAATGACAGCCAGGCAATGGTGATACATGCCTTTAATTCCAGTACTCAGGTGGCAGAGGCAGGCGAATCTCTGTAAGTTGAAGCCAGCCTAATCTACACAATGAGTTACAGGATAGCTAGGGCAACACAAAGAAACCATGTCTCAAAAAAGCAAACAAAATAGTAGCAAGTGTTAGCGAGAATGTAGAGAGACTGGAACCATCATGTGTTGGATTTGAGAAAGCAGGCAGTTTCTTAAAAATTGTAAAGTTACCATAACAACAAGGCACTTCTGTCCCTAAAAAATGTACCCAAGATAAATGGATGCATACCTCCCAAAAGCCTACCTATGACTGTTGAGTGCAGCGCTGTTGTCAACAGCCAAAAGTAGAAACAACCCAAGTCAATAAACCAGTAAGTTCGTAGTTGATTCGGTCTCAAAAATCAATGAGCTCAATGAGAAAAGTGGACAGAGTGCTGCGCTGTTAGGGGTGTCCAGCAGAAAGAAAGCTCCAGAGCAGGTAGCTGGTTCACCAGTGGCCGGGAGTAGCTTGGCGTGGGCATTAACTAAGAGCGAGCACCAGGGAACTGTGGAGGTCCTGGAAAGTTCTAAAACATGGTGGCAGTGGTTACACAGCTCTCAGTTTACTAACGACCTTTGGCTTTCAACACTTAAATCCTTTTATATTGATTGTATTTCAGGAAGTAATTTTTTCTCTTAGAGTAGTAATGATAATTCTTGAATGCTGGCTCAGGTTTTATATTTAAGGAAAATGTAAATGCTTCTTAATCTAGAAAACTCACATGGCCCACGTAGCTTTAAGTCTGCCTTGTTAAAAGATAATGTTAAGATGTCCCACACTCTGGCTTCTCATTCCCTTTTTAAAGCAACCTTCATTCAGCATGATCATCAACAGCCCCCTTCCTACTGGCTGCCAGCTGTTGTGTCCATGGAGAGCATCTTTTTTCTCTCTCCTTAAAGGCAGTAAGCTGCCCTTTTTGAGACTATTCAAATTAAAGTGTCACAGATAATAAAAATGTGTTTGTGTTGGGGGTGGTAGAGGGTTTGCTTACTTTTCTCTGTGCTTTCTTACCTACTAGGCTCTGGATTACTGCCACAGCAAGGGAATCATGCACAGGGATGTGAAACCTCACAATGTCATGATAGATCACCAACAGAAAAAGGTACCAATCCAGCCAGGCAGCACCAAACCTTTGCTGAAGGCTTAGGGAAAGCCTAAACATTGCCCAATGGCATTGTGGTGTCTGCAGATCACCACTGATCTCTTCAGTGGACTGGTTACTGTGACTCCGCTAGTCTCCAGGAAGTGCACGGTGACCTTGACTATGGCCACTGGTTTTATTTTGGTTTTAGTGTTCCAAGGGTCTCAGGAAGAAGCGACAGCAGTGGTTTCTGCTTTGCTTCTTCATGACCGTTAGAGCAATCTGACTAGCCCTAAGAAAAGTACACTTGGGTCTCTCCAAATCTGGTTGTCATAGCCAGTGTTAGCTTACAGACCAACTAGAGCAGAGCTTCTCTTCTGGAGTGGGTATGCACACAAGTCCTTCGGTAGTGCCTGGAGCTGATGTGAAGAGCTATGAATGATGGGGGATTCTTGTGTTCCACATGTAAGTAGCATGGAGACGGAAAACGGTTGAACACTTGATTTGGAGAATAAAAACCATTCCAAGTACTCTGCTCCAGAAATGACTTCATCTGCAGTTCCTAAAGTGTAGTTTTTCATGGGTACACTGTATGTGGCCAGCTACCTGTTGTAGAAATGTGGTGTGGCCTCGTCATAGGCGTGGGCATCTTGAAGTGTCCTTTTGCATCCTGTTTGGTTTTGTCTTTCTCATAGCTCCGACTGATTGATTGGGGTCTGGCGGAGTTCTATCATCCTGCTCAGGAGTACAATGTTCGAGTGGCCTCGAGGTACTTCAAGGGACCAGAGCTCCTTGTGGACTATCAGGTGAGCTTATCAATGAAGCTGCTCTGAGCTATTTTTATATTTTCTTAGGGGTTTTCCTGGTTGCTCTGTAGTCAGTTTGGATGCATTCAAAACCCAGTTATTATTATATTCTAAAGGTTTTTCTCAGCTACATTAAAAAAAATTCTTTATGTGTATATGTATGAGCATACTTGTGCCACAGCCCATGTGGGGTCAGAAGACAACTTTCAGGAGCTTGTTCTTTCTGCCATATTGGTTCTTGGAACCAAACTTAGGTTAGTAGGCTTGACAGCCTTTACCAGCTGAGTCTCTTGATGCTCTTGATGGCTTTTTTTTTTTTCTTTTCCCTTTTTCTTTTTAAGGGAAAGGAATGACTTATTTTTAAAATAACTAAAGAAAGGCTGAGGATGGAGCTTGATAGTAGATGCTTGCCTAATATGTATAAGGCTCTAAGTGCCTTAAAAGTCAGGGCTAATCTTCAGAAGTCGGGTGAATATGAGAACCAGGGTTTCTAACCATCCTTGACTGACCATTCTTGTTGCCTTCAGATGTATGATTACAGCTTGGACATGTGGAGCTTGGGCTGTATGTTAGCAAGCATGATATTCCGAAAGGAGCCGTTCTTCCATGGGCAGGACAACTATGACCAGGTGAGCAGACTCAGCACTGCTTCTTTGTCACTAGGGAAATAGCTAGGGAAGTAGCCTCTGGGACAGGAAGGAGACATTGAGTGTGTGTGTGGCCATGAGGGCTCCAAGCATGCAGAGACAGACAGTGCTGTCTGTGGTGAACTTTCAAGATGGGTCTGAAAGGTAAGGCTCCTCTTTGTCTAATGAAATCAGACTCCAGTTATTTGGTCAGTGTCCCCAAAGATGTTAGCATCTAAATTAGGTTAACCCTTTAAAAGCAGTTCAGAAACTTGCATTCATGTGAGCATTGTGTCCTTGAGTCTCTTTGATTATCCTAGACTCAGGTCTCTGTTCAGTCCCTAGAGATTTGAGCGCTCAGCATGGAATTTCCTGATTCTCAGGCATAGTGTCCTCACAAGCTCATGGGCAGCTCTGTGCTTGGTGGTTTGGTCAGTTTGCTTTGTGTTTCAGCTTGTTCGAATTGCCAAGGTTCTGGGGACAGATGAACTGTATGGGTATCTGAAGAAGTACCACATAGACCTAGACCCACACTTCAATGACATCTTGGGACAGTAAGTAAGGGAGGGAGGGAAGGAGGGAGGGGCAGGCACTTTGCTCTAGTTCAGAAGTGGGAAGAGTAGACAAAATCCAACTTCTTTCCCTTTTCTAACATCAATATTGATATTTATTTACTTACTTGCTTGCTACTTTACTTACTTACTTACTTACTTACTTACTTACTTACTTACTTACTTACTTACTTACTTTACTGAGGTGGGATCTCACTGGCTGTGTAGACCAGGACTAGTCTTGAACTCTCAGAGATCTACTTGCATTGGCCTATTTATCAATAGAAAATGGAAAATAAGCCATGTATGGATGTACATGTTTCTAATCACAACACTTGGGAGGTTGTGGCAGAAGAATCATTGAGTTTGAAGCTGGCCTGGGAATCATGAGATCCTGTGGAAGCAGATGGAAAACAAAATCATAATGTTGTAGAAAAAATGTTTATTTGGTCAAAGCATGTCCTTTTTTGGTTTTTTTTGAGACAGGGTTTCTCTATGTAGCTTTGTGCCTTTCCTGGAACTCACTTGGTAGCCTAGGCTGGCCTCGAATTCACAGAGATCCACCTGGCTCTGCCTCCTGAGTGCTGGGATTAAAGGCGTGTGCCACCACCGCCCAGATGTTTTTTGGGGTTTGTTTTGTTTTGGTTTGGTTTTGGTTTTTCGAGGCAGGGTTTCTCTGTGTAGCTTTGTGCCTTTCCTGGAACTTGCTTTGGAGACCAGGCTGGCCTCAAACTCACAGAGATCCGCCTGCCTCTGCCTCCCGAGTGCTGAAAGCATGTCCTTTTTAAAAGAATTATTTCTTTTTATTTTATATGTAAGCATGATTTGCTTGTGTGCATGTATATGCACCGTGTGTGTATGTTTGGTGTCTGCAGAGCCAAAAAAAGGGTCCTCTGGACTTGGAGTTACAGATAGTTAAGCGCCACCATGTGGATGCTAGGAACTGAACCTGAGTTCACTGGAAGAGCAACCAGTGAGTGCTCTTAACCACTGAGCTGTCTCCCCACCCTGCATATGCTTATTTTGATGGAAAATCTTACAAAACTATGCTTCTTCAAATAAGAAGTGAATAGCTTATTTTTGAAGTAAGTTTTATATATAATAAATATTAAGGCATGCTGAATTTTCAGGTACTCTGCCAGTTTTCATGGTTTAGGTTTTTGGTTGGTTGGTTGGTGGGTTGGTTGTTTTGTTTTGTTGTGGATTGTTTTGTTTGTTTGTTTGACAAAGTCTTGCTGTATAGCTCTGGCTGGCCTCAATCTGGGTGCTAGGATTGTAGCTTCAGTACAGTATGTTACAAGTACATATTTGCCTGGTGGTCTTCAGACATTATTTTATGAAAACACTTCTAAAGCCAACCTCTAAATATATCTACTGACCAGTGCGTCATTAGTCACCTCCAGGCCTCACTTGCAATTGATGAAAAGATAGGCATGAGAATAATCCAGAAATATTGAACAAATTCTCACTCAGGTATAGATGTTTTAAATAGATTCTGTTCATCATGATTGAGCAGTTTTATGTCAGTACACCATGGTTATAACTGGGATCAACAGGGTGTGGGGTTACAGCCTATTTGAAGTAGGTGCCGATAAGAATGAGATCAGGTGCTACAAGAGGTGCAGTATTCTAAAGGTTTGTTATGAAGGTCTATTAGAGGAGTTTTCTTGTTGTTTAGTGTCAATACTAATGCTTCACTTTATTTTTCTTTAGACATTCACGAAAGCGCTGGGAAAACTTTATCCATAGTGAGAATAGACACCTTGTCAGCCCTGAGGCCCTAGATCTTCTTGACAAGCTCCTGCGGTACGACCATCAACAGAGACTGACTGCCAAAGAGGCCATGGAGCATCCGTACTTCTGTGAGTTATTAAAAGGCCAAAAAAAAAAAAAAAATGCTACCCTTTATCTTTGAGGTCGTTCAGAAAACTGGATGTTTGGATTAGATCAACCTGGGAATTTGACTTCAAATTTTATTCATTATTCTGCATCTCTGAGGCCACTTTACAGTGATGATATTAGTTCCCGAAAGTGCTTGCTTATTCACTGTTAGTGGTACCTCTGAGGCCATGCTGTCTACCCATTCCCATCACCATGGGCTTGTATACTGGAGTTATTTAAGCCTTTTTTTTTTTTTTTTTTTTTTCCAAGTGTGAATACATAATCAAAGATGATTTTTTTTCCCCTTTAAAAAATTAGTTAAAAGTAGTAAGATCAGCTACACGGTGGTAGTGCATATCTTTAATCCTAGCACTTCAGGCAGAGAGAGGTAGGCAAGTCTCTGAGTTTGAGGCTAGCCTGGTCTACAGAGCAAGTTTCAGGACAGCCAAGGCTATACAGAAAAACCCTGTCTCAAAAAAAAGTTGGGGGGCGGGTTGGGGATTTAGCTCAGTGGTAGAGTGCTTGCCTAGCAAGCACAAGGCCCTGGGTTCGATCCTCAGCCTCACCAAAAAAAAAGTAGTAAGATCATTTTAATGTGTTTCCAAAGGAAGCACTATGTGAGTAAAAGGAATCTGAGGTAAGCAGGCAGGTCTGACAGCCGGATTTTCACCTCTGACATCTCCCAGAGCATGTATGTGTTCCTGCTGCATTGGCGTGTGGTTTGGGTAGTTCTTCCCCTTGAAAGTTCCACATACACTTTCCCGTGTTGTTGGAAGAGGCGGTGCCTTAGTCTAGGCATGGACGAGGCAGGGAAATAGTGACTTGACTGACTGCACTCTAAGTCAAGATGGACTCTGTCCTTAAACTGTCTGTGTTGTTTGACAACTGTGTGCTCTTTCCCTTTCCTTTTGTGCTTTGGAGTTTAACTGATTCCTAATAATAGTAACTGATACGAAGGACTGATTGCTGTGCTCTTAAACCTGGGGCCAAAGTTTAAGGTGACAAAAAATTTAAAGGGTCTTCTCTATCAGCCTTCTGGGCCCTAGACAGCTGACATTCCATTGTCTGCTTTCTAATTTTCAACACAGAAAGCTGTTTTTACCCTTCAAGTTAGGCCACTTTAAGAATACCGCTGTCGCCCCAGATAGTGGCACACACCTTTAAACCAAGGGTGCAGAGGGCAGGCAGTCAGATCTTTGTGAGTTTGAGGCCAGACTGGGATACATAGTAAGACTATCTTAAAAACAACAAAAATAGCCAGGTGTGGTGATGTTATACCTTTAATTCCAGTACTGGGAAGGCAGAGGCAGGTGGATCACTGAGTTCAAGTCCAGCCTGGACTACAGAGTGAGTTCCATGAGAGCCTAGGCTGCACAGAGAAACCCTGTCTCAACAAACAAGCAAGCAAGCAGCAAACAAGCAAAACCCAATAAAGTAAAAAGCAATACTGGTGTAGAGTCATGAGGCAGATGCATAAGGATTGCAGATTTGACGCCATCTAGAGTACATAGTTAGACCCTGTCTCAGAAATAACAAAACAACCTGATGGATATTTCAGATAATTTGCTGTTTGTTTATTTTTCTAAACAAACTGTAGATTCCACTGCTGCTTAAAATTGATAGACTGCCATTGACTCTTTTCTTCACCCTTTTTATAATATGCTTATTGTACATGCTTTAAAGAATAAAGAATATATGATCTTAGTACTCAGAGAAGAAATCACAAAGAAAAATGTGAATTTTGAACAGTGGTAAGTTAGGGTTTCTGTGCCTTTCAGCAGCTGGGTCTGTATTCGAAGGAAGTAGAAAAACTACCTCTAAGTAATTCCCCAGAGGGCACGATGGCCACCCTGGCTGAGCTAGAGGATAAAGCTGAAGAAGAACGGGAGCTCAGTCCTAATCTGAGCGACAAAATACAATTTTCAGAAGGAGCTGAGGATATAACTTAGTGGAAGATTGATTGCCTAGCATGTGTGATACCGGGTTCTATTCCTTGCCTTGAGGACAAAAAGAAAGGCGTTCTTTCCTGATCCTGTCTTGGTGCCTGTTCTTATGGGACCTAAGTTCCACATAAATGTCTGTCTCAGTGCATAGAGAAGAGGAAAGGCAGGTTGGCTGTGGCATTCCCACTATACCCTCAATGCCGGTGCTGATGTGGCAACCTGGGCTCCTCTCTTGCAGACCCTGTGGTGAAGGAGCAGTCCCAGCCTTGCGCAGAGAACGCCGTGCTTTCCAGTGGTCTCACCGCAGCACGATGAAGCCTGGGGAATCGACGGTAATGCAGCACTGATGCTTGCCAATAAAACCAACCAACCAAACAAAAACTTGAAGGAAACTACAGTGTGATAAAAAGAAATTCTAATCATTCCTTCTAAAGGCAAAGAAGAGTAAAGACCTAAAGCCTGTCAAAAGCAAGAAACTCCCCAGTACTAGTCTGCAGGGAGCTGCGCTGTGCAGTGTGGCAGTGCGTATAGTTCAGGATCTGAAGGGACTCTCCCTTTGGAATGCATGGGAGATGAGAAGCTCGGAGTTGTTGTACGTGTACCTGCGTTTAACAGGATACCACTGTTGAATTAACCCGTTCGGTCAACAAGCTCTGAATGTCTGACTTCCTATCTATTCCATTGTGGTCTGGTTTTCTTCTGTGAGAATTCAGGCTCAAGTTTTAGCAAAAGTCAGCAGCAGTCTATGCTGACACACCAGCCTCATTTACACAAAAAGAGGAAAAAAGAAAAAGATTAAAACAGTGACAGTATTTTTTTTAAGCTCTTTTACAAATTCATGTGTTATGTATTTTTTTATGACACGAGCTCTCCAGGAAATGTACCTCATCCCTGCAGTTTTCTTCTAAGTGTATTCATTTGGAAGCAAACGGCGGTCACTCTCACCACGTCCGTCCTCTGTAGTGTCAGAAGATGGCACTGTAGATCTTGAGATGCCATGAACAGGTGCCAGGCTCATGAATAGTTCCATGCTGTGTGCATAACTTGGGGCTCACCTTTATTGATTTGCCTAACTATTGAATCTTGTTGCTTTTTTTTTTTTTTTTTTAAATCCCTGCCTTATAAGGAAAAACCTCACCATTTCTCAGCTTTGTTTGGGCACCTGCTTTAATGTACCACTTGAAAACAAAGACTATTTTCGTTCACAACCATAGCTGCAGCTGGAAAGTTGTCTTTAGGCAGGTCAAAGAGGAAGGGAATTGTTCTATTAGGATTTATTCAGGAAAGCCCTCACATGTGCAAAAGGCATACCCGCCATTGTCCCTCTTTTTAACCCCGTGACAAGCAGGTCTGGCTACAATTGGGCTGATGGGCATTTACAGCTCTGATATGTCATACATGAATATGATGGCAAAGAAGTCTCTGGCATGGAGGCGCTGGCTTGTGGGCAAGGCTGTCCTGTGACTCCTGCAGCTGACTGGAGAGGGATGGCCAGGGCTTGGGGGAGGAAATGGGGCTCCTGGAGCAAGTGTCAAAGCTTTATCCATCTACTATGCTGACCTTTGTGTTAGCAAAGAGCTAGATTTTGTTGGGGGTCTTTTGTTTTTGTTTTTTATAGGGCTGATTTCATTTGGGGGACTGGTCACTGATGTGGTTTGCCAGCTAGTCCCTCTCTCCTTGTCTGCAGAGCCATGCCTCAGCTCTAGGGACCTAACATGCTTGGGGTATCTACCACATCACACTTAGGATTTCTTCATTAACTATTTAATAATGCCATATACATTTTTATAAGGTTAGCTTGTTTGTTTGAAACATCTGTTTACATTCCAAATTCCAATAAACTTGTATTGGTATTGGTAGCAGGTCCATCTCTAAATGCAGATTCTATTTTGTCGTTTGGTCTGTGGAAACTTAAAAGGCAAATGTAACTCTTCTCTTGACAGTGTGGAGTTGAGTTGATAGGTTAAAAAGTAAGATCTTGGGCCAGTGATATAGCAGGTCAAGGCATTTGCTGCAAAGACTGATGACCAGAGTTCAGTCCCCGAAACCCACGTGGTGGGGGGACCTGCTCTCGTGGGTTGTCCTCTTCACACACGTGCGCTGTCAACACACGTGCGCTGCCAACACACGTGCGCTGTCAACACACACAATGAATAAAGTTTTAAGTCTTCTTTAAGATCCTTTAAAGCCAGAACATGGACATGCAGTTATGGTTTCCACACAGATCCTGCCTCTTTGCATTGCACCTTCTGTGTATTGATGTAAACATTTGTTTTTCCCGAGACTCAGAAACATGATATGGATGCGAGTGAACCTGTGTTAACATGTCAAGTAGCAAACCTCGAGTATCGGGGATTACCATGGACTTTCTCATGTGCCCTTGGTTGTCAGGGGGATGTGTCACCATATGTCTTTCCTGTTTTCTAACCCCATCTCCTTGTTCACCCATGCTTCTCTTTGTTCTTTCTCTTTTTAAGTTATTGAGAGCCCCTTGGATGGTTTTGATTGAGCAGTAACCCCACCTCTTTGCCCCAGGTCATCCAGAGACAGTGAAAATGTGTGGGAGGAAAGTTGGCCATGTTCCCCTGACCTCCCCTTGGCATGCTCTAGGTGAGAGGTCCTTGAGTGACAGCTCAGCGGGATGTCCTTTGTATGCAGCAGTACCGGTACTTTACCTCTCTTCCCCTCAGCTTTGGAGCATACTTGGGCTTAATGCTTGCTCCCTCTGAATCTGGACTCTGCCTAGGCTGGTCTTTCCCAAGTTGCAGTAAATCTAGTAGACCTCTTTTGCCTGTCTCCAAATCTACCTTGGGGCCAGGTGTACCTGGGTCCAGCCCCCTAGAGATTTCACTTGGGTTTGGAGAGTTTTAAAACGTGTGTGTGTGTGTGTGTGTGTGTGTGTGTGTGTGTGTGTGTGTGTGTGTGTGTGCGCGCGCGCGCGCGCGCACAGAGGTGATAGTCTAGTTTTCTATTCAAACTAAACTGGTAAATTTACCCACTCAGTATCCTTTACAGTGAATATATACTTCTTAAACTCATCTCAGTAATTTTCATTTGTTTGCTTTATTACCTTATAACAAGTTAAAAGTGCCTATGACAAGAACTTGATTATTTCCTAATGAAAAGCAAAAACAAAAACAAACTGGGAACAGGGTAGTGTTGCACTATCATCTCAGGTACTACCTGTGTTCAAGAACCTGCACCTGGTGTGCTGAGCAGAGGCTCCAGGGCTGACTCAAGATCAGTGGCTCTCCTTGGTATCCACAAGGAGCATGACGTCAAGGTTGCCTGGGCTAAGAAAGCCATGCTGAGAATGCTACTTAGGAGTATGTTGGTGGCAGTTTGTTCTTTTCAGGTTCCAGTCAGCTGACCCCACTCCTGCCGCTGTTATGGGTGGCTGGGTAGAAGCCATTGCCTGTCAAATGAGAACACTTGTTACTGAGGCTTGCTGTGGAGCAGAGTTCCAGCCAGGCCTCCTTGTGCACCTTCCCCTAACATGTCCATGCCCACCTGGCTTAGGGCACATGGGTCCTCTTATGGAAAGGAAAGCATTCTCTGGCTGAGAGAAAGGAGCTGGGAGTCCAGGAGGTTTAGAGAGGGTGGCTGGGGAGGGACAGGTGACAGGAAAGGATCTGGTAAGAAAACATGTTGTAAAGGGGGGCCTTGAAGAGCTCAGACTCCTGAGAACGAAGGAGTGCTTAGGGAACACTAAGCTCCTATCACAGATGTGCCTGGAGAGGACACTGCCCCTGGCTTGGGTCCAGTGGCCCTTGAGAGGTAGTTGCCAAGGGCCTCAGGGTCTGTGCCTACTCAGGGAAACATCCTAGATTCTCCAGGAGCATGCTGCTGTATCTGCAGAGGCTGAGGACAGGAACATTGGGAATAGTTTCTATGTGCATTAAGAGAAATGTAGGAGGAGCCAGTTAACTGTTTGCTTTAATATCAGTTCAGATACCCAGACACCCACAGGAAAGGGCATCTCCCTCTTGCACATGAGTGAGTGGATAAGAGCTGGGGAGAGATGGTTGCAGAATGCCAGCCAGCCCTTCTGAAAGCAAAAGCAAGCAGATCTTGTGAACACATAGAACCTGAGTTTGTCGGGGAGTTTAATAAATTAAAACTGACGTGTGTCCTGCTTTAAAAACTGAATCCCAGTGTGGGGATGATGGGGAAGGGAGGTGGCCAAGAGCACTTGCTTTTGTGCTGGGGGGTGGGAGGGGTCTTGGTTGTAGAAGCTGGCAAGGTTGGATTATGCAGTTGATGCATACTTTTGTGTCAGTACTCAACATTGTGCTACAAATGTGACACTTAACCCTGAACTGCATGTATTGGGGGATTAAAAAACAAACTTTGAATCAATAAATTAAGTTTTTCACTTGCTGGCTCTTCTTGCTGTAAATGGTGACTAAATTTTGGACAGAAATCTTGATATCCAGAGGCAAGCTTGGATAATCTTCAAGAACCAGGGAGTGATCCCTTTCCAAATGAACGCTACAGACCCAGTTCCATGGTGTAGCCCTAGATGATTGACATTGGGTGCCATGTAAATTCCTGTTCTCCTAAATAAAAATGATTGTAGATGATGCCTGACCTTCTAGGAGACAAATCAGTTGCTGGGGACCTTAGCTTGCATGCCCTGTCTTGGGGGAGGTGGGGAGCACAGGCATAAACCTGGAGCTTTGAAGACCTATGCAGTGGCTAAGGCCTTCACTTGTGTGTGACGACTTCTTTAGGAACAGGACTAGAGTGTCATGGAGGATATGTTCTCTACTTGTTTCTCAGTGGCAGCACTCAAGACCCCTGTTTCTCAGGACTGATTTGTTACATGACTAACCTTAGGACGCAGGCTTGGGCATGTATGATCATCTCTCCCCACCACTCCTTGCAGCACACGCATGTGAATGTGTGCCATCATTTGCTGATAGTAGGGGTCTTGAGTGCATGTGCTTTTATCCCTCACTAATACCTCTGCATTGGACCCTTGGACAATAGCTGAAGAGCTTGGATGCAATGAAATCAACATGCATGGGCAGCTTTTCTCATAAGCAGTAGAAAGAACCTTATCCCCAAGGAAGTTTCCACAGTGACTGAGACAGCTTACTGGATGCCAAGTGCTTTCTACATCTAGAATCTAGTCACTGGCCTGTCAATCACCTGCTTTACCATGATCATTATGGAAGGAGGCCATGCCAGACAGCTGTTTTCAGGGGCAGGTTGAAAACAATTTTGAGCCCGCCTGCTGCCCTTCAATGATTAGTGGATTCAGCCCTTTCCCTGAGTAAATAGACTCAAGACACCCTCAGTAAATGTCAGGTCTGAGAGAACCCTGGAGCTGGACCTATTTATCTGGCTTGCCAGAATGGTCAAGGCATTTGCATCAACACCTGAACTTGAAGGTCAGGGCAAGAGAATTGATGGTGGCGTGATGTGGCCAGAGTTCCTCTCCAGAAGGCAGGCCAATGGCTGCCTCTGTTGGGGTCAAAGAGCAGGAAGAGGACACTTGAAAGCCTGAGCTCATGACCCATGGAGTGGCGTGGAGAAGACAAGCTTGCACCCTGTCCCTGGTGGCCTGCCTCACTCTGGCTCAGATTGATTAATGCCCTCTTTCCCCTCCTCCCATCTCTCCCCAGGTCTGTTGCGGTTCCTACACTTTTCCATAAGCAGAACAAGAACCAAATCAAACGTCTTAACGCGTGTAGCGAGATCACGTCCCGAGAGCAGACACAAAATGGTGGCAGGCTTGGCGAGCACGAACTAGACCACCTGAAGGGCAGCCCACCACCGTATATCAGACCTCACTTCCGAATGTAAAAGGTTCACATGCCTTTGGCTTCCTGTTGACTTCCTCCCGACCCAGAAAGCATGGGAAATGTGAAGAGTATGCAAAAATGGTTGTTGGTTACTGTTGCTCCCCGTGCCCGTGACCTGTCCCATGGCTGCCCGTTGCTCCAGCAAATCCCAAGGACTGGCTGACCACAGACTCCACAGATGGGATCGGGGCAGTGTATGGCATGATGGGCAGTTACATATTATTTTAAAAGTATATATTATTGAATAAAACGTTTTAAAAGAAGTGGATGGAGAGTTTTCAGTATGAAAGGGGCCGCTGATGGAGACCTGTGGCCAGAGAGGACTGAATGACTGGTGCACTTGTGCCAGGCTCTCACTAGAGGGAAGCAGGGCCAGGATGCCATGTGTCTGGCTGCATAGGCAGGGAGAGTTGGGCCTTATCTTGATGCAGTCCCGTCACTTGTTCACCCTTGCCTCTTGCAAATGAGGAGTGGCTCAGTAGTTGAGGGGTTTAAATGCTCCTGTGGTGACTCCAGGAAGATGCTGGAAACCACCCTTTGCTGTTTCTTTGCTCATGCCTCAGCATTTTGTCACTCAGTCAGACCCACCCCCTTCTGAAGAAAACCTTCAGTCCTGGAGGAAAGTTGAGTCTGCTATCCAATGGGGAGGGAAGTGATCAAGCCCGAAGAGGCTTCTTTCTCATCCTGTCCTGGAATGCCCAGGACAGGTAGGGAAAGCACACACACATGCACACACATACAGAGAGAGGCTTCAGTGGAAGCAGCCATTGTTAACAGGAAACAAAGCCAGTGCTTTTCAATGTCCTCAGGCCTCTGATGCCAGACAGCTGTGCAGAGGAAGTAAACACAGCTGGGGTCTGTGGCCGGCCTCTACTGCCTGTAGAGCTCAGAGACATGGGCAGCTTTGAAGCAGGCAGTGGGTTGGGGTGCAGGCTTGCTCTTCACAAAGGCCACTTGCCCTGCACCCTTCAGCCTGTTGTTTTGAATGGCCATGTAAATCCAAATGTGAACACTCACAGTATTAAAGTGGTTATGAGGAAATAATATAACAGGCCCCTACCAGGTCACCATGGTGTCCAGTGTCCTTTGGACCCACTTACGTCAGATCCATTTAGGTCTCCAGGTATGAGAGCTTAACACATCCCACCACACCACACCACTGGACACTAGCAAGTGCCCCCCAGGCCACTGGCCATAGACTAAAAAGCCAGTGAGCTATAGGCACCTTGCCTTGGTTTCTCATCCTACCACTGGCCTAAAGTTCTCAAGCATTTCCTGGAGCCCTTTTCAATTCAAGGCTCTAGAAATTCTGTTGGTATTCTAGCATTAATAGCTCATTCACATGTTCTCGAGATGTATACAGTGGATATGTGCTGTGTCCACAGACCTGTCTGCAGTTACAACCCTGTGCAGCTGTGGAGGGTCTACTGGACAGATTCACAGGTAGGGACATGGGAATCCATTAATACTCATAAAGAACTGGGAACACTAGCTTAGTCCTTGGTTTCCCCCACTTTTTAGCCCCAGCTCTCCTTCACTTCCCAGTATAGAAGTCCTGATTTTCAGAAATGACAAGCCTGTCAGGTATGCTTGAGTTTGGGGGTGGCTGGAGAGGAAAGGGAAGGAGGGCTTTTCACTTTGGTTTTGACTTTGAGACGATGACATGGAGTCTGCTAACCTGAGGATCCACGTAGCCCATCCACAGCAACATGGGCTGTCATGTTGTCAGAGGACCCTGCCATCATCTGTAGACAAGTTACTATGCTTGTAGTAAACAGTTCGAATGTTACCAAAAGTTAATAGGTAAAGCCCCTCTAAGCCATGTTAACCGTTACTCAGGTTGACCTGCTTTTCATGTTTCTGTATACCCTTACTATCATCTAAAACTTAGTAATGATGCAAATGTAAGAAAATGATACATTCTTTTTCTAAAATGTTTCCAGTTGAGAGTGAAACTCCGATTCAGCATGTATACATCTGCCTCCCGTCTCTCCATGGCTTCACGGTGCTCCACTGTGTGAGGTGCCACAGTTAAAGTAATTCCTTCAGAAACTCTGAACTGTTTCTAGTTTTTCAGAATTGCTGAGTAAGCAAATGTGCTCTGTATTTGTAGATGGGGTGTGTATAGGATAAAAGTTACTCTTTAAAGGGGTATATGTCAACTTTCCCTTTCAAAAATTTTATTATGTGTGTGCGTTCGTGCGTGCGTGCGTGCGTGATGGGATGGGGGGGCATGATGGGAGGGGCAGAGGGAGTGCCGGCAGACACATGGCCCGAGGGCCAGGAGGTGGAGAGGATGGGCTGTTCTTCCCAGAATGCAGTTTCTCTTTCTGGGGCTCTTAACACAAGGTGCCTCTCACATGCATTGTGCTGAGAAGCCGGACTCAAAAGGCTGAGTTCCGGATAATACCATTTAAGGAGGGATGGAAAGCAGATCCTAGTTGTCTGAGTGAAGTATGGCTCCAGGGGTTTAGCATGATATCCTTTTGGGGATAGCATAGATGTGAGGTTATATACATGCCACCTTTGTCAAAACTATCCACCGTAAAGAGTCCATCTTCCTGATGATAAACTTGGAAGTATTTGTGAAAATCGTCACACGCAGGGGCCCAACAGAGTCAGTCCCCCATGGCCTCCCCTCACAGGCTAGCAGGAACTTCTGCAGTAGCCCTGCCTTTCATTGGCCCCTTAGTCTTTCAGTGTTCAGGGCACTCTCCTGGTTCTGCTCTGTCTAAAGTGCAGACCTGCTCACCTCACCACTGTGCCAGACCACCACCCTGGCAGCAGAGAGAAGTGGAGAAAAACCTCTGCATGCCACTGTGTAGTGCCTCCCTGTGTGTCCCAGGGACAAGTGCTCTGGGTGAATTTCTAGACCAGGTTGGCTTGGATACCTGCTGTTCCCTGGGTATTAGCGGATGACCAGGACCTTGTGCACCAAAAGGGATTCTTACAGTCACTGATGCTTGAAATGATACCTTGGTTATTAAATTTGTACATTTAAAATCTAGTTTGTGTCATGTGTATAGGTATGCACACACGGTGTGTGCATGTATGAGGGTCAACATACAGTGTCTTCCTCGGGCACTCTCTGCCTTATTTTTTGGCACAGAGTCTCTAACTGAACCTAGAGCTCTCTTATTTGGCTAGACTGGCTGGCCAGCAAGCCCCAGGGACCCTCCTGTCTCCACCACCCTGCTGGAATTAACATGTGTGCGTCACTAAAACCCAGCATGTAAGTGTGCGTTCTGGAGGCTCAAACTCAGGCCCTTCTGGTGCCTGGAAAGCTCTTTACCAACGGAGCCCTCTCCCCGGCCTCTCCATTGTGTCTTTAGGATCAACCGTCATTCTTGTTTAACAGCAAAAAACCAGCCGAAGCCGGCACCCACCCGTGTTTAAACTTTCATGGGTCAATACATTAAAAACTTAATGGGTGTCAGATGTGGAGCATGTCTTTAATCCCAGCACTCAGGGGGCAGAGACAGCTGGATCTCTGTGAGTTTGAGGCCAGCCTGGTCTGCATAGTGAGTTCCAGGACAGGTTCCAGGACAGCCAGGGCTATGTAGTACCCTGTCTTTGTTTGTTTGTTTGTTTGTTTGTTTTATGAAACAGGGTTTCTCTGTGTAGCTTTGTGCCTCTCCTGGAACTCACTCTGTAGCCCAGGCTGGCCTCAAACTCACAGAGATCCACCTGCCTCTGCCTCCCCAGTGCTGGGATTAAAGGCGTGCGCCACCACCTCCTGGCAAGCCTTTGTATGTTTTCTTTGGGACTGAGTGGCTGTGGAACCAGGTGGGTCACAGGAAAACTTCCTACTACAAATGTTCAAGCCGAGCCATGGTGGTGCATGCCTTTATTTTCAGCCCTCAGGAGGCAGAGGCAGGTGAATCTTTGTCAGTCCAAGGCCAGAATGGTCTACAAAGTGAGTTCCAGGATAGCCAGAGCTATTAAACAGAGAAACCCTGTCTCAATCCCTCCTTTCCAAAAAAAAACACAAAAAAACAAACAAACAAACAAACAAACAAACAAACAAACTAATGTCCACCCATTTTGATATTCTACCAGCATAATATACTCTGCCTCAGTTCTGGTCCAGAACAGGCTGATGGTTAAAGATTCCAGGCTAGACAGAACTGTGAGTTAACAAGCCTGTGTCATTGATGACATTCCTAGCACACCCTGTGATACCTCCTGAGCTAGTTGTCCTGAGTGGCAGCATGGGAGCTTTGGTGGCTGCTGCCTAGATCTCAATTGCTCTGCTTCTACACTGCATCCCCCTTCTCACTGGTTACCCTTCCTTTCTGTGGTGCTGGGGCCTGAACCCAGGGTCTGCTGCATGTCAGCAGAGTGTTCTACCACTAAGCTACACCCCCAGTCCTCTTTCTTTCCTGTTTTGAGATAGGATCTTGCTGAGCTGCCCAGTCTAACCTTAAGTTCACTCTCTACACAGTCAGGCCTTGAACTTGTGGTCCTCTTTCCTAAGTAGCCAGGATTACAGGCCTGCCCAAAGCAAGAGGCCTGGCCGCTGATTGTCTCTTTATCTGACTACATCTAATTGTGTTGGTCGTTGCTGTCATTGATAATATTCAGTTATCAGCAAGGCTTCCTAACTGTTGAAGTCTATGAGATACACATACAAAAACTAGAGTGTTAGAGGCAGGCAGAAAACAAGAATGACAGAGTTGAATGCATCTGTATGTGCAAGGCCTGAATTTAGGTAAATTTGGTCTACTTTACCTTTGAAATAAATGTAAATGACAGAAGTGGTCATATGGTTTTCCATTCATCTATCCAGTCATTTATTTACTGAGTGTCTACCACAGTAGTGGAAACTGGCAGGGCCTGGGATACATGAACAGAGAAAAGCATACTCCATCCCTATTGTGGAGTATTTGTACATTGTGAGAAGATGTGTCACTGTGACTGGTTTAATAAAGAGCTGAATGGGCAATAGCTAGGCAGGAAGAGGTTAGGTGGGACTTCTGGGGACAGAGAGGACTCTGGGAAGGAGAAAGGTGGAGTTGCCAGCCAGACATGGAGAAGAAACAGGAGGTGCAAGATGGAAGAGAGGTAAGGCCATGTGGTAGAATGTAGATGAATATAAATGGATTAATTTAAGTTATAAGAGCTAGCAGGAACAAGTCTAAGCTATAGGCTTAGCTTTCATAATTAATTAGAAGTCTTCATATCATTATTTAGGAACTGGCTGGTGAGACAGAGAAAAACTCATCACATATGGCATCCAACATGGGGGCATGTATTTCCACAAAGGACCTGAAAAATCTTTTTAAAAAGTTCCAAACATACAAACACTGAACCAGATATGGCTTCCTGGTCCACAGTCTCTCAGATGGCTCCCAGCTGCTGCCTTAAGCAGTCAGTGCCATGTGTAGAGCCATGTGTGGAGCCATGCAGCAGGTTTATGGCTTGGCATATACAGCCAGAGTAGGCTGCAGGCATGCAGTAAAGCAATCCAGATGGAAAAAGCCTTTAAACAGATACAGTAAAAAATGGGTATAGACAGACATAGAAAAAATAGTTTAAGGGCTGGAGAGATGGCTCAGAGGTTAAGAGTACCGACTGCTCTTCCAGAGGTCCTGAGTTCAATTCCCAGCACCCACATGGTGGCCCACAACCATCTGTAATGAGATCTGGCGCCCTCTTCTGTATACATAATAAATAAATAAATCTTTAAAAAAATAGTTTAAAAATAATAGTAAAGTCTTTAAAGAGACAGTAAAGTAATAGAAAAGAAAAAAGCCATGTAAAGACAGGACATACACAGGGCATCTGGATCCTGTATGCTGCTTTGTTGACTTTGAATTTTGTGAATGCTAATGAGTGAATGGCAGCAGCTGAGAGACATTGGATTATGAAAAGGACTCCTGAATTAAACCAGCCTATATACTTTAGAGATGTCTTGGTTTCAAAATGGAAGTTAGGAAATGTGCTGCATTGGGGGAGAGGTTATGCCTTTGATTACACAGGAAATAAAAAGTTATGGTTCTCTTCAAAATTAATGAAGATTGGGGCTCGAGGGAGGGCTTAGAGGTTAAGAGCACTGTCTGCTCTTCCAGATGACCTGGGTCCAATTCCTAGCACCCACATGGCAGCTCACAATTGTCTATAAATCCAGTTCCAGGGGATCTCTAACACCTTCACAACAATGCATTTAAAAAAATTTAAATAAACTTAAAAAATTAACGCCTGTAATCCCAGCACTCGGGAGGCAGAGGCAGGTGGATTTCTGTGGGTTCGAGGCCAGCCTGGTCTACAAAGCGAGTTACAGGACAGCCTCCAAAGCTACAGAGAAACCCTGTCTTGAAAAACAAAAAGAAAAACAAAACAAACAAAAAAAATTAATGAAGATCAAATTTGATGGGGGGGGCGGGGAGACCTAAAAATCTTGGCTATAGACATGAAGAAAGAAAACAAGAAAGATTCCAGGACAGGTGACATATATACTGATCCCTCGACATGGAAACAGTTCTGAGACTGGATGAGACATAAATCTGGTTGGCTACAGAGTCATGACCTATTATTACATGACATTATATCGCACGTATAGAGGTTTGGTAATACAGTCTAAACAAACATATAAAGTTAACAAATATCTTTTAATTTGCTCAAACATAAAACGAAAACTCATCTTTAACTGACTTGTGCACACTGTACATTCCATACTTGTGTTAATGTAGATATGTATGTTACCTTTAAAAGTTTATGTGTTTTTAGAAAAAAAGGATCAGAAACCCATAAAGACAAGTAGCCCAGGTGATCCAGACTCTCAGAATGCCTCTGTTGCAATTTCCTCAAAATTCTGCATCCTGAACAACTTCAAAGCTGTTATCTGAGATGGTCCAGTCTCACAGACTATCCAGTCAAGACTTCAGATAAGCTCTACACTTTCTCATCACACAGAGACTAAACAAAAAATAATGCAGCCAGCTCTCTCAGGACTTGACCATTACCCCAGCTTTCTCAGGGTCCCCTAAAGATGCCATCACCCCTATACAACAGGAAACAATATAGAGAACACAATGCCCACATCCCCAAGAGGTGGGGTGGGTGGTTTTTGGTTGTTTGGTGGGTTATGGATGTTTGTCATCATTTAGGGGGGTTGGTTACAAATTGTTACTAGTCATGATCAGGGAAAAAGCTGAACAAAGGAGATTAGATTCAGGAAACTCTTTCTGAAGGAAAAAAGGGTATAATATAGAAATGATGAGATAAAATGGTATATTGTCAAGTCTACTTTTGAACAAACACTAGTCTACAATATTTTACATTGTTATGGATTTTGTATATTGATAAAAATTTAAGGTTACTTTTGTTATATTCTGTATATGTTTCTACTCTTGTTTAAGGTATTGTACCTATGCAGTTCATTTTAAAATGTAAAGTATTAGTCCTTGAAAGCAATTTAGGATAATAAAGAAATACAGGTTAGTAGTTAATCATCCATAACAATCAAACTTATCATGTTAGGTATGTTTTCAAGGTCAAATAGAGATATATTTTAGGTAGATAGATGGTCTCAAAACACTTCAGAGATACATAGAATATGGCATTTAATATGTTTTAATAACATAAGGCTTTTCATGACACGTCTACTCCTGACAGCAGCAATCTACTTCAAAAAATGATGATGGGCATTGAAGAACCTCCATATCGAGTTTGCTTTCATTTCGGGAAAGCTAGTCACTGGGCAAGAAAGTGCCCTTGCCTCTACTGCTGACACTATGCTGTCCAAACTGGACAAGCAGGACACAAGGGAAAGTGACTGCCAAACTTTGCCAAGACAAGGTAGGATAGTTGTTCAAAATTCCTGCTTCACAGAAAAATCTGTCAGATATTCTAGCCCTGTAGGCTGAAGATGGATGCCCCAACATTGCAGAGGAACCTTGAGTGACTGTCCAGGCAGCCAAATGTCTCTGTCATTTCTTGTTTTGGAAGGTGCTTGCTCTGTACTTCCTGTTTAATCAGGTAATATTATATCCTTCTTGGGTCCTCTGATGGGGTTGAAGATTAGATAGTTTTGCTTACAGTTTTCCTTAGTTTTGATAGAAAGTAAATCAGATACAAAACTTTGGACTCACCAAGACAAGATAGATAATGGAGTATTTGAATTTGCCAACACTAATGGACTGGACATTGTGAATGTAATTCTCACCTGATAATTGTTCTTATTGTACATAGATTTATTATGTTAGCGTTAAAACCTTTCCTTTCTATTTAGACAAAAAGGGGAAAATGTTGTGGGATATTTGTACACTGTGTGAAGGTGTATTGCTGTGATTAGTATAAGAAAAAGCTAAATGGCCAATAGCTAGGCAAGAGGGATTTCCAGAGAGAGAGAAAGGAAGAGGAGGAGGCATCCAGGCATGCGGAAGACACCAGGAGACACAGAGAGGAAACAGGAGGTGCAACATGGAAGAGAGGTAATGCCACATGTAGAATGTAGATTAATACAAATGGGTTAACTTAAGTTATAAGAGTTAGTTAGGAACAAGCTTAAACCATAGGCTGAGCTTTCATAATTAATAAGAAGTCTCCGTGTCATTATTTGGGAGCTGGATGGTGGGATAGAAAAACATTCCTTACACAACCCTGGGGGGAATATGCTAAAAACCAAGTCCATTTACCTACATTCTCCCTGCCTCTTATCATATGGTCTTTACTGTACCCAAAGCTGGAATCACAGTGTCTTAGGGTCACTATTGCTGTGATGAAACACCATAACCAAAGCAACTTGGAGAGGAAAGGGTTTATTTACTCACAGTTTCATATAACAGTTCATCATCAAAAGCAGTGAGGTCAGGAACTTAAGCAGGGCAGGAACCTGGACGCAGGAGCTCATGCAGAGGCCATGGAGGAGAGTTGCTTACTGGCTTGCTCCACTCAGCTTGCTCAGCCTACTTTCTTATAGAACCCAGGGCCACCAGCCCAGGAATGGTACCACCTCAAATGGCTGATCCCTGCCCCAGAAATCATTAATTAAGAAAATGCCCTAAAGGCTTGCCTGCAGTCAGATCATACGGAAGCATTTTCTCAATTGAGGGTCCCTCCTCTCTGCTGACTCTGGCCTATGTCAGGTTGACATGAAACTATCCAGTACACATAGTAAACCTTCAACCCCAAGATGAGGAAGAGCAGACACCGTCCACACAGATGTTTACTGAAGATGAGGAGCTTGGAGAAGCAACACTTCACTCATGTCAGTGGTGTTCATTTTTTTTTTTTTTTTGGCTGTTAGAGACAGGGTTTCTCTGTGTAGCTTTGTGCCTTTCCTGGAACTCACTTGGTAGCCCAGTCTGGCCTCGAACTCACAGAGATCTGCCTGGCTCTGCCTCCTGAGTGCTGGGATTAAAGGTGTGCGCCACCACCGCCCAGCGGTGTGTTCATCTTAATGAAGAAAACTGCATGGTTAGCAAACAAACCTGGTACAATAGGAGCCTTCGAAAGGCTTCGGGAGACGGCTCAGTGGGTGAGAGTTCTTGCTGCATAAGCATGGGGAATCTGAGTTCATATCTCCAGAGCCCCTGTCAAAAGGCCAAGCATGGCTGAGGGCACTTGTAACCCCAGAACTGTGGTGAGTGGAGAGAGGAGGATTGCTGGGCTTTGCTGGCTGCTAGCCTAGTTCCAGTTTTAGTAACAGACCCTGTTTTAAGGGAATAAAAGAGTGTCAGAGCAAGACAGCTGATATCCTTGTCTGCCTTGCCACAGGAGGACCTACACACACACACACACACACACACACACACACACACACACACACATGCACACGTGCGCGCGCACACACACGCTCGTGCGCACACACGCACACACACGTACATGCACACACATGTACACACACATGCACCCGCGCACACATGCACACACACATGTACACACACGCGCGCGCACACACGCACACATACACACATGTACACACACATGTACACACACACGGATATGTAATCTCTACACAAACAGAGAAAGAAAAAGAAAGACACTTTACAGAGCTTTTGTGAGCAGGTGAATGGCACAGGTCACTCCTGATTATGAGCAGGTCCATCAGCTGAGTGAGTTTGGACCTATAGAGAGGAGAGACATAGAGACAGTACTGGCCCCACCGTGGCCTGGAGCCCCAAGTTCAAGACTGAGTCACTGACTCAACATGTACTTATTGCATAGCTACTTCAAACTGTGGGCGTTTGATTTGACTCTGGGAGCACACCTGTGAGCAAGACAAACGAAATCTGTTCTCCAAGAAGTTCAAAACTGAGTGGGAAGGAAAGGAAACAAATGGTAAGTGAATTACTGTCTAGACTGTCAAGTAGTTATGAACAGAGAAGTCAGGAGGGAGACAAGAGTAATTAGGGTATGAAGGATGGAGTCTCAGAGGGGTGCATCAAGCAAATCACCTCAAAAAGTAGAGTAGTAAATTGAATAACATTCACCCCAAATTCTTAGAATGTAGCCTGTTTAGAAAGAGGGTTTGTACATGTAGTTGTGGTGGTTTGAGTAAGAATGAGCCCTGTAGACTCATATATTTGAATGTTTGGTTTCCGGTTGATGAACTGTTGAAGGAGGATCGGGAGGTGTTATAACAGGGCCCTAGACCTCAGCACAACTGATTCCATGATGGAAATGCCATTGAGGCTGTAAAACCTCGATGCACCACCTGCCAAAACTAAAACAAAGGCCTAACCTGTCAAAGCCCATAGTTCTGGGAAAGTCTCTAAGTGTATTAACCTTGCTTTTTGGCTTCTGTAGTTCTGCTTCTGGCTAACTGTTCTAGTTAATTGAAGTGTGCTAACCCAGAATGTGTGTGTGTGTGTGTGTGTGTGTGTGTGTGTGTGTGTGTGTGCACTTAGAAGCTCACCAAGAAAGAAAGGGCCAGGACTACACTGGGATCCCAAACACCCAGTGTTGTTTCTAGCTGGCTAATAAAGACTTTCTATGGCTTAAACCCATGTCCAAGCAGTCTTCTCTGGTGAACACCCCACAAGAGTGTGGCCTTATTGGAAGATGTGTGTCACTGGGGGTGAGCTTGAGGTTTCAAAAGCTACACCAGGCTTAATCTCATCCTCACTCTGCTCGCTTCCTGTGGACCAGGATGTAAGTTCTTAGCTACTTCTCCTGTGCATGCCTGCCATCACACTCACCAATCCGATGGTGGTGGACTAACCCTCCGAAACTGTAGCAAGCCCCCAGTTAAATGCTTCCTTTTATAAGTTGCCCTGTTATGGCGTCTCTTCACAGCAATAGAACAGTAGCTAAGACAGTGGTTAAGGATCTCAAGATGATATACTGGATTCGTGGTGGGTCTTAAGTCTGATGACTGGCATCCTTAGTAGAAGGGCAGAGGACACAGAAGTGGAGAAGGCAGCCATGTGAAAATGGATGTAGAGTTTATCCTCCTGTTGCAACCAACCAAGAAATGCCTCAGGCCAGGAAGGACTTTTTTCCCTTAACACCTTCAAAGGGGGGTGGTTCTGACTACTCTGATTTCGGACATCCACCTCTAGAACCGTGAAAGAAGAAAGTTCTATTATTTTGAGCCACTGATGTTTTGAGCCACTGAGGATGTGGTGTGTTATCATGGCAGCCATAGGAAGCATAAGCAGGAGACAACCCTGGCTGTCCTGGAACTCGCTCTGTAGACTAGATTGGCCTCCAGCTCAGAGTGCCGGGATTAAAGACATGTGCCACCACCACCCAGTTGAAAGTGGCATTCTAAGTGGAGTAAGGAGCAGCCAGTCAGCCCAGATAGAGCAGCCTAGGTGGAGGTAAAGGGATGCAAGAGGGGTTTGTGATGAGTGAGTGAAAGCCTGGACCAAGATGGTGTCCATAGCTCAGAGTTTCAATTACATTGGGGCTGTATTCAGCAGGAAGACCCACAGTGAAGAAAAGGGAGCAGAGGCTGACTTCGTGGGTTTGGTCTGCACAAGGAATTAAGTTGGTAACTACTAAAATGTCCACAGGACACAAGGTTGGGAAGGAAGCGACTGCAAACTTCTGTCCTGGACAGTTTAGGATCCAAGTGCTGGTCACACCTCCACAAGAAGTAGGACATTTGCATGTAGATTCACTGGAACAAAAAAAATCTGAGCATTGGGAGAAAAGGGATAGCTTTTTATGCAAATGGACGATCATCTATATAGAAACATTAACATAAGCAATTGTTTTTTCAAAATTCAACATTAGACTGGTTCATTTCCAACTTAAAGGGCTTCTTCATACATTGTTTTTGTTTCTGGGGGGGTTTGGTTGTTGTTGGTGGTGTTTTTTTTTTTTTTTTTTTAATCTTTTTTGTTTTGTTTTTGTTTTTCAAGACAGGGTTTCTCTGTGTAGCAGCCTTGGCTGTCCTGGAACTCTCTATGTAGACCAGGCTGGCCTCGAACTCACAGAAATCCACCTGCCTTTCTGCCCCCTTGAGTGCTGGAATTAAAGGTATGCACCTGGCTTTTTGTATAAGAACTTTAAACAGGCCAGGCAGATATCCAGATATCATGCAAAAATAAATTACATATAACGAGTTTTATTTTTATACGGTAATAAAATTCATATATTTTTTCACTGTATCTAGAAATTCTGGCTGAAGTGCTCAAAGCTTTGGTGTGAGGATTGAGTGAGTTAATACAGGGTAAGGCATTTCATATACCTGTCACATAGAAATTTGCAACTATGATGATAAAAATTGTTAAAATGATTGCCTTTGCTTCAAACTCTTTTCTGTGTGCAGAACATTCAACAGAGCCTGAATGCACAATCTACCATTGAGGAAGATGTTCAGCGACAGGGGAAGTCTCTCACATTTGAGATTTCCTTCTACTTGAAATATCACAGCATATGTTCCAGGCATTGATGCATTAAAAAAAAAAAAAAAATCAGCTGTTGGTTCAACTCAACCAGTCCAATTTTGTTTAATTTTACTAATTTCTGCTTTTATCTTAATGTTCAGGCTTTCTTGTTTTCTAACCGATGCATTAAGGCGGTACGATTTCCCCAGAACATCGCTTTGACAGCATCTTGTTCACCGTGACCTGGCCTGATAATTAAAGGTGATGATGTAAATAAGGCGCTCAAAACTGGTTCACTTACATGTTCTGTCCTGGGCCAACCCACGACATTTGTTTTTTGAGACAGGGTTTCTACGTCCTGGCTGTCCTGGAGCTCGTTATGTAGTCTAGGCGAGCCTCGAATTCAGACATCTTTCTGCCTCTGCTGGGATTAAATGATGGCGCCACCACGCCAAAGAACTTTTATTTGTCATTCACAGAAAACCACCTTCCTCACTCGACCCGCCCTCCGGGGGCGGGGCCTTCCATGACCCCACCCCTCTACATGCCCGGTTCCCATGACACCACGAAGACACTGTCAACACGTGAGATAAACTCGATGTCTCCTTCCGCTGTTATAAACCAAGTCTAGGCTGCGGTGGGGAGAGGAGGGCAATAGTCCCTTGGCAACCGAGTTCTGCTCCAGGGGAGGCAGGAAGGGGCGGGCTTAAGAGCGAAAGAAACCGGAAGCTGCTTTTCCTGCGGCCTAACTGGGCGATGCGCCGCCGGGAGGCGGGCCCAGGAGTGCGGAGGGATCCGTGGCGGGCCGCGGAGGCGCTCCGCCTCCCCTCCGGCAGGCTTGCGGCGCGGGCGGCAGTTGCTGTGGTTTCGGTGCTGAGGTGGCTCTGTGCGCGCCCAGGCTTGTGGGTCCTCGTCGCGCCGCCGCTTCCCGCCGTCAGTGGCTGCAGCTCAGCGTCCTTCCTTCGGACCGGCGGCCTCCTCTCGCCTTCGCCGCTCGGTGTCCACTTTCAGTCCCGGGCCTAGGGTGGCTGCGGGGCCGCGGCTGGCGAGATGTTCAAGAACACGTTCCAGAGCGGCTTCCTCTCCATCCTCTACAGCATCGGCAGCAAGCCCCTGCAGATCTGGGACAAAAAGGTGAGTGGCCGGGCGGGGCGTGGGCGGGGCCAGCCCACGTGATGGTGTGGCTGCTGAGCCTCGGCTTCCCGGGCAGGAGAATGGGTGCAGAGTGCCCACCGCCTAGCTGGAAACGTACATCCCTGTGATGAAAGGCGTGCACGTGTTCGTCGCCGGTCCCAGGCACTGCGCTGCTATGTAGACTGGGGGCCTTTGTCCCTGACATCCTGCACGGAGGCGCAGCCAGAACCGCACGGGCCAAGCCAGACGTGTTCAGGTCTCATTCATTAGCTGCCTCCGTCTCGCTGACTGCTGACAGGCTAGGCTAACCTTTGGAACCTGCCGTAAGCCCTCTGTCACTTGGGAGTCTGCACTTTTTCCCCCGTACCGGCTTTCTCCATTCGGAAAACTACAAAATGGTGATTGGGAGCCGTAAATTCAGACCCACAGTGTCAAGCCTCCGTACTGTTATCCAGACCTCCTCTAGAATGGATGGCAGTTTTTCACCTACCACATGAGATGGTGGCCCGCGTTGGCCACTTTTGGAGGTGTTAAGATCTAGCGGGATATGAGTTGGTCTGCATTTATTATCCTGGCGTTTCATTTCTCATGCAGAATCCCGGGGCAGTCACCTAGACCGTTTTTTGAATATGTAGTGGGCACTCTAATGAGGAAGCCAGGAGATTTAGGGACTATCTTTAGTTCTGCCCTCTTCGGGGGAGGATGGAGAGAGGTGGTGTTCCTAGTAGAGTGTTTATAGACATGTATGTAGACTGGGCGAAATAAGCCAGGTAGTGGAACTAGAACAGTGCAGTGACTTCCTTATTTGCAGAGGAGGGCTTTGGGCCACACAGTGGTTGAGAGAGCGCCTGTACTGCCTTCTGCTTGTCACTGCTAGGCAGTTGTGTGTTCTGAGGACAGCTTTGAGAGAAGCCTGTTTGGAGTATCATGTCTTTTGGTTAAGACAGTTAAGAGCTCAAGAAGATCCTTCCTTTGATCCGTGAGCAGTCTGACCAAGTCTTCTCTTGCAAATGATTCTCTCCATAGTTAGAGTTGCATCAAGAGTATTGCATAGGAAGAAGACGCTTAACTTTCCCCCCATGCTCCTGAGCTTTTTTTCACTTTGAAGTGAAGCATTAGGAGCTCTTAAATTAGACCTCTGCAAAGAGAACCCAGAGTGGGTCCACCTGACAGTGTCAGGAGAATGACGGCTCCCCGTACTTGATATCTGACTATTAGGAACAGAGGGAATAGAGAGAACAGGCGTGTGTGCTACTTGAATTTGGAAACTGAGCTTTATGAAGTGTTGTTATAAGCAGTCAGAGCAGGTCCAGAGAGCATGCTGGATTATAGTGGGAGGGCAGAGGTAAAGCTTTTATAAGAAGCGTCCATTTTCACACCCCCTGGCTTTGATCTGTGATATGTGTGTGTGTTTCCCAAGCATGGCTTTTTGACTAGTCAACATGTTTACATATGGCATATGAAAGCAGAGTAACCATGGTGCGTTGTGTCCCTTAACAATGCCACTAGAGGTCCAATGGTACCCTGATGACATAAACACATATGAAGCATTGTTAGAGCAGGGTTACATGGAGCAAATTAAACAGACATTTTGGCAAAGAAAACTCCAGAACATTAGTTTTCAGCCAAATCTTCACAATACAAAATAAATTAATTACATGTTCCCAACTCTATTTTAGTGGAGAGGTTTTCTCCATCTGAGGCAAGAAGGGGAGAGGGAGGAAAGAGGAAGTGGGGCTATCCACAAAAGCTCTGTTGTACGTGGGTTGTTCCTCAGTTAAGTTATAAAATTCCCAGTCAAGGAAATACTGGGGTTTTATGTTTATCAGTGATTTATTGAGCAACATCTGAGTGACTGGCATTGTATAAAGTTGAGAAGATACAGAATTGTGAAAAAAAAATTTGCCTTTTCCTGGGGAATAATACAGAGCTGTAATAGATCCGCCTGTCTGTATTACCTGCATAGGCTCGGTCCTTTGCCAGGAGGTAACTACATACTGTCTGAAGACTAGTTTGAGTCCTTATTTTGATAACTCGGATATTTACTATTCTGATGAGTTAGTTTGTGCACAGAGAGAATACCTACTCGGTTTCTATGAAAAACAGTCCTGAAAGACGGGATAGCATCTGCTCAGGCTTCTGAAATTAACTGAAGTAGTCATGCTTCTTTGGCTCTTCGCTCCCAAACCTCTGCTGTGGCACTGAGGATCTGAGGCAGGTGGTCTGCACCCACTTAACCAGTTCTGCAGGCTCCCTCCCCAGACTCCCCCCTCCTTAGAGACAGGTCCCTGCTGCACCAAGTCCACCCTCTTCCACTGACCTCACCCCGTCTGCTCACGTCGAGAGTGGCCCTGCAGCCTAAGTTACTTTATTATCAACTCAGAACCTCAGCTTCCTTCTCGTCCCACTTGAATTTAGTCAAGATTTGGCTACACAAAGTTTCCTGATAGAGATGTTTGTAGGTTTTCAGAGCAAGAGCATAGAAAAAAATCAACAGGTTGTTTAATGTTCCTTAACTTCTGGAACCAACATTTTTTTTTTTTTCTTCGAGACAGGGTTTCTCTGTAGCTTTGGAGCCTGCCCTGGACTAGCTCTGTAGACCAAGCTGGCCTCGAACTCACAGAGATCCACCTGCCTCTGCCTCCCGAGTGCTGGGATGCTGGGATTACAAGCGTACACCACCACTGCCCGGCCAACATTTCTTACATTTATTAAAAATGTTTAGAGCTTGCTGAGCACAGTCTTAATCTGGAGGCAGAGGCAGGTGAATCTCTGTGAGTTCGAGGCCAGCCTGGTCAATATAGCAAGTTCCAGGCCAGCTAGGGTAACGTAGTGAGGTCTCATCTCAAAAAAACAAAAATAAATAAAAGGAGCTGTTCCTCGTCCTGCACAGTGCTGCATGCTTTTCTGTCCTCTTTGCTGCTGCACTGGAACCCAGGGGATTCCACAATCCTGCTCTCTCTTCCTTCCCTCCCGCCCTCTCACCTTCTCTTCCTCTCGGCTGCTGCTGTTTCTGTTTCCACATGGAATGGGACTTTATCAGAGTCTTTTGATGTTGCTGTTGAATAGTCATGATGACTGGGTCCCAGTTACTCATTTTAAGGGTGAACAAACTCCCTCTCCAGAATTAAAAATAAATATTATTACATTTTTATGTGTGTTTATTTATGTGTATGATCATGCCTGTTTCCATGGAAGTCAAAGAACAACCTGTCAGTTCTCTCCTTTCACCACATGGGTCCAAGAATTTAACTCAGGACATTATTCTTGTTTGCATAATTGCAAGTGATTATCTGCTGCACCACTTTGCTGGCCCTAGACCCTAACTTTTAATTTGGCAAACTTTGTTGATGTATGCTAAGTCATTCCGAGAATGGAATTGAGTGCATTTGGATAGAGTAAAGTGATTCACTTTCCTGGGGTCAGTTTTTATTTTAATGATTAATAGCTTTTACTGTAACTGGATGAAAACATGAGTTCTGGTTACTTGTGCCCTTTCAAGTATGAGCCAGGTGGTAGTGGTGTACACCTCTCAGCAATTGGGAGGCCAAGACAGGTGGATATCTGTGACTTCAAGACCAGCCTGGTCTACAGAGTGAATTCCAGCTGCCTGTCTGCTGCATAAGTAGTCCTAAAAAGTACTGCAAACAGCCGGGAGGTGGTGGCGCATGCCTGTAATCCTAGCACTCGGGAGGCAGAGGCAGGTAGATCTCTGAGTTCGAGGCCAGCCTGGTCTACAAAGCAAGTTCCAGGACAGCCTCCAAAGCTACAGAGAAACCCTGTCTCGAAAAACAAAAAACAAAACAAAACAAAATAAAACAACAACAACAACAAAAAGTACCGCAGAGAGTAGCCCAAGTGTGAGCCTGAGCTATGACCACAGTTTCCCACAGAGGGCTCCCTCTGCCTGTTTTCTGACTTGGAGCCAGGCCCTGGCCCTGGGCAGACACTTTCCTGCTGCAGTGGCCTGCTCTAAGAGCTTAATGTAAATTGGGACATGTGTCATTAAGAGGACATGCCAGATGGCTGAGGGTTCAGCTGCCTGCCAGGACGAGTGAGTGGGGCCAGAAAATGAAAGTGGGGGATGGGATGGGAATGGTACAGCTAATATGTTATTTTTGAATCACTCTGTAGAATTGTGGACATTGGCCAGCTTCCTCCCTATCCCTGTAGTATTATTTTTCCCTCATCTTGACCCTTCTCCCTGGGGCTTACATGAGAAGGGGGAAAAAATCAGTGTTCTTTATTAGTTGCCCAGCAACCATGAGAAGCCTGGGAGATGAGCTTAAGGATTGTTCCTTTGGTGTCTGTAGTACTGAAGATCCATCTTTTCTGTTACTGCCAGTAATTTGGGTTCAGAAGTCCCCACATACTCCATGTATAGGATGACAGTAGGTATCAGGGTTCACAGGAATGAATAAGAATAAAATACAATCACATTTAAGTGTATCATTATGAAATCCACTCATTCCCCCCCCCCCTTTTGAGTGTTTATGTGTAGTGTATGTGCTGATGTGTTTGCTTGTGGAGGCTAGATGTGGACATTGGATGTCTTCTAAACTGGCTAGCCAGTGAACCCAGGGATCTGCCTGTCTGCCCACCCCTCACCTCCCAGTGCTGGGTGATAGGCAGTGCATTGCCATGCCGAGCTTGCCTTCCCCTGCCCCCAGACAGGTTTTTCTGTGTAGTCTTAGCTGTCCTGGAACTCGATCTGTAGACCAGGCTGGCCTCAAACTCACAGAGATTCACCTGCCTCTGCCTCCCGAGTGCTGGGATTAGAGGTGTGTACCACCAAGGCTGGCCATGCCCTACTTTAATGTAGGTGCTGGGGATCCAAACTCAGGTTTTCACACAAGACAAGGTCTCAAAGTCTTCACAATATAGCCCAGGCTAACCTGGAGCTACAAAGCCTAAGATAGCCACAAACGTGTTGCAGTCTTTCTGCCTCAGTCTCCTAAATGCTAAGATTATAGGCATCAGACACTGTGTCTGGTTAAACCTGTTACTTTGCATGTATTAGTTGTCTTGTTGCTGTGACAACTGAAGTTAGTAAGAAAGTTGTTTTTGGGCTCTTGGTTTAAGGAGGAGCTAGTTCATAGTAGGGAGAAAGGCATGACCAAGTTCATGGTAGCAGGAACATGCGACTAGGACTCCATACCTGTGAAGACTAGGAATCAGTGAGAAGGGAATGTTGACACTATGCTTGTATTCATCTTTTTTTCCTTTATAGTCAATGATGGAGCCAGAGCAGAAGATGGATTGGTACCACCCACTTTCAGAGTGGGTCTTCACTCCACGTTTAAATGTCTGGAAGCACTCTGGTAGACATCCAGAGGTGCATCTCCATCACACTGACTTTAAAGATTGAGGAGCGTGTGTGTGTGTGTGTGTGTGTGTGTGTGTGTGTGTGTGTGTGTATCCACGTGCACTTGCCAGATAGTGTTTATGTTTACCAAGTGAGTGCAGGTGCCCGCAGAGGCTGGAAGAGCACATCACATCCCCCAGAACTGGAGTAACATGATTATGAGCTATGTATGAATGCTGGGGACAAACCCTGGGTCCTCTGCCAGAGCAGCAAGTGCTCTTAACCACTAAGCCATCTCTTCAGCCCATAATTTTTAAGTATTAGTAAAAGGATAGCAAAGCAAGAAAGTACTCATAGGCCACACTGATTGTGAGAGTGTATCATGGATGAAAGGATTAACGTCAAAAGCAGTGTGCACTAATTAGAGGAAGAAGTTAGTGAAATCTGTTTCCACAATGTGTACTAAATGCCAGCAAATACATTTTATGTTCCTTTGAAGGCCAGGCCTGCCCAGTGAACTCTGAGTGAAGGAAAGGAAGTTGACACTTTCTGGGGACATACATCCTACCTCGTGTGTTTATAAGAAGCTGCTCAGAGGATGGGCTTACTTCCTGGAAGGCCTGGACAATTGAAGGTGGTGACAGCCTGTGTCTTTGTTTTGCTTTGTTTTTGTTGGGACAGGGTCTTCCAGTGTAACCCTGGCTAGCCTGAAATTTGCTATGTATACCAGGCTAGCCTCAAAATTTACTGAGATCCTCCTAGTTTCCAAGTGCTAGGTTTTCAGGCATGCACTACCACACCCCAGCTTAGTCTGTGTAATTTAATGTAGTCATTTCCAGAGGGGAGAGGGTGGAAACCTTGCCCCAAGAACCACTCCCTTGTTTTAGAGCCTTAGAGAAGAGACTTTGGAGTCTCCTGTCCTTGAATGCTCATGTCCCCAAATCATCTGCACTGCACTCCTTTTTTCCAGTGAGTTTGTATTTGCCTCTGGGTAAGGAGAGGTCCAGGGATACTAGACTCCATTCTAGCTTCCTCTGTTGCCCTCTGCGTGCTTTGGAAGGCATTGTTCCCTTTGTAAGGACTTGTGTGGGTCAGATTTGCAAGCTGTAAACTTAGAGAAGGGCAGAAGGCCAATTTCCTCACAGTTCCTCCCTGTGAAATCTGGCTGCTTTCTGAGCTGGGGAGACCTCTTGTTGACTCTGGACAGAGAGCTTTTCGGAAATGTTAAGATTGACTCCATGATTTAAAACAATGTTGGATAAATAGCAACATGTTGCCTTTTAGCAATAGTATACTTAAGGCCCTAATTGCTTAGTAGTCCCTTGAATTCTCCTGTCCTTGAGCTAACTTTTTGAGAAGGAATGTTTATGTTATTGAGAATAACTAGTGGTGTGTTGTCAAATTAATATTGCATCCTGTTGGAATGCTCTGGGTTCTTATCAGTAGAGCTATAGCACATTATTTGGAAATAATTTCTTGACAGATTCTTCCTTCAATAAGTTGCCTGATTTTCCACAGAAAACAGAGGAGAAATATTGCTACTTTGGTTGGGAGCATTGGGGAAGGAGGTGGGCAGTGCTGGCATGTTCTACAGACTTGAGTCTTTGTGCTCTTAATCTCTGTTGGAAAGTGGCCCAGAATTCAGAGCAGGAGGGCATTGAATGTGGCCAGCTTTGTTTGAGAAGCTTTTCAATGTGACATTTGTGTCTTGACAACCCAAGAACTGCTCCATTGGCGGAGATGAGAGGTCCATCTAGCCCAGCAGTCAGTGCCTGAAAATGGCACCAAAGCGTGTTTTGTAAGACACTCTTCATGCCACTAGCCTCACATGCTTCATGAGGCTCCCGTGATCTCCAGCTTCCTATAATAGTCCATGGTCGATACCTTATCCAGGAATGTTTAAAGCCCTCCTTGAACCTATTCAGATGTGCCAACTCTTAGGGTGACAGATTCCAGAGTCAGCACATACTTGAACACTTAGCTTATGCCAGCTCACACAGAGTGAGCACTGAAAAAGATCCTAAGGCTGGTGTATTTGATCCTACTCTTGGCTGAACTTCACAGACAAGACCACTGCAGCTGTAGAACAGGGTGGGCAATGGTTCCAAATGTCACCTGGGGAACACCTCACATGGTGAGGGTAGATCAGACTCAGTGACAGAGCACACAGAAACTGATGGGAAAGCACAGAGCTGTGTTGAAAAGTATTGTGAAATAAGCTTTGTTGTTGGCCACCAACTCACAAAGAACAACACAGAGACTTCCTAATTATGAAAGCTCGGCCTTAGCTTAGGCTTGTCCCACTAGCTCTTATAACTTAATTAATCCACTTATATTAATCTATGTTTTGTCCGTGGCTTTTTACCTTTTATCCACCCTGCCTCCCTTTGGCATCTCCTGTGTGCTTCAGTTGTCTTCTCGTATTCCTCTCTCTGCCCAGAAGTCCCACCTAGGTCTCCTGCCTAGCTATTGGCCGTTGAGCTGTTTATTAAGCCCATCCCAGCAGTATATCTTCACACAGTGTGCAGCTATCCACAACAGTATTGTCAGACCCATGGTGCTCTCTCCCTATACGCAAATCTAAGGAAAGTAAAACCGTAATCAGCAGCCTGGTGAGTCAGCAGGCTGAGTGAAAAGGAGATTCAGTCAGTGAGATTGAGTCATTGATTGTGAAGCCAACACTGCCATTTTGTCACACCCAGAAGACTCGTTTTCCCTTTTTCTGTAGCCTCTTCCAAACCTCTTAATCTTTTCCATGTTAGAACGCTCACCCTATGTCTCCTGTGCATATTAGCTGCTCTGGGTTTAGTGCTCAGAAATGCGTATGTATTCCTAATTATTTTAGAAAGGGAATTGATATTTGATGTGGGTTCCTCATATTCTGTGTAATATGTAGTATGTATGTCTCTAAACTTACGAAGTACTAAATTATGCCATCTAGACAACATGAGCCAGGAAAGTGAGTCAGAAGAGAGGTCACTTGATTGAAAATGGAGATGGCTGTGCATGGTATGGGAAGGGCCTGAACATACACTGAGGAAAAGTATAAAGTTATATGAAGGAAGGGCAAGGACAGAGTAGGAGTAAACTCAAGGGACACACACACACACATTTACTTGGAGACAAGGTCTCCATGTAGTCTAGGCTGGCCTGTAATTGAGAGCAGTCTCCTGCCTTAGCTTTCTGGTAGTTAGATTTGAGGTGTGCACCGGCAGACAAGGCTGGAAATGCTGCTTTCACTCTTCACCTGCTGCCTTCCTTCTTAGTAACCTTTGTGTTGTTTTTTGTTTTTGAGACAGGATCTCTTTACATAGTCCTGGCTGACTTGGAACTCACTATATAGACAAGGCTGGCCTCGAACTCACAGAGATCCGCCTGCCTCTGCCTCTGGAGTGCTGGGATCAAAGGTGTGTGCCACCATGCCCAGCTGACGGTAGTTTATTAATCTTTGTGGACAAAGAAGCTATGGTTAGTGGAAGGTCTATGAAATCCAGTCTCCTACTTAGGACCTTCCATTTACAGTCCTGGGATACCGAATTCATATCTTAAGAGTGGGGCTCTTACCACTTTACCTTGGTTTTTATCACTGCTGTGGGAGCTGGATAAGAATATAGATGAACTTTGCTGTTATAGAGAATAAATGTTAGCTGAGTCTGAGTCGGGAAGGAAGTTATTCCAAATGACAGGTAAAGGGAATAGCATAGTCCCTTAGGCATGGGCTTTGACTTGCTGTTGTCAACCATGTGTCCTGTGCCTTGGTCCACTTTTCCTCTACTGGCTCATTCAACCTTCAGGATTTTAGAAGGTTGTTGCCAAATCCTGCAACACTGACAAACTTTCTTCCTGATAGGTACGGAATGGCCACATCAAAAGAATCACTGACAATGACATCCAGTCCCTGGTGCTAGAGATTGAAGGGACAAATGTCAGGTAGGTCACCAGCACGGCTCTGTTCTCTAGACGTGCTGCGTCAGGAGGGCAGTACGCTCCGGTGTTAGCAGAATCAGGCTGTCTGTGGATCCGCTCTACCACTTACAGCTTATCTCGGGCAGTTTACTTCATCTTCAGCTTTAGTTTCTTCATCTGCAAAATGGAGATGTTTTCCAGTGGGTGAGTGTGTTAAGTGTTAAGATTAAATGTGGCAAAAAAAAAAAAAAAAGATTAAATGTGGCACTTAGACTCATGCCCAGCATAGAGAGCAGTTAGCTGTGTTATTACTGTTCACCCACAGTATGGAAGAGTGCTCTGATCATCCAGCTGTGGCTATTATGGCTTTCAAAACCCCAGTTTTTTGATTTTCTGTTATTTCATATTTGCCTTAGAATTGAAGTCTTTTACTGGAAGAACTTCCCAGGCTTCGTTTTTCAGATACTTTATTGTTGGTCTCAAGCTTTTGTTTGAATAGGTTTGGATTTGTTTTTTTTTTTTGTTTGTTTTGATTTGATTTGATTTTGGGGCGGGTGTTTCAAGACAGAGTCTCATTATATAGCCCTGGCTGTCATGGAACGCACTATGTAGACCAGGCTGGCCTCAAACTCATGGAGCTCTGCCTCCCAAATGCTGGAATTAAAGGCATGCACCATCACCACCTGGCTGGGTTTGGTTTTTTTAAGATAGGATCTTTTTATGTTTGCCCAAACTGGCCTTGATCTCCTGGCCTCCAACAGTCTGGCAGATCACTACACTTGACATTTTACCATTTTGTTTTGTTTACTTTGTATGTATATGTGCGGAAGGGAGGGTGGTGCTCATGCTGTGGTGTGTGTTTGGAGGTCAGAGTTTTCTCCTTCTACCAAGTGGGTCCCAGGGATCACACTGACAGCAAGTGCCTTTACCCACTCATCTGTCTTGCCATCCCTGACATTTTAAAAAATGTTCACTAGCTGAACTGTTGAGGGGTTCATTATATGACGAAGCTGAGACCTTTAGATCTGTTTTCTAGTTTGTTTTTTGTTTGTTTGTTTGTTTGTTTGTTTTGAGCTGAGGATCGAACCCAGGGCCTTGCGCTTGCTAGGCAAGTGCTCTACCACTGATTTATCCCCAACCCCTGTTTTCTAGTTTTTATCTTGGGTCATGTGGTAAGGTACACAGCACAAAGGAAGAAAGACAAGTAACCCATCCCCTGGTGTTTCTGCTGACAGTACCACATACATCACATGTCCTGCAGACCCTAAGAAGACACTGGGAATCAAGCTGCCTTTCCTCGTCATGATCATCAAAAACCTGAAGAAGTATTTTACATTTGAAGTACAGGTGAGTGTGTAGGAGACCCAGATGGTAGGAGTGCGTGTTTGCTATGTGCTCTTTCCCACCTCTGCTAAAGCTCAGTTCTCACAAGGGTGTAAATTTGGTGTTCAAAACCAAAGCTTTAGTGTGAGGTTTCAATAGAAACAACACCCAGGAAGTCTAATCCATAGCTACAAGAGTTCAAAGCTTAAAGATTAACATGTCCATTTGGGAATAAGTGTTTACTATTTAGTTACTGTTTCTGTTTTAGTATCTCTGAGCTTTTAGAGGGAAGAAATAGGAAGTCATCCTATGGTCTGGGAGCCTGCTGGCTGTGTCATGTCATCACAGCTGCTGTTGTCTTGACAACAAATAAGATAAACTTAATTCCAGACCATCTGTGACCAGTTGTGACCTGTCTCTGGCCTGTTTACTCTCCCTGGGGTTTGGCCTTGGGAACCAGGCTGTGGAGGCCCAGATTCTTGTCTTAACGGCTTGCCTGAACCTGAGAACATGGAACTAGTGTGGCCCTCCTGGATGCTGCAGGTACTAGATGACAAAAATGTTCGCCGGCGTTTCCGAGCAAGTAACTACCAGAGCACCACCCGTGTCAAGCCTTTCATCTGCACCATGCCCATGCGGCTGGATGACGGCTGGAACCAGATTCAGTTCAACCTGTCTGATTTCACCCGGCGGGCATACGGCACAAACTACATCGAGACCCTGAGAGTTCAGGTACTGCTTCCACACGTGGACTCCCACAGCGGGGCTTAGGACACGCTCGGGCTGAACATGTGGGGACCATGTGGGGCTGCTAGCCAAAGTTCCCAAGGCACTCTTCGGGTCCTCCAAAAGATCCAGAAAATATTCTGAGGTCTACTCAAACAAGGTAAATTCAACAGTCAAAATCCTTTTTTTTCTTCCCTCCTAAATTTCTTTAGATTTTATTTGATGTGTATGTGTGTTTTGCCTCAAGTACATCTGTGCACCGTGTTCATGCTTGGTGCCCTAGAAGTCCAGAAAAGGCTATGGGACTCTAGAAACTAGAGTTAGGGATGGTTGTGAGCTACGTCCTGTATGGGTGCTGGGAACTGAACCTGGGTCCTTATCAAGAGTAACAAGTATTCTTATCACTGAGCCCACTCTCCAGCCTCCTTGAATTTTTTTAGATTATTTTATGTATATGAATATTTTGCCTGCATGTATGTATATGTACCACATGTGTGCCTGGTATCTACAGAGGTCAGAAGAGGGAATCAGATCCCCTAGAACTGGAGTTACAGATAGATATGATCCATGGTGTGGGGACTGGGAATTGAACCCAGGTCCTCTCATGGCAAGAACAATAAATTATCTTAACCAATGAAATCATTTCTGCAGCCCCTGAATCCCCCTCTTGTTGGAGTCAGTTTGCCAATGGAGCTGGAGTTTGGGGGTGCCATGAGAGGGCTTCTGGGAGAATAAGGCAAAGAGGAAACAGTTGTATTTAGTTGTCAAAATGAGTCTTGTCTCCACAGATCCATGCAAACTGTCGTATCCGAAGGGTTTACTTCTCAGACAGACTCTACTCAGAAGATGAGCTGCCAGCAGAGTTCAAACTATATCTCCCAGTTCAGAACAAGGCCAAAGTAAGACATCCTTCCTCAAGGAAGCCTAGGGGCCGGGGAGCTGTGGCCTGGGACATTCCCTCGACTGAGTTGGCACTGGAGGTTTGCCACCACCTCTTAGCTCTCCTTCCATCTCGGCAGCACCAGGCCGAGCTGTGGACTGCTCTGGGGCTGCTGCCTCCCCCACTGCAGGGAATCTCCCCCTCTCAGGCCTTCCCAAATCCTGCTCCCGGGTCTCCTTGGAAGTAGGCCCTGGGGCTGATTCTTGGTGCTTGGAGCAAGCAGTGTACAGTTGTGGACACTTTGTGTACATGCCTGTTCAGCCACGCTTGTGTCCCCATGGCCCAGTGTCCACTTGGGTATCACGAGAAATCGGGGCCTGTGGCCTTGACCTTCTTCAGTTTTCTAGTAGCTGAAACTGATTGCTCTCTTCTGCTTTTCTCCTTCAGCAATAACTGGACGGCAACTAAGGGGGACAGACTCTGGACGTGACTCTTAGTTAAAAACAACTACATGGAGACAGTGCAAACCATTTAAATCATCCACTGTGCTGTGGCTCATTTTCCTCTGGTGTCTTTGTCGTGGACACCAATGACCGTGCCACAGTCTGTTACTTGCATTCTAAGTTCAGTGGGGAAAGCAGAGCTTTGAGTGACACCCAGCTGCTGGGGTTTCCTGTGCTGCCTGCCCTGGCATGTGAGACACACTCACAACAGATGCACGGAATTAGAGACGTCCTGCAAGGCAGATTCAGACCAATATTTCTTCTACAGTTGATTCTTTCTTTTATATATTATCTAAATATATGTCTATGTTGTGTAATGCGCATAATCTGGAAATGAATAAAATGCTATATTCCTGGTTTGTAAGCCTGTGTTTACTACTTTTCTATGGTTCTGTTTCTGTATTTGCTGTGACAGTATAGCCATTTCATGCAGTGTGAAACAGGCCTGTATGTGCTGACTGGAGCAGCGTCTAGATGAGCTAATAAGAGAAGACAGCCAGGATGTCACCAGGAGAGTCACCTCAGTAGGGGTGTGGATTGTAGATTGACTTTAACACAAAATGGCATCTAACTTCAGTTGCCCTTGCACACCTTTGAGCTCTAAGTGGTTCTCAGTTCGATCCCCTGCATTGGAGCAGGTTCCCAGATAAGGACTTGTCAGATCACTTTTGTATTCCTACAACCAGTGAAGTGACCCTGAGGTCACATTTTTGTTTTTTGTTTGTTTATTAAGTTTGCAAAAGAACTATTTATTTATTTATTTATTTATTTATTTTGAGAAGAGGTCTCTCTGCATAGCCCTGGCTGTCATGGAACTGTCAGAGATCCTCCTGCCTCTGACTCCCCAGTGCTGGGATTAAAGGCCTGTGTCACCACTCCCTGAAAAATAATTTTTTAAAAATTATATTTATTATTTATGGTATACATGTGGAGGTCAAAAGACAATTTTCAGGAATCAGTTCTCTCTTTCCTCAAGGTGGGTCTTGGGGATTGAATTCAAGTAGTCAGACCTCCAGCAAGTTATCTACTGCTGAACCATCTCCCCAAACCTGAACTTAAAAAAAATTAATATTATTGCATGTGATAAGCTTGTATGGCATAGCATGCATGTGGACCTCAGAGACTGTTTGGGGAGTTGGCTCTCTCCTTCCACCATGAGCTCTGGGGATGGAACTCGGGTTGTCATGTTTGTGCTGAGCTCGGCCACCTGCTGAGCCATCTCACTGGCTCCACTCACTCCGCTGTCTGTGGCATGTAGGACATCAGAGTGTGCAGACGTGTCCGTGACCTCCTGGAGGATGGGGGCAAAGTTACATGCCTCTAAAAGGAACAGAAAGCTGCCCCAGACGCTGCTCTCCATTCCTCTAGATTTGCTGTCATTCTGGGTCATTTTGATTCTGGTTGAAGGTGAAAACAGATTCTGAGATACCTCATTACAGTTTTTACTTTGTGAGAATTTAAAAAGCAGGGAACACCCTTGTCTAACCTCCTTGGCCTCCAAACTGCTCTGAGCAAGCACTACCAAGTCTCTGAGGAGGGCAGGGAACAAGGGGACCCCATTGCCGCCATTGCCGCCTTACATGACCATCTCTTCCTTTCCTCCTCACAACTGTCAGGTACAGAGACATTCACCTGACTCCCGACCTTCTTCTTTGGACCACCAAGCCAACCAGAGCCACCTTCCACAGCTGTTACCCTGTCCTGAGAATCCCTGGCAATTCAACGTCTTGAGAACCCTGAGCCCAGGTGACAGCTGAGTTGGCCAGCGTTCACACTTTGGGGATTTTTTTTTTTTTTTTTTTGGCTGCTGTGTGCCTGCCCCTCTACAACAGGAATCCCTGAAGTAAGGTGGGAGTGGGTGGTCAGTGACCTCAACAGGGCTTCCTGCCCACCACTGTGCTGAAATCTTCGCTGCAGTCTGTGTCTGCTGTGGAGTGAATGATGCTTTTGTGGAGGCAAGGAAGTCCGGGGTAGCTTTTCTTGTTCTGCCCTTGGTGCCAGGACACCAGTGAAGCGCTCCTGGAGACTGAGAGAAACAGTAAGACTCTCTCCTCCACACAGAGCCCCTTTCACCCTGAGGCTCTTGTCAGCCGGCACTCGGGATTACCTCACCAGCCTCGAAAGGGTGGCTGGCAGCAGCTGCGGACTTCTGATGCTCTACATACATACATCAGAGAGGAAGTGAGGGGGTGCTGAGGAAGACAGATATTATCTAAGCTGGAGCCAGGCCAACAGGACAGTGGCATCAACTATGACATGGCCCTTGGCTTTGGTTTTTAACTCAGAAGGAAGTTGACAGACAGGCAATTACTCATTGAGAAGCTGGGGAAGGGCAGACCTTGGGGGTAGAGGCCTGGTCTGGGGTCGCCAGGGCAGGGAGGGCTGCATTGTGCAGCTCCTAGGAAGTCATGTTTTAATAGAAGCTGCCTTCTCAATCCAGTTCGTTTATTGGCGTGCAGCTGTCCCATTGGCTCATTCTGGGGCTTGGAGATCTATCGTGGCCCTCACTAGCCACCAGTTCAATGACTGCTTCATTTGTAGCCAGCCTACAAGCTGGCTGGCACCAGACCAGACTTCCTGAAGCACTTCCAGGGATTTGAACAGTTTCCTGTAGCCAGAAACTCTTGGTGTCACAGAAAACATATCTACACTCCTGTTTCACTGATGAAGACATTGATACCACTCTGATAGTGACAGAGGTGTGAGGACCCAGGTCACCTGATAGAAGTCCTGTGCCACTCAGTCTTGTGTTGGCATCCTTCTGCCTCCAGGACTAGACTTGGCTTGGCCTGGGCAGTGAAGGCTGTTGGTCACTTACCACATGGCCATATATTACCTGAACTCGCTGAGGCTGAGGGTAGAGAGCTGAGGTATAGAGTTCAGTGTCTCACAGATGCATCAAAGGGAGTGTATGCCATGGCAAGCTCACACTAGGAGTCCAATGCAGACTTGGTCCGTTCTTATATTCAGACACATAAGTAGATGCCCATTCTACACCTGGCCTGACGGATACAACAGCCTGCTCAGATTCCCACCACCACTCCTCCCTGGAGTTTGGGAGCCTAGAGCTGGGGCAATTCTAAGAACAGGGGCTGGAAATACACAGTTCAGTTGGTAGAGTCTGAGTAGCTCTCAGGAAGTCTTGGGTTTGACCCACGGCACCACATAAAACCAAGCCACGTGGTGAATGCCTAATAATCCCAGCCCTCGAAGTGGAAGCCTGAGGACTAGACACCCAAGGTCACACTCAGCTGTGAGGCTCACGTAGGGTGGGACAACCCCCCACCCCAAATTAGCACATACAGCACAGTACATTGGGCACAGCCTTCCACCACAGCATCCTTTTGAGGGGAGGCAGGGTTTCTCTATGTAGTTTTGATGTCTGCCCTGGATCTTGCTCTGTAGACCAGGCTGGCTTTGAACTCACAGAGATCCACCTCGCTCTGCCTCCTGAGTGCTGAGATTAAAGTGTGTGCCACCGCCACCCGACCCACAGCATACTTTTTAAAGTTTTATTGATTTTATGTGTCTAGGTGTTTTGCCTATGTGTGTGTCTAAAAGCATCGGATCCCCTGGACCTGACTGGAGTTGCAGATGGTTGTGAGCTGTCTCGTGAGTGCTAGGATTGAGCCGGGTCCACTGGAAGAGATGCCGATGCTCTTAACTGCTAAGCTAGCTCTCCAGCCCCAACTATAACATGCTTTCATAGGTCTTTGTGAGGCACCTTCAGGAGAATGTCTGAAAGGACAAAGGTTGGGGCTACCCCAGTCCATAGACCTATATAGAAGGCAAAAGGCTCACCAAGGCTGTGTGGCTGTCTTGGCCAGGGCACCAGTAAAGCCTTAGGCTTCCCAATGGAAGACCAGGCAGGGCTGACTACACCATAAAACCACGTCAGGGGGTTGGGGATTTAGCTCAGTGGTAGAGTGCTTGGGCCCTGGGTTCAATCCTCAGCTCTGATAAAAAACAAACAAACAAACAAACAAACAAACAAAAACCACTTCAGATACCTGCTCAGAGAAAGTCTAGAATAGACCTGGAACGGCAGTAGAAAGTGCCCATTTCTTTCCTTCAGGAACATGAATAGACTGAGTCCCAGTCACATCCCAGGCCCTGTTGGCCATACCATGCCCTGACCACTTAGTAGAGTTTATTGCTGTATAGTGTGAGTTACTGACAACAACTTGAAGAAATGATTCTCTGAAGTTGAGCTTGGCAAGCCACTGCATTTTCTGGGGTTCCTTAGAGGGGTGTGGATGAGGGTGTGCAGGAGCAGAGGTGACTCAAAAGCAGCCTGCAGCACCTTGCAGCAGCTGCTCTGGAGCTGCCTTCACAACTTACAAGCCACCCCAAGAAGACCCCTCCACCGGCAACTGTTTACCATTCATATCATCCTGGCGAAGGGTCTTTTGAACCTTATGACCTTGGTGAGCTTCCTGCACCCTGTAAGTTTTGTTAACTTCCTGAGTCTTACAACATCCCCACCCTCCTATAAAAGGTGTGTTTCTGTACAACAGAGGCAGCCACACAACACTCGTCCAATGTCTCAGGCTCTTACATTCTTTACACCCCCGTCTTCCACAGTGTTTCCTGGGCCCTGGAGGGGGTGATGAGTTGTTTTTTTTGATTTTTTGGGTTTTTTTTTCCCCATTTATGACTGAACATTGGTTCACTATACCATAGCAAGAATGATTTTTTTTTTTCTTAGCAGCTTAACTGGGTATGTTGGTGGTCTCTGCAGTAATCACTGCCCTTTGCAGAAACAGGAAGTTTCCTTCCATGATAGCAGCCAACAGCAGCAAGTCTGGATGTAGACACAGGTGTTCTCAAGGCAATTTGATAGGTGTGTCACATCCACTTAACAACAGTAGTTGCTTCTTCATGGGGGCCTACAATCTCCCAGGTTTTGCCCTGACTTACAGTACCAGATGTGAGTTCCCTTCTGTGGAGCAGGTCTTAGGAGCCAGTTAAAACCAGATGGTTGTACCCTTAACGGTCATGCCATTATTGCACTAGAGTCACATGCTGCCTATCACGGTGGTGGTGTAGTATGAAGGTTCTATCTCACCTTACCAACCTGAGTAACACTTCCAGCAGCGTGAAAGCTAGCCAACAGGGGAGAAGTTGGCTATTGGTGAAATTATTAAGGCCACTCCACGTAGTTAAAAGGGAGGTTTATTTTGTGGGGTAACTTACAAATGAAGGGATAGGTTGCAGGGTCTGGGAAAGGTATGGCGCAGTCTGGCAGTGTTCTCTGGAGAACTCTGCTCGGTCTACCTCCAGCGTCCAGCGTCCTGGAACCAAGAGAAGCCTCTCCTCTTGATCCTGGGTCTTCAGCGTCCTCTCTCAGCCCCGCCTTGTAGGCGTGACCATTACCAAAGCCTCAATGGGGGTTGGAACTTCTAGGCCAAGGCTGGGATGGCTACCCACTACATCTCCCCCTTTTGTCTAAATAAGAAGGTTATAACCTAATACAAGACTATATACAAAGAAATGGTTATCAAATATTGTGCAGGAGTAATGAGGGATAATGACCTAGATAAGTTGGAATTATAATCAATGCAAACAATATCAAACAAAAAACACATACTAAAATCCAGGGAAGTCTAGAGCGTGGGTAGGTGGCATGTTACAAAGATCATTCCAAAAGGTGTCCTATCCTATAGAACCTGAGTCTAATACTTAATATATTCTATCTAAGATATTATATATGTATATATACTAAGTTGTAACTATAACTGCTAATCTCCAACCTCATCAAAGACCTGAGAAGGAATATAATACCTGAGAAATGGGAGAAGGACACAAGCAACTTTTGGGAGTCTTGCAAGAGTAGACAGAGACAGCTGGCAGCCTGGACAGTCACCTAATGTTTCTCAGCATCATTGGTGCATTCAAATTGGCTACAGGCCTAGAGTATCTGACAGATCATTTTCAGAAGCAGGAATTCTGAAAGACTATCTTACCCTGTCTTGGCAAAGTACAGTGGTTGCTTTCCTTGTGTCCTGCTTGTCCAGAAAGGACAGCATTTGTACTGTCAGCAGTTGAGGCAAGGGCAGTTCTTTGCCCAGTAGGCCATTTTGTGCTAAGAAGACAAACTTCCAAATGGAAATGTCTTAGAAGCCCAACATTCTCTTGGGATCAAATTGGTGCTGCCAGGAGCAATTGTGTCTCACGTTAACAGAATTCTAAGTTATTTAAATGCAATATTCTCTAGGTCCATGAAGTGTTTGAAGATTACCTGTCCATCTGACCTTTGTATATATAAATCTGGATAACCTAACTAACATAACTATAGAGATGACAAGCATAGGTGACAATAAATCTATAAGTCTTATCTACCTAAACAACCTAAGGACTAAGGCTTCATATAAATAAGGCAAACAGTCTCTAAGCAAATGTACAATAAAAGGACAATGACTTTAAATTGTGACAATACACAAAATATCTCTAACAGAGGTAGGAATGTATAGTGCAATATGCAATATGATAATAATCCTAAATATATATCAGTATACAGAATATCTTAAACAGAAGTAGAACATATATATATATACAGTATGACAGATATAAATTTTCATTTGTATCAATATACAAATATTTCAAATAAGAGTAAAAATATGTGTACATTATAACAAACATAGTTCTGTATTTGTATCAATATACAAATGATCTTAAATAGGAATATAAAAAGTTTGTATTTGTATCAACATATAAGAATTCATAACAGTGCAAATTATAGTGCAAATTATCTAAGGCTGCTATTTTACTAAATTTGTTTACTAATATATATGATAGTCTACCATAATATCTTATACCTATCCATTCCATTTCTTCTTTTCCCTTTTTTTTGAGACATATTTTCTTTCCTTAAGGAGAGTACTGAGTTTAACAGTTTCTTCCACCCCCAACCCTAGAACCATTATCCATAACCCTGAGAAATATGAAACCTTAGGGATAAGGGGCGTCGTTTTCTTAGAATTGCTTCCTGCTGTTTAGGGGGCGATGATATCTCTGTTGGGTATTGTGAGAAAGCTCAGATAGTTAAATCTCAGTTAGACTAACTGTAGATTCTACAGCAACTCTCAGAGTAATGGGTAAGATTGTCTGAAATTCTGGCAAGAAGTGTAGTATGATGATGATTTCCATGGCATCATTCTGGATTGGGTAGAGTTGTTGTTGTTGGGGCCCCATCTTCCTTCTGGAGACTTCAGAGATTGCTATTGGAAAAACTTATTTTTTATCAGAATGGAAGGTTTGGATTTAAAGATGTCATGACATGTAAGAAAGGATTCCAAGAAATCAAGAGTAAGCATGGTGAGAAATAGAATCTTGAAGACAATTGTCCCTTATAATTGGTTTCCTTCTGTCTCACATCAGAGAGCTCTTCTGATAGGAACTGAAGAATCTCTCAACCTTTTCTTTTATCGATATGCTTGGGTTTAGAGAAGGAGTGAGCCAATTCCATCTCCAAAGCCAGCTTGGTTTAAAATTGAATTGGAACCACAACTATTCTAGATTGATAGATATATAGATGTTAGACAGTGATATCTTACCCTGTGTAGATTGGTATCAATAGATTCTTTCTTTCTGCTGTAAACATCCAGATATCCAAGGCCTTATGATTTCTGGAAGATGGGTATTTTCATTATCCTGGAAAGACAAAAACAGAACCCTACCCCAACCTTTGATTGTTAAATTTTTCTTACAACTTGAATGATGATCTTTTACTTCTCATCAAGGGGTTTCTCCTGTTCGAATTGAATTTTTATTATTTTTGTTGGTATCCATAGCTTTTCTTCTCCTGTGGAAACAAAAGCAAAACCCCTTCCCCAATGTAAGACATATCCAGGTTTCCATTCTGAGGTCAACACATCTTTGAAATAAATTGGTTTAGCTCAGGAGTGTTGTCTGTTGTCCAATGTCTCTCCGCAGCTGTTGTTCCTTTCTCATCCGCTAGCTCAGTCAGTAGAGTATGAGACTCTTAATCTCAGGGTCGTGGGTTCGTGCCCCACGTTGGGTGCCAGATATTGGTGAAATTATTAAGGCTACTCCATGTAGTTAAAAGGGAGGTTTATTTTGTGGGGTAACTTACAAATGAAGGGATAGGTTGCAGGGTCTGGGAAAGGTATGGTGCAGTCCGGCGGTGTTCTCTGGAGAACTCTGCTCGGTCTACCTCCAGCGTCCAGCGTCCTGGAACCAAGAGAAGCCTCTCTTCTTGATCCTGGGTCTTCAGTGTCCTCTCTCAGCCCTGCCTTGTAGGCATGACTGTTACTGAAGCCTCAATGGGGGTTGGAACTTCCAGGCCAAGGCTGGAATGGCTACCCACTACAGTTGGCTCAACTCCAACCTGATTTCTCCATGTTCTTCAGCCAAAGTGTTGGATGTCTCACCGTCCAGCACTGGGATGCACCCAACAGTGGTGGCAGGAGTCCTTATGACTTCTGGGTGTGGGTGCCTCACTGGCCAACAACTTACAGAGAGACGGCCCACCTCTGCCCTGGGCCTTTCACCTCACAATCTTACAGCTCCCAGGAGTGCTTTTTTCCACTTATGTAGGGCACTTTCCTTGGAAAAGTCTGTGTGTATGCACATGTGTGTTGTGTGCATGCATGTAGAGGGCAGAGCACAATCTCCAGTGTTGTTCCTTAAGTATCACCTACCTCTTTTAATAAAGGCATCATCTCTCATTGGTCTGGGACTTGCCAAGTAGGTTAGGCTGGCTGGCCAGAGAAAACCTACCTCTCCTATGCTGGGATTACAAGTGCATGCCACCACACCTAGCCTTTTGATTTGGATTCTGGGGATTAAACTCAGGCCCTTATGTTTGCAAGCGAGCATTCCACTGAGTTGTCTTCCTAACCCAGTATGCATCCTTCTTTTTTCTGAGACAGGGTTTCTCTAGGTAGCCCTGGCTGTCCTGGAACTACCTTTGTCCACCAGGTTGTCCTCCAACTCAGAAATCCACCTGCCTCTGCCTTCTGAGTACTGGGATTAAAGCTATGCACCACACCTGACCTTTATTATTTGTTTATTTGTTTGTTTGTTTTGTTTTCCAAGACAAGGTTTATCTGTGTAAAAGAGCCTTGGCTGTCCTAGAACTCACTTTATAGACTAGGCCAGCCTCAAATTCAGAGATCCACCTGCTTCCGCCTCCTCAATGCTGGGATTAAAGGTATGCGCCACTATGCCCAGCCTCCAGTATATATTCTTTTAAATATTTTTACCATTATTTTTTCTGTTCTTTCTGCTTTTTTTTTTCTTTTTTAAAGCTGTAAAACATTCAAGGTTTATTGTCCTATCCATATAATGGAATCTTTCCACGGACCTCTGAAGGCCACCCCTGACCAGTGCAAGCACACGCCAGTTGCTCTTTGGGTCCAGTAGCTAAGAGAATAAACAAAACTTCAGCAAGGGCAGGCATGGTGTCTCACACCTTTAACTCCTAGCACTTGGGAAGCAGAGGCAGGTGGATCTCTTCAAGTTCGAGGTTAGTCTGGTGTTCGAGGTTAGTGAGTTCCAGGCCAGCCAGGGCTACATAGTGAGATTGTCTCAAAAAACAAAACAAATAATAAAGATATCAGCAGGGTCCAATTTGGCAGGACAAGATTCCCACTGATGTAACAAGTGTTTGTCCTAAGAACAATGGTAGGTACAGCAGCATGCCAGGTACACTGGCCCACCAGAATCCACAGTCATTCTCCTAACCCATCCAGCCTCCTCATCCTGGGTCACTGGTTGGGCCGCTGTCTCTCTCCCTTGTCCCCAGTGAGCTCTCAGGTGTCAGTTTGCATTGTCTAGCCTAGCCCTGGGCCAAGTGGGAGTCAGGTCATGTTCCTACCGGCTCCCCCTATCTTAGGTCCCCAGGTCTGACAGGCTCTGGGCTGGCATTATGGCTTCTCCACTGAGCACATCTGGCTGCTGAAAGGGTTCTAGCCTGGGCAAACAATCCCCGTTCTTGTATGGGAAGAGCCTTATGAACTTTCTGAGCTTCCTAGGTCTTGTAAGCCATTCCTTACCTTTCCAAGTCTTTGTTGGGGGTAGATACACAGTAGCCACATTGTCGAGCTAAGAAAGGAATAGGAATCTGGTGAGTCCAGCCAGTTTGGGATGTCTCAGGCTGTAGGACCTGAAGCCCACCACAGCCTGCTTTCTCCCTTGGACCCTGGGCACCCACAGACCAGAGCTGCCACAGATGCACCTCAGGAGTAAGCCAAGGGGACCTGCTGGGGGCTTTGGAGACAGAGCCGTTCTGCACATGCACCAGGGAATGTCTACCGTGGTCTCAGCTTTGCATCCAATGTAGCACAGTGCCTGTCCGTTTTCGAGGAAGGACTCCAACTCTCCCTTGCTCAGGGCCAGAGTCTCAGAGAGGCTTCTAACTGTAATGTCCCTGTCTCAAAGGATGCTTTGGGTTCAAGTGAGCATAAGGCAGTTTTAGAGCATGAGAGGAGTCTGTGGAGTGAGCCTAGGAGCCTGAAGGCAATTGTGTTTACGGCCTGTCTCTGTCTCTTGAGGCCAGATCTTGCTATGTAGCCCAGGCTGGCCTCCAATGCATAATCCTCCTCTTGATCTTCTTGAGGACTGGTCTCATACCCTCTGGGGTGCTTCTACAGCTTCACTTTGTGGAAGCCAGAGTGGGGGAACTCAGGGTGATGGGGAACTTTTGCTAACATACATGACTGTCATGCAGTGAAACAGTGACATTTTGAAGGGATCTGTTGGTCTGTCCACACCCTCCCCATGTACTGTTTTGCTTAGCTTCAGACACCATGGATACTAATAGGCAAGGTTTTTCCAAGGCTCACACTCCATCCAGATGTTCAGTGCCTTGTGGATTTATGATTTTGAGCCTCCCTCAAGCTCAGAGGCACGAGCTGGCTGCTCCCCAATGCCCTGTGCCTCCAGGTCATAGAAAAGGCACAGGGAAGTAAGCCAGATGTGAAGGGCACCTCTGGGGTAGGTTCCCAAGAGCAGGCGCTTTACACTCCCTGCTTCCTGAGCAGTCTCTGCTTCTTCCTCTACACCCCTGAGAACCACATCAAACCCCTCCTTCCAGGCTGGATCAGTCATAGGACAGAAGCCCTGGAGACCAGGAATGTGGCAGGGAAGGGAGTGAGGGAGAGAGGAAGGGACAGAGTTGGGGAACTACAAGGGAGGGAGAGAGAGTGAGAAAGAGAATATAAATACCCATCTTTTGAGATAGGGCAGTTAATCTTCATTTGAACAAGCTGGCCCCCAGAGTTCTGTATTTTAATAAACCAGGGCCAAGGAATTTGATATTTATTTGTGTGTATGCACACATGTATGCAGATGCGCCTGCCTGTAAACACACAGGCCAGAGGATGTTAGGTGGACTGCTCTACCATCCTTTGCCTCATTCCTTTGAGACAGGGTCTCTCACTGAACCTGGAGCTGGGATGGTGGCCAGCAACCTCAGTGACCCTCTTGTCCTTACCTCTGCAAGGACTGGACTATAGGCCTATAGGACTCCAGTGAATGGCCAGGCCCATTTAAAAAAAAAAAAACTTGGATACTGGAGATTTGAACTCAGGTCCTCATCCCTGTGCAGCAAGCACCCCTTCCCCACCCCACCCCCAGACAGGGTTTCTCTGTGTAACAGCACCCTGTCTGTCCTGGATCTCACTCTATAGACCAGGCTGGCCTCAACCCACAGAGATCCTTCTACCTCTGCCTCCCAAGTGCTTAGGAATTTTAACACATCCCTGCCTGCATCCTACAATATTTTGTTTGCCTGTCTTTATAACTGTGTAAGTGGAGCTGTCCTTGCTATAGTGGGGCTTATGTCTTTTACTCTGTTCTGCAGTTGTGAGGCTCCCCATGGCTGTTGTACCCAGCTGTCACGTGTTTCTTTGCATTGCTGTGTAGTATTCCACTGCATATGAGTAGCGCATGTGATGTCATCCATCCTTCATGGCTGTTTCTCCTAGTTCCACATTTCTCTCTTTATCAATAGAATAATGTTGAGGAGGACCCAGCACATCAAAGCTTAGTGGCTTAGTGCTACTGGTGTTAAATAGTTTGCTTCCACCGATGCAGGCTCACTGTATGGCCTGGGGCATGTTAGTCCTCTGCCTTTGGTTCCCTGTGTATAAATGGGGACAGAGAGATTTCTGCACAAGCATTTTTTGGAGCTTGCTTCATTTTGTTAATGAACGGGATGTCTGAGGCCCGTTACTAATTACAGGGGCAGAAGGGTCACTCACTGGTCGTGGCATGGAAGAGGGCAGGAGAGGGGGTGCTTTCTAACCATCCTCTCCCCTGTCCTCCCAAACACCTGCAAAACCCCAGCAACCTCAAGGAAGGGAGCTGAAGGAGCCTGCATGTGCCTAGCTCACTACTCGTCTGGTTGTGTACCTAAATGTGCCCCCCAGCACCCACTGTTGAAGCCAAAGTGAACTCCAGGGCAACCAGATGGTCCCCAGGAGCTGAAGCTCACCCGAGGGATGCCATGGCCGCACCCTCCCCTTCCATGAAAGTGTTCATGGGCCTCTCTGTGAAATCACACATAATAAGGACATGGGAGCTGTACAGACCCTCTTGGGGATAGAGAGCCAGGCTGGTGACAACCATCTAGGTTTGTGGGCCATTAGAAAACAAAGTATATCTCTGGCTAGAGAGATGGCTCAGAGGTTAAGAGCACTGACTGCTTTCCAGAGGTCCTGAGTTCAATTCCCAGCAAGCGCAAGGCCCTGGGTTCGGTCCTCAGCTCTGAAAAATAAATAAATAAACAAACAAGCAAACAGACAAACAAATAAATAAATAGAAAACAAAGGATATCTCATGTTTGCCCTGTCTGGGAATTCCATATGGTGATTTAAATTAAAATTATATTGGTTGGGTTGGGGATTTAGCTCAGTGGTAGAGCCCTGGGTTCGATCCTCAGCTCAAAAAAAAAAAAAAGAAAAAGAAAAAGAAAAAGAAAAAGAAAAAGAAAAAGAAAATTATATTGGTTAACAAAAACAAAATTAGGCCACTCAGCTGGGATGTTTCCAGAAGTGGTCCTGACCAAATTCCAACTTGGTCAGTATTTAATATTTTAATAAAGCTTGCTTTAATTTGTCCCCTCCCAAGATAAAAATAAATAAAGTTAAATTTTCAGTCCTATCACATGAATGAAATCTTTTTGTTGTTGTTGTGGTTGTTTTGTTTTTCAACACAGGGTTTCTCTGTGAATCAGTCCTGGCTGTCCTGGAACTCACTCTGTAGACCAGGCTGGCCTTGAACTCAGAGAGATCTGCCTCCAAGTGCTGAGATTAAAGGCATGCGCTGCCTCCTCCCGGCTACAGGAGTGAAATTTCAAGGGCTCCTACATCTGGGAGGCACCTGAGTACTCTAAGCTGATCCCCACTTTACTGCTCTGTTACTGGCTTTGGGTTGAATTCAGAACCACCGGTTTTGAGGTGGGCATGGTGGTTATCTTAGTCGGGGTGGTAACTATTGGAAACGCCATGGGTAGAAGCAACCTGGGGAGGACAGGGTTTACTTGGACTCCACCTCCACATCACTGTTCATTGAAGGAAGTCAGAACATGAATTCAAACAGAACAGGAACTTGGAGGTAGGAGCAATGCAGAGGCCAGGGAGGGGTGCTGATGTGCCAGGCATTTTCTCAGTGGAGGCTCCGCCTCTCTGATGACTCTAGCTAGTGTCCAGTTGACATAAAACCATCCATCAAAGTAGCATGCCTGTAATCCCAGCCCTGGAAAGATGGAGAGGATCATCAGGAAGTCTAAGTCACCTTCAGCTCCACAGCAAGTTTGAGGCCAACCTGGGGTAGACAAGAAACTGTCTTTTTAAAAACAAAAACAAAAACAAAAACTTTTTTAAAATAAGCCTGGTGTGATGGTACATACTTTTAGTCTCAGCATTCAGGAGGCAGAGGTAGGCAGGCAGATCTCTGTGAGTTCAAGGCCAGCCTAGTCTATGCAGTAAGACCCTATCTCAAAAATTAAATAAATAATGACTTAAAAAATCGGGCTGGAGAGATGGCTCAGTGATTGAGCGCACTGACTGCTCTTCCAAAGGGTCCAGGTTCAATTCCCTTTTTGTGAAATTCTTAGTTTGCACTTTTGCAAAATTCTTAGTTGCTGTGTTCAGCTTCCAGCATGCCAAATGGCCTGTCCAGTCACTCTAGTGTGGCTCACGGCAGCCATACTGAACTTTCCACTACTATGAATGCTTTCACTGAACAAAACAAAACTTTATCACTACCAGAAAATGTCCACTACTGTGTAATCGTGTCTTTAGTAAGCTGATCTGATGTGCATCTTACCGTGCACATACATAAACCACCCAGGAATTTTGTTAAAATGCAAGTTGATTAGGTGGGTGAGGGGCTCAAAAACCAGAGTCTGCATTTCCTGTAAGTTCCCAGATTATGCCAGCACCAGGGGTCCTGATCAGAAGAAAGCCTGAAATGCAGGTAGCTCATCTCAGTCCCCCCTCCTCCCAAAAAGGATATGAGGCAGCTTAGCTCAAACACACGATGGAAGAGTGTCTTCAAAGAGAAAAGAAGAGGAGACAGGGAAAAGGCTAACGGAAGGACAAAGGCCAGGTCCCCAAACCTGTGCAGGTCTGTGTGGACGCGCTGCTGCCTCGAATCAGCTTGGGGTGTCTGAGTTCTTGTGGTGTGGGAGGGAGAAGGCAGGGAAGGAGCTAGAGACAGCAGTACCATTTGATTCCTCACAAACCGTGGCTAGAGACGGTGTGGCGGCAGCGTGTGTTGGGTCGAAGGTCACAGGAAGGAGGAAAGCTTTGTGAAGGAGGCCTGTGGGGGACCTAGGTGATGCAAACCCAGGCTGTGGAGAGGGGTAGATGGGACCGAGGCCAAGAGTGCAGACATCTTTGTTTGGCGGAACAGACTATCCCTTGACATTGGATTTCTGAGCTGCAGCCCCTTAGAGGCACAGGTGGACAGGCTTGGGTGCTGGGGTGGGGAGCCAGCCTTCATAGACTCCTTTCCGTCTCCTCTACCCCGATGGGAGAAGACCTTGTTTGGGGAACAAGGCTGTTCTGAACTCAGGGCTAGGGCAGCCTCCTCACCACAGGCCCCTGCCACCTGCTGCAGCTCTGTGGGTGGGGGGCTGTGGGTGGGGGGCTGTGGGTGGGGGGCTGTGGGTGGGGGTTTTCTGGTTCCGGCCCCTATTCAAATCCCTTGCAGCTGTTCACTGCCCTCGGGAAAGGGACTGGTTATTTTGAGTGGGCCACTGGCTTCCAACCAGGAACTATGACTGGCCCAGTCAAGGACTGGCAATGGGGTAGGCAAACAGGACCAAAGCCAGGTCCAGCAGAGAGTGGCCCAGGCTGTGGAGGGAAAAGTTGGGCCATGGAGGAAACAGAAGAGGGCTTCAGGAGAGAGACTGGAGCTCAGAGCGCAGTCTGCACTGACTGAGAGCTTGGTGGCAGGAACAGGATGAGACCTAGGGGTTAAGATGGACTCAGTCTTCCCATCTTGGTCCCTGTGGTCCTAACAGAAGGAGAGAAGAAAAGGAAGTCCCACGGGCCAGTGCTGGAGAAGGGATGGTGTCTCTCCTCATAGGGGACTAAGCTGTCTGGACCACAGGAGAAACAATCCCTTACATCTAGGCAAGGCCTCCCAGTGCCACCTGTCAGGAAGCAGGCTCTGTGGGGACTTCACACCTCCATGGCTATGTGACATTCCTGCCTGATGGATGGTGGACATGAGCCTCAGGGCCTGGAAAAGTCAAGTGGTCCAGCGACAAGGCCATTGTGTAGGACAGGTCACCTTGGACTTGAATTCCACCTCTTGGTGCTACATCTGTGTTCTCCTGAGACCCATGAGCTACCTCACCTCACTGAGCCTTCCCTTGCAGAAATGGGAGTCATGAGGGCAACATGCACCTCCTGGGAGTGGGTGGGCTTAGGTCCATTCATGGGGTGTTGTCGCAGTAACCATAGCTGACATCAGGGTGTTGTGGTTGGCACAGCTCCTGGGCCTCCCAGAGATACTGGGAGAGGTTTGTAGTAAGGGGACTGCTGATGTCCTTTATAAAAAAAAAAAAAAAAATTATTTATTTATTATTTATAGTGTTCAGCCTGCACATATCCCTGCAGGCCAGAAGAGGGCGCCAGATCTCATTACAGATGGTTATAAACCATCCTGTGGTTGCTGGGAATTGAACTCAGGACGCCTGGAAGAACAGCCAGTGCTCTTAACCACTGAGCCATCTCTCCAGCCTGACTGCTGATATTCTTGCCAGGAGGAAGACAGGGGACTCAAGAAAGGTGTTGGGGACCAAGAGGAACACATTGTACCCTGAGAGGGCAGGGCCAGCTGCTGAACTGCATGGCACTGAGTGAATTTGATAAACTAGTGGAATGAGTAGATGAGCGAATGAGTGAATGAATGAATGAGTGAGTGAATGAATGAATGAGAGTGAATAAGCTAATGATGGCTCCAGCCAGCACTGCACACAGCAGCTGCGCTCGAGGCTCTGTCTTCAGATCGGGTGCAGGCCTTGGGTGGGGCAGAGCCACCGAGTTCCACCACAGCTCTGCTGACCAGTGGCCCTGCTGCTCCTAGCCCACGGTCCCACCAGCACAGTGATGGGCCAGCTTGCTGTTCTCGAGGACCCTGTCCAGTCACAGGGGCGAAGGTGGCAGGATGGGTTGAGGCAAGACAAGGACTCCCAGAGAAGTGTCCGGACTAAGGAAAATGGCGTTGGGCTTTTATAGGAAACCCCCTTTCCCTCTCTCTAGCACCATCCAGACAGAAGCTGCTGACGACAAGTCCTCTTAGGCTCAGGAAAGATGGAGCCTACTTGGTTCCTGGCTGGATGGTGGCTTCCTCTGAAGAGAACCTTCTCCCATGGAGGAGGACTTCTTGGCTTCCCATCTCCTGCCCGCTGCCTGGCCTTGGGGAGGATGACCCCTCCGGCATCCCCTCCGGCATCCCCTCTCAGCCTTCCCTCCAGCTGGGGAGAAGAACATGGAGGACTAAGCCAGACTCTGTGGTCCTTCTGTCCTTTTCTTGGTGATACCTATGGTTTTGTGGTTCAGGTCCCAGGCGCCCTTTCCTGTGCGTGCCCCCACAGACACACATGCTGGGCGGGGGTGACTGCCCCACATTGCTAGTAGGGTGCTGAGGTTGGGGTTATTAAGAGATTTGCCTGATGGTGCAGAGCTCAGTGGGGTCAGCCTTGGAGGGGAGAGGTTTAGCGGATGACAGGGCATGAAGACTCAGCATGGGGTTCGTCCAGCGTGCAAGGGATGGATCCGTCAAGCTGAACTTCAGGGCCAGCCATGTGGGGCATCATCAAACACGAGTCTAAAGGGCCAGCCAGGTGGGATGTGCTGGGGGCCAACGCCAGGGAGTATGTGGGAAAAGGCAATGGGTCTGAAAACACATCCCTACCTCTCCCTTTCCACATAGTTAGGGAAACATCCCCCGGTTCCCAGAGCCACCATCTATACATGGGCCCACTGTGCCCGCCTCTCAGGGTGGGAGAAAAGCTAAGTAACAACCATCTATGTGTTCACACAAAGAGTCACCATGTACCTACAGGTGATGGGAGCAGGCCGTGAAGTAAGTGAATGTAAACTCCCTTGCTGTCCTGGCTGGGAAGACCAATAACAACCATGTCCAGACACAGTTATCACAGTGTGGTGTGAGGAAGAGGTCCCTGTAGACCCCTCTTCCTTCACAGTGGTGTCTCAGGCACCAGCATCCTGAGTGGAGGGGACAGTGCATGTGCATCTTTGAGGTGGCATGTGCCGTGTGTGTGTGTGTGTGTGTGTGTGTGTGTGTGTGTGTGTGTGCAGTGGGTTAGAGGGTAGGGAGGAGGGGAAGAGGGGAGTGAAGAGAAGGCATGGCAGTGGAGGTCACTCTGGGAGAGGTGTGGCATCCTCAGAGACAGTTCCATTAGGAAGGGTCTCGGCAGCTATGTAAGCACAGGCTGTGTGGACACAGGACTCCATCCCCACCCCTCTGTCCACCATTTGCATCCTTGCGTATTTCCAGTCTCAGATGGCCTCTTCCTAGAGTTCTTAGGTCCAGGGCTTCCCTGACTGTGGCTTGTGACCGTCCCCCAACCCCAGGCAGGGCCCCTGATCTGGTGACCACCGCCTCCTAAGTGGAGAGGGTGCTAAGTCTGTCCTGGCCAATCACAAAAGGCCCTTTCACCAGCGTGCATTGTGTGAGGACTGACAGGGGACAGAGTGCCCTCTTGCCTGTGGGCATAAAGACCCCCTTTCTCTTCTACGGCACCAGCTTCTGGGCTGGCGGGGGCAGCAGCGCGGGCAGCAAGAATTTGTCCTTCCCCTTCAAAGTATGTGCAGATAGGCCAAGTCAGGCAAGAGCAGTGATTTACAGCATGTAGTGCTGGGTGGCTACTGGGATGGCAGCAACCAGAGGCAGCCTTCTGCTGCAGTGAACCCCATAGGCAAAGAGCCTTGCACCAGCCAGAGTGTGGAGTGCCTATCTAGTGCACACCCTTAAATGGGAACTGGAATCCTCCAGACTGGAGAAAAGGGGTCAGGTTTGTAGGGTCCGAGGTTCCTCAGTTCTGTTGTGCTGGGGCCACGTGGGCTGGCCTCTTTCAGAGTGTTAGCTGTTCTTTCTGAATGGTTGGCCTGGACTTCTCACCCCAACCAAGGCCAACTCCCTCACTGCAGCTGCTGCATTCTGGGCTGGGTAGACCTGCTTTTCGAGGAGGTGGGCAGGAAGTGGGAAGCACAGAGGGGTCCTCCCAGTGCCTGGGGGGATCTGGTCACAAAGTCATGTGCAAACTCCTTGGTGGGAAGGCAGAGTGGGCAAGGTAGTGTGATTACTGAATCTGAGAACCTCTTCCTGCTAACCGGCCCTGGAAACATTTCATCAGAGGTGAGGGAGGGGCTCATGAGGCTCCCACCCCTTCCTGAGGAACTATGGGCAGTTAATGGTGACTAGGGGAAGGGTGTCATTTTTCTTTAGTGATGTAGCCACTGATAAGTCGATTTTTTTTCCAGTAAATGACCTTGGGGATGTTCATGCAGGCAAGCCTGGTTAGATTCAGTGGCTCTCTCTCAACAGACACAAACAGACACCAGAGGAGGAGCGGGGACTTAGGAAGAAGGGTTCAGTAGGAGGGGGAAGAAGATGAGGAAGGGTAAAGTGACAAAAATCCATTGCAGGTCTACATGAAATTGTCAAATAGTAATAATAATGATAGAGAAGGGATGAGGCTGCCACCTTTAGGGAGAGTGCACACGGAGTAGGGCCAACTGATGGTCTCCTAGGCAGAGGGGAGGGGTACCTGCAAAGGCCAGGGTTGGGTGCAAAGGAGCGGGGAAGCTGCTGCTGAGATGAGGCCTTGAAAAGGCAAGTAGGGCCGGGGGTGGGGGGTGAGGGGGGGATGGGGGGTGTGGGGTGGCGGCGCTTGCCTTTAATCCCAGCACTCGGGAGGCAGAGCCAGGCGCATCTCTGTGAGTTCGAGGCCAGTCTGGTCTACAGAGTGAGTTCCAGGAAAGGCGCAAAGCTACACAGAGAAACCCTGTCTCGAAAAACCAAAACAAACAAACAAAAAGAATAGAAAAGGCAAGTAGGGAGGATTGCAAGTCTGTCCCCAGAGCAGGGACGACATCAGGAGCCAAGAGCCCTCCCCGCGTGGAGGAGAGCACCCGGGAGCCAGGAGGGACTGAAGGAGCAGGGGACCCACTCAGGACACAGCCCTGGCGGGAGGGGAGATGAGCGAGCCCTCCCGGGGGAGAAGGGTGGCTGAGAGGATGGTCTGAGAGCTGGGGAAGGAGAAGAAAGGAGAGAGGCCTGGAAGCCACAGGGACAGGAGAGCGGGGAAAGCCCTAGAGGCCTGGTCGGGGGTGGGGAGGGCGAGGGGCGGGGGTGGAGAGGGAAATGAAAGGAGGGGAGAGCGAGGAAATGAGGAGTCGAGGTGGGGGCGGGGGCAGGAAGCCTGAGCAGGAGCCACAGATGGGAACGGAGCCTGGGCAGGGGCCGCTTCTTCCCAGCCGTCCTGCTGTGACCCGCCCAGCTCTGCTGGCAGAGAAGACACAAAGCAAGGGTCTTGGAGGAAAGGGTAGGAACCACACAAGAGGGCTCAGTTAGACACGGTTGGAGCTTCTCACTAGAAGACCTGCAGGGAAGGCGCCCCCTCCCCGAGAAGCCCCCCATCCCTCTTCCAGGCGGGGACTAGCCACCACGGCCCTTTGAAGGGTACGGACTGCACACGGTTCTGCGGGTCGGCAGCACGCAGCTCAGCAACTCAGTTTCTCTCTTTACGTCAGAGCTGGGGGTAGGGGGCGTGGCAGGCAGGGGAGGGGCTCTTCAGCCCAAGCTGAATGGTGAGGCCAGTGTGCGCCCATGCCCAGGTGGATCTTTACACATCCTTTGTTCCAGGAAAACCAGGAAAAGGCCACTGGAGAAGAGGGGTGGAGGGCAGGGCCTGGGTGTTTCCAGGGAAAATCTGATCCTTCCATGGAACAGGCAGCTAGCTGCTGCCCCCTGCCCCCTCCCCGCCTCCCCACCTCATCTCCACCTCTGCTTCCCTTTCTTCTTTCCTCTCCTGCTAGCATCAGGACAAACCCTGGTCTCTCAGCACTGGACCCTGGATGCTAGCAGGTGGGGCAGGCCTGTAAGTGTGTTCAGGAGCGTTCAGAAGTATTGTGCACATTCGCGTGTAAGACTGTGTGTTCACATGTATAGGAATGAGTGTGTCACATACATATACAAAGTGATATGGATTTGAGTACGCAAGCACAGGTATGTGTGTGCACAAGTGAATGCTGGTGTGAGTGTGCTTGTTAACACTTGGACTCGTGTACACACACACTGCTGCAGCTGACAGACCCCAGGTGCTTGTGAGAAATGGAGACAGCCTGGCCGTGCTCATCAATGCCATAGTTGAGAGAGAAGCATGTTTTCTGTTTTTCTGGGGGAGGACAGACAGGACTAAGTTCACTGCTTGAGGCTCTGGGATGTTATTTAGGGCCAGGAATGGGTATATTTTTAGAGTGGTTGAGTCTTTGGGACAGGTCACATTGCTCAGGCTGTTTTTTGACTTCCAGGCTTCAGCCATCCTCCTTCCTCAGCCTCCTGAGTGCCGGGGACAGTGGATATGCACCACTGCACAGGCTTGGAACCTGGATTTTCATCTGCAATGTGAGGACAGCATTTGCCTGCTTCCTGAAGGCTGATGTTAATGTCACAGAGAAGCAAGGCAGGAAAGGCTGGCACATGTCGCTGGGTCCCTGGAGACCTGCTGCACTCTTCTCTCCCAGGAGACAGAGGCTCCAGAATGTCAACTGCCCCACATCTGGCCAGTGGCCAATCTGAGATGAGGCCCCGGGTCTAATTGATTTATGACAGAGCCTCAGACATCTTCTCCAGTTCAAGGTCACATAGGGTAACATAGAGACAGAGCACAGAGCCTCAGACCCTCCTCCCTCCAGGGCTCTGAGCCTTGGCTCCTGGCCCTTGGGGACCTAGGAGAGCTATGCCGGTTTCTTAACAGGATATGTTCTGCAGTTTGTGCCAACCCAAATCATCCCCATAAACATCTGGCCAGACCTTTGTCATTTGTTTGGGGGAGCCCAAGGTCTCAGCACATGGCTTCAGGTTGCAAAATACATACCTGTAAGGATGGGATTCCAGCCTCCTGCCCGCAGGTCCAGGCGATAGGCACCAGTAGCCAGACACCTTCATTTCCTCTCTGTTTTCCACCAGGTTGAAAACCCACCGCCATTTCCCTGCCTTCCTCAGAGAATGGTTCAGCTGCACGGGAACCCTGGGACCTCTGAACATGCCTCCTCTCCCTGCCCTTCCCTAGGCATGATCACCTCCATCTAAATTGGTCAAAAGGATGTGGCCCTCCTCCAGCCGGTCTCGACTCTGCCTACTTCCTCCCCTGTATAAACGTGTGCTTGGCATCTGGATGGCCCAGGCCTTTGTTGAAGACTACCTCAGGGCCATGAAACAGCAAGAGCAGGGCCCCTGCTCCAGGGTCATCTTTTCCCCCAGCCCATTCCACTCCACACTCTCATTCTCTAGAGGATTTCCTGTTCCTCTACTTAGAGGACTCTTCCTACCCACCGCTCTACCGCTCATCAACCCATCACCTATCCATTTAGGACTTACCTTAGGAGAAATTCCTTGTCATAGGAACAAGGCAGAGCCTGAATCCATTGATTTTTGTTTATTCATTTTTTTTCAGCTCTGGGGTATATAAATTAGAATCTTTGTTCTACAACTTTTTTTTTTTTAAACCTTGAGCACAAGCCACACTTGCCTGTGACCTCTGCCTCTTGGAACTTCAGTTTTCCCATGTATAAAACATCCACTTAGGGGCTGGAGAGATAGCTCAGAGGTTGGGAGCATTGACTGCTCTTCCAGAGGACACGGGTTCAATTCCTAACACCCACACGGCAGCTCACAACTATCTGTAACTCCGGTTCCAGGGGATCTGACACCCTCACACAGGCCTACATGTCATACATGCAGACAAAACACCAAATGCACACAAAATAAGAATAAATAAATCATTTTTTAAATGCACTTAAAGCGGAACATGGTGGCACACGCCTTTAATCCCAGCACATGGAAGGCAGAGGCAAGCAGATCTCTGAGTTCAAGGTCAGCCTTGTCTACAGAGTGAGTTCCAGGACAGCCAGGGCTACACAGAGAAACCCTGTCTCAAAATAAATAATAAAATAAAACAATAAAATGTGCAATTATTCATTCATTTACATCCATCCATTCATGACTGATTTAGCCACTCACTAGCTCTCCCACAATCCATCTAATGTCTCTCTTTCCATCTAGTCACTAAGTACCCATCATCCATCCATGCACCTGTCATTCATTCGTCCATCATCCATCTATCCACATCCATTATCCATCTATCTATCCAGTATTTGATTTAGCCATCTACCTCTTTACCACCTACCCACCATCCACTTGCCCTCTATTCACTACCTATCCATCTGTCTATCATCTACCCATCTACCTAGCCATCATCCATCCACTGATTCGTACTAAGTGCCAAGCCCTGGAAAAGATGCCCAAGAGCAGATCTGTTATTAGGTCCCTATTTGTGGTTGCTCATATTTCTGAACTTTAGAACACATGACCTCAGACGAGCCCAGAAGGCAATGCTTCAGCCAATTGTTTGCCCAGCTGCATGCAGTGTCTCATCAGTCATTACCCCTCCAACCCACAGCAAGCAACCCACGCCATGCCATGCTAGGTGTACCAGGGGACTGTCGGACATGCTCGCTGCTACCTGATGTAATCCATAATGAGCTAGCATGGCTACCACAACCTGGCACCTGGGTGGCTGTGGCTGTGCCTGTTCCAGGGAGCCTGTTTTTGGCAGGATTTAGACTCTTTATGGCAAGTGCTGCTCCTATCTCCTATCTCCTCGGGTCCCCAAGATGGCTGGTACCCCTCCCTCAGCTGCTGCTGTTGTTTGCAGAGGATACCCTGGCCCAATAAAGCCACGTTCCCTGATCACGTCTGGGAGGTCCTGGGTGAAGCTGAAGGACTAGACAGTTCCCCTGCTCCCTAGCTCCAGGAAAGACACAAAGCTACACAGAGAAACCCTATCTTGAAAAAAACAAAACAAACAAACAAACAAACAAATAAATAAGTAAAAATAAAAATGTTGGGGTTGGGGATTTAGCTCAGTGGTAGAGCGCTTGCCTAGCAAGCACAAGGCCCTGGGTTCGGTTCTCAGCTCTGGGGGGGAAAAGACAAAAATAATAATAGTAATAACAACAGAACTGGGTTAGGTGTGAACCGGGATCTAGGCACGAGAAAGCTCCCCAGGAGAAATGACATTTGAATATGGGTATTGAAGGCTGGGTAAGAATTGTCCAACAACAACTGTGTCTCCTCATTGGATAAATCTTGCTAGATTTAATTACTGAGGGTGGGTGGCAGGATGTGTTCTTAGAATGTCACAAGCATCGGTCCTGGGGCAGGAAAAGAGGCATGTGCCAAGAAGTGAGTGGGTCTCCAGCTAGCGGGGAGGGGCAGGTAAGGGAGGTAGGAAATGAGATGAGAAAGGAAGTTGGTGCCGAGGTGGAATGCCTGTCACGATGCCTTGAGCCAAGGGTTGGTTGTCTTGCTGTATTCAGACAAAGCCTCAGAGTCATCAACCCCACACCCTGGCCGGCTCTATAATGTAGCATGTAAAACGATACACACTTATGTAAAATGATCCCCAAGCCCAGGCTGGACCTGCCCAGAGGCTCCATCAACTGGTCCCAGTACAGTAGAGTTCCCTGGGGAAGGAACTATTGTGGCCCATAAATAGGTTAGGCGGTCAGGAAACGGGAAATCCTGAAACACAATGAGGCCCAGTGCACAGAGGCTTCCTCTAGACACAGGACTGGTCTGAGGATGCAGCTGGAGCCAAGAGCCTCTCTCCCTGAAGTAAGTCTCCATGATGGATGGCCACAGGCATCTGCTCTTACCACGGCCTTCAGGGACACGCAAGTCTCGACCTCACCCTAAGGGTAGCTCAGGACAGGCCATGAGAAGCTAGGACAGGCAGTGGAACAGTGAGGTGACAGTGGGGACAGTGGGGGCTGATGGGGCAGCCAGGCCAGGCCAGGGACCAAGATGGCCCTCTGTATAACCCCTGGGTACTTCTGCCGGGCCCTCAAACCATACTAACCTGCACACCTTCAACGTTATCATTCCAGGCTACCCAAAGGATGCAGGAAGACCAGGCTGACCCTGAGCCACGGCAGTGGACACAGAAGGGGCCCCATGCCTTAGAGAATCAGGCACTCTGAAAATTCGTGTTCCAGAAAAGTCATGAAGTAGACAACAAAACCCAGTGTCCTATAGGACCTCAGTGTCCACCCAAGGGCAGGTGAGATGGCTCAGTAGATAAAAGTCACTATGGTCAAGCCCAACAAACTGAGTTTGAGTCCCAGGGACCACATAGAGAAAAGAGAGAACCAATTTTCACAAGTTGTCCACTGACCTCCATATGCAATGCTGTGGTATTCATGTGTATGTATGCGTGTGTGTGTGTGTGTGTGTGTGTGTGCACAGAAAGTCAGATGGGCCCACAAAACATCAGGATGTCAGGGCTGCTGGAGACTTTTCTTTGTACTTTGCTGGTTTGTTTGTTTGTTTTTTACAGTAAACTTTGCAGTCATAAAAAAATACAAATAAAACCAAGCAAAACACCAAATACCCACACCCTATAAGAGAAGATATTTTATATCTTTAGCATGAGCTTTTAAACGAGTGGGGAAATGTGGATAGAAGGCTGTTGGAAAAACAGGATACAAAGCTGTATACATCACATGTAAAGGATGAGACAGGAATCGGAAGGAAATGCTGATGTCATAAAGACCCTGTCACCTCCAGGACGGTCCACCTTCCGGGTACACCAGGCAGCCCCAGCAGTTCTGGCAATTCCACACACCTGAGAGAGTTTTATTGTCATCGCCACACCCTTGACTGAGCCTTCTTACAGCACCCAGTAAGGTAGAAAGAGTGGGTGTGAACACCGTCCAGTTTAAGGGTTTCCCGAGACTTCCTTTAGCGAGTATCTGTTACTGCTCGTGACAGATCCCTTTCAAAGCAAGTCTCAGCCACCAGCCAGCTGCACCTCTAAACTGAGCGTAGCACCAACTTGAATTCAATATTTCTTTCTGGTTCTCTTTCAAGGAAAATCTACATATGGCAATGTTGTCACTTGATTGATTGTGTTAAATGCTACTATGACACAGAACGGGGACTTCAGAAAATTGCCACCTGCTCCCACCTAACTAGGATCGGCCACACCAGCCCCAGAGGCAATGGTCATCTCATCTGCGGCATGGGTTCCTTTTGACTGTGTGGGGACATCCTGCCAGTGAGATCATATAGTGTGCGTATGTCTGTACCTGGCTCTTCCATCCGCCACAGTATCTGTGCCATTTACATAGGCTGTTGCAGAGTCAGCTGGCTTTCTTTCTTCCTTCCTTCCTTTTTTTTTTGGTTTTTTTTTTTTTTTTTTTTTCAAAACAGTTTCTCTGTGTAGCCCTGGCTTTCCTGGAACTCATTTTGTAGACCAGGCTGGCCTCCAACTCACAGAGATCCACCTGACTCTGCCTCCCGAGTGCTGGGATTAAAGGTGTGTGCCACCACCGCCCGGTTTATCTGCTGGTTTTCATTGTTGAATATCCACCTATATCTTGGTACTCAGGCTATTCGTCTGCTCCCTTATTGATGAGCACCCAGGCTGCTGCACACACACACACACACACACACACACACACACACACACACAGAGAGAGAGAGAGAGAGAGAGAGAGAGAGAGAGAGAGAGAGAGAGAGAGAGAAAGTTGCTGCTGGTTTAGAAGAGGAAGTGGAAGATGACAGGACCATGAGTGGCAGTCGCTGTGGTGGCTGTGACTTCAGGCTTTGCTCACTGAGATTGAGATTCCGACCTGTGCCCTCTCCTCCGGTTTCAGCCTGCCCCCACCCTGCACTTCTCCCCCTGTCTACGTGCTCCCCTCCTCTGCCCTGCTATCTTACACGTTGAGTCTTTGTCTTTTAAGGTTGCCTTTCTGGAGCATCCTTACCTAGAGTTCACCCAATTTTCCTTCCTATATTGGTTTCCTAGGCTACTGTAACAAATGATACCAGATTCTCAGAGTCTTAAATACAGGACATCTGTTCCCTCACAGTTCTGGGGCCCAAAGTCCCAAGTCCAGCATGTGGGGGCCACTACCCAAAGGCTCTGAGAGAAAGCTCCAGTGTTTTCCTGTCTAGAGGCTCCAGATGTTACTTCCTGTGTCTTGGCTGCTTCTATCCTCACATAACTCTCTCCCGCTTCCTGCCTGCCTCCGTTCTCCTCTTTCTTTGAACGTGTGAGCATATGCCCTAGCTCCCCTGAAGCCATATCCCCAGCTCCCCTTTGTGCTATTCCAGAGCACATTTGCTGTATTTGGAACTCACCTGGAAAATCAAGGATGACTCTGTCTCAGATATATACTGACATCTACAGGAACCCTTTCTCCATCTAAGACTGCACACACAGGATCTAGGGGCAGACGCCAGGGGGACAGCATTCAAGTCACTACAGTCCTCATTCTGGTTCTCCAAAATCCACCAGAGTAGAGCTGGCGGTGGTGGTGCTCACCTTTAATCCCAGCACTCGGGAGGCAGAGGCAGGCAGATCTCTGAGTTCAAGGCCAGCCTGGTCTACAGAGTGAGATCCAGGACAGCCAGGGCTGCAAGGAGAAACCTGTCTCAGAAAAACAAAACAAAACAAAACAACAAGAAAAACAGAAAGAAAAAAATCTACCAGAGTGTAATACATTCATTCCAAGCACCTTACCCATCATATCTTTTTGTTTTGTTTTGTTTTGTTTTGTTTTATTTTTGGTTTTTCGAGACAGGGTTTCTCTGTGGAGCTTTGTGTCTTTCCTGGAACTCACTTTGGAGACCAGGCTGGCCTGGAACTCACAGAGATCCACCTGCCTCTTCCTCCCGAGTGCTGGGATTAAAGGCATGCACCACCACTGCTTGGCTCCCCTCAAATCTTAATCCATTGCAGCATCAAACCAAATTCAAATTTTTATTTAAAGATATTCTTCTTGGGGATGGAGAGATGGTTCAGAGGTTAAGAGCACTGTCTGCTCTTCCAGAGGACCCGAGTACAATTCCTGGCACCCACATGGTGGCTCACAAGTGTTAACTCCAGTTCCAGGGGACCCCGACGCCCATGGCAAAACCACATCAAAATAAAATAAAATAGAAAAAGATTATATTTTAAACAAAGATATTCTTCTCAAAACTAGGGGTTGGGGATTTAGCTCAGTGGTAGAGTGCTTGCCTAGCAAGCGCAAGGCCCTGGGTTCAGTCCTCAGCTCAAAAAAACAAACAAACAAACCTAGGCATGATGATGCAAGCCTGTAAAACCAGCACTCGGAAGACGGAGGCAGGAGGATTATCGCTGGTGCAAGGCCAGCCTGGGCTACATAATGAGGTCCAGGGTAGCCTAAGCTGTTTCAAGGAGACCTCATTTCAAAAATCAAAACCACTCCTCAGCTCTGGAAAAAAAAAATCAAAAACACAAAAACAAAACCAACCAACCAAAGAAGAAATTGTTCTTCCAGAAAAGGCTCAAATCTCATTATCTACCCAGGAGACATAGATGAGAATCTGGGTACAGTCCATCCTGAGGCAAATTCCTCTCTACATATGAACCCAGAAATCTAGAAGATATGTTTCCTACTTCCAAAATACCATTCTGGGAAGTCACATGACAGACACTTTCATTCAAAAGGGAAAATAGACGGAATAAAGGGGTACTTAGCTGTTGGGATTTGAATATGGACTGCTGCCCAGCAGCACATGTTTGAACACTTGCTCCCCAGCCTGTGGCATTCTTTTGGGACATTAAAAAAAAAAATGTTCAGCTGGGTGGTGGTGGTGCACGCCTTTAATCCCAGCACTCAGGAGGCAGAGGCAGGTGGATCTCTGTGAGTTTGAGGTCAGCCTGGGCTACACAGTGAGTTCCAGGACAGGCTCCAAAGCTACACAGAGAAACTCTGTCTTGGAAAAAAAAAAAAAGTTCAATTTTATTTATGCTGTGTGTGTGTGCACATGAGTGTATTTGCATGCAGAGGCCAGAGGTGGGTGCTGTGTCTCCTGGAGCTAGAGTTAAATGTGATTATAAGCGGCTGGACATGGATGCTGGGAACCAAACTCAGAACCTCTGCAAAGCCAGTAAGCACTTTTAACTGCTGAGACCTATATTGGAATTTTAAAAATGATATTTACTGACTTACTTTGAGGGTGGGGGTACGTGCCACAGCATGCAGTGGTTCTCAACCTTCCTAATGCTGTACCATTTAACACATTTCCTCATGTTGTGGTGACCCTCAACCATAAAATTATTTTCATTGCTGTTTCATAACTGTAATTTTGCTACTGTTATGAATCATAATATAAATATCCATATCTTCCCAATGATCTTAGGTGACCCCCACAAAAGGATCACTCAAATCCCAAAAGAGTCACAACCCACAGGTTGAGAACCACTGAAATAGAGGTTAGAAGACAATTTGTGGGGGTTGGTTCTCTTCTTCCATCGTGTGTGTCCCAGTAGTCAAACTCCCTGCCATCGGTAATGGGCTCCGAAAAGCCAGCTCATGCACAAGGGATGGATCCTGATCCCACTGCCAGGGTCCCCTCAAACAGACTCAGCTATACAACTGTCTCACTTATGCAGAGGGTCTAGTCCAGTCCCATGCAGGCTCCACAGGTGTTGGTCTAAATTTCATGAGTTCCCACTAGTTTGGTTTGGTTGTCTCTGTACATTTCCCCATCATGATCTGGATGCCCCTTGCTCATAGAATCCCTCTTCTCTCTCTTCAACTGGACTCCTGGAGTTCGGCCTGGTGTTTGGCTGTGAATCTCTGCATCTGCTTCCATCAGTTACTGGATGAAGACTCTATGATGACAGTTAGGGTGGTCTCCAATCTGATTACTAGGGTAGGCCAGTTCAGGCACCCTCTCCACTATTGCTGGTAGTCTAGTCTGGGGTCATCCTTGTGGATTCCTGGGAACCTCCCTAGCACCAGGTTTCTCCTTATCCCCAAGATGTCTCCCTCTATCAAAGTATCTCTCTCTCTTTTTTTAAAAAGAAATGTGAACAAGCCATTAGTTTATTTTATAAACAATTTATATTCTAACATACTTTCAACTGTTAAATTTATAGCAAAAATTATCTCTCAAATAGCTTTTTTAAAAAACATTAATTGTATTGATTTATTACAGTCATGATATTATGTCCTGATACTACTGTCTGTTTGTGGGGCTTTTCCATCACCCAAAACAGAAACTCTGTACTCAGGAAATCATTACTCTATATTCCTTTCTTCTCCATCTTGAGATAACTTGAGTCTAATCTTTCTGTCTCTATGAATTTGGATATTCTATATATTTCACATAATATAATTCTATAGTATTTGTCCTTTTTTTAAATGTAAAAATATTTTATGTACAACTGCAGGAGAAATAATACACAGATAGCTTGAACATAAAGACAGGTTATAATTCAAATGTCCAGAGTTATTTGAAACTGGAAAATATTTTCTCTGTAGAAATAATAAAAATGATAATATTTCCCAATAAGGCCCTTTAAGCCAAATAATAGCTGAATTATACATACAAATATTGATTAGATTCTGGGATACAGAAGAAACCTATCTTCATCTGTTCTGGGTTTTTTTTTGTTTTGTTTTGTTTTGTTTTTTATTTTTGTTTTTTTTTGGTTTTTTTGAGACAGGGTTTCTCTGTATTGTTCTGGTGCCTGTCCTGGATCTTGCTCTGTAGACCAGGCTGGCCTCGAACTCACAGAGATCCACCTGGCTCTGCCTCCCGAGTGCTGGGATTAAAGGCATGCGCCACCACTGCCTGGCCAAAGTATCTCTTTCATTGCTCTCCCACTGGGTCCCTGTTCCAGCTCGACCATCCCATTCCCTATGTTCTCAGCCCCATCCCTACCCTTCTCTCTGCTCTCTGATCCACTGCCATGCCTTTGCTGCCATGATGTTCTAAGATCCTCCTAAGCGGGGAGCCAAGCACCAGCCCTTCATCCCTGAAGTTGCTTCAGACTGACAAGAAAAGTTAAGTATCAGGGCTGGAGAGATGGTTCAGTCATTAAGAGCACCAGCTGCTCTTCCAGAGGTCCTGAGTTCAATTCCCAGCACCCACATGGTGGCTTGCTACCATCTCTAGTAGGATCTGATGCCCTCTTCTGGCATAAAGGCATACATGGAGATAGAACACTCATCTAAAATAAAAAAAAATAAGTAAATCTTAAAAAAGAAAAGAAACTATCAGCTAGAACCTAGACCTAACAGGGCAGCGCTGCTCTACTGCAAGGCTCAATGCTAATCCTCCTGGCGTAATGATGGCTCCATCAGTTGAGTTTGGAATCCAATATCCTTCTCCAGTTTTCTCTTGTCTTCACTCCCTTGCTGCCCCACGTGGTGATGTTTTTGCTGATACAACATCCTCAAAAACCTTGTGGGTCTCCGTATGTGTCAGGGATCTGTGCCATTCAGCAAAGGCTCTGCCCCAGGTGGCTCCTGGTAAAGTCCATCTCTCTTTCATTCTTGGGATGGTTGAGTAGATTTGAGTCATACCCTAACCACTTCAGCTACCGGTTCATCACTTCACAAGTACCTGGGTTCCCAACAGGTTATTCTTCATGAGTCTCCTCTGCAAAACAGACACGTCTGCAAGGCTGGCTCCCATTCACTTATCAGGCTCTTCCTTAGTTAACCTTCTCCATCTTACATTTTACAGTGAGGAGAGTCAGGTCACACAGCTAACACCATGCTGGGAACATCCAGTGAACACCCAAGTTCATTGCTGGTAAATTCTGCTTCCCATGCAGCACTGTGAGGCAGGCAAGTGTAAGGAGTAGTTTGGTAACCTAAGATTTGGTTGCTTTGGGCTGTACACACACACACCCCTTTCCTAATATTAATGACTGAAAGCCTCACCTGTACATACTGTACACAGACTCTTCCCTGAACAATGCACCTGGCAACCTGATAGCAACCTGGGACCTACACCTGCATCGGGCAGCACATACCCCTCTCTGAACGATGGAGTAAGTTTCTCTTCCCTTTAACGACCATCAAATGTAGACAGATTCTATTCATTCACACTCTCTTTATGGCCGGTAGGAGACCAGGAAGGCCAGCAAAGACCAGACATCTCATCACTCCGGTGTTTCTCATAGAGACACTTGTCATTGGATCTGGGGCAACTTGCAGAACTGAGGATACTTTCCCATTGAGATCCTAGGTCTTCCAAAGCCCTTTGCCAAATAACGTTTGGGGCTTCAGGAATTGGGTCCATTTGTCAGGGGACATCATTCAATCCTCCATGCTCCCTAATCTCCTCCAGGCCTTTCCTTGAGTGTTCCCTGGCCTCATCATATAAAGTGCATGCACGCATGAACCTGATACATGAACCTGACACATGAACCTGCCTGAGCTCTCCTTGTCCCCTTCCCGCTAGAGCACATTCCTCTCAGGTGCGCAGCTGTGGTCAGCTGGCTTATGGATATTTATTGGTCCTTATACCAGAACATAAGCCTCACGAAGTCAACTTTTTAATTTTTATTTATTTATTTGTTTGTTTATTTATTTATTTATTTATTTAGGATAGGGTCCTAAATTTAGCTGTCCTGGGACTTGTTCTGTAAACCAGGCTGGCCTTGAACTCAAGGATCTGCCTGTCTCTGCCCCACTGAGTGCTGGAATTAAAGGCATGCATCATCCCTGACATAAAGACAGGGTTTTTTTTGTTTTGTTTTGTTTTGTTTTTAAATCATGTTGGAGTCCCAATGTACAAAACAGTCCTGGATACATGTTTGGAAGATAATCCAAAGTAGAGAAAGATGAGGGAGCATGTGGTCCCACATGACACTCTCAGTGGGAGGCTGTAAATGTAGGTAGTGTAGGAGCCCAGAGGAAGGGATGAGATACTCTCTGTTCAGGATCTTGTCCCTGGTGGCCTTCACAAAATGGCCATTTGAGCTGGACCAGGTGTGGGATTCCCGGAGTAGGACTGGGGAGGGAGGGGTCACTGGTGGGCAGGACAGAGGCTGGAAAGAGAGGAGAGAGAGGAGATCTTGAAGCAGAGAGGCAGGGGCCTCCTCAGCCTGCTGGTGAGCTAGCTTGCACAGGGAAACTTCTGCTCCGCCCTAATATGGGAAAAATATCCTGTCTGAGCTTCTCCTACTAGGGCACCCAGTTTGATGACTCCCTCCAAAAAATGTGGGCCAAGGGAGTCCCCCACTCACTCACTCCCAGTGGCTATGTCTGCCAGGGGGCTTTAGTGGACTGGTCCTGGATCTGTTGGTTGCAACAAAGATTCAGTTCAAACTAGCTTAAGCTAAATGGGCAGGTTGCTGTCCTGGGGTGTCAGAGCCCACCTCATAAAGAGCGTCCAGGACTCCGAGACACCAATCACGGGGTCATGTCTCTGTTGGTCTTTCCCTGCAATGGCTCTTGCAGGGTCCCCACACAAAGACACCTCCCAGAATGATGTGAGGACAATCAGCAGTTAGCTCAAGACCCACAGGCCTGTCAGAAAGGGAGCCATGCCTCTCCAGGAGCAGCAGCTGTGTTCTGAAATTCAAGCTTGGATCACGTGCTGATCTGTGAACCAGTCACACTGGTCATATCACCAGCCCTAAACCCGAGCCATCCACACTTCAGTGGGGATACTGAGAGTCCAGGCCTGCCTGTGGTATCAGGGCCAGCATGGAAAAGACAGAACAATGTGAGAGGACACAGTGAGACTCCTCCACTCAAGTTACCTGTCCTAGGCTAACGTGAGGTGAGCTGCCGGGACAGAAGTCTCCTTAGTGATCTTATTCACTCTGGAAGACAGGGCCACTGGGTGTGGCAGAGCTGTCCAGGTTTCTCCCCTGCCTGTCAGACATTCTGGTCCAACTTCCCATAGCTTCAAGAGAGACTCTGCCCATGCCATAGCCAGGGGAAGCAGACACAACCCCTAGAACGGTCTTCAGCTGGAGACTGCCAAGGTTGGTAATAGATAGGATGACCTGGAAGTAGTCATCTCCCAGGGTGGACCAGTGGCACCCCTTTACCCCCAGGTAATACGCCCTCCGTCTTCTGTCCACCCTTCTCTTCCCACTTCCTGTCTCGGATCATTAGCAATGAACTATGGCCCCTTCTTAGGAATCCTCACCTCAGGCTTCCCTCTGGGGATGCTCAAACTGCAATATGGGAGGGGCCTGCAGCTGCTGTATGGATTCCTCAAAGGTGACTCATGTTGAGACAAAGTGCAGCTATGTGAACAGGAGCCTAAACCATTCCAAACCTGAGGACAGCTGTTGAGGAAAAGTTGAGGAAACTCTTGGGGACCTGCATGGGAGGGTAGGAGGGTGGAGATGTGTTGCAAGAAGGCTCTCAGAGGCAGCTTAGTTAGGGTTTTGCTGAGGGGTGGCATGACTCAGAACTAAGCAGAGGTTGCCTTACCTTCCCGACTCACAGAGAACAGGAAGGTTAGTTAACCCATGAGAGCATTTGATTGTGCTCGTCCACAGAAACAGGATCTGGGCCCCGTGGCAGGTGGCAGGGAGAAGTGGTGGGGGATAATTGGTAAGTTTAGGATGTACGCACTCTGTGGCCCAGAGTTTAATCCCACATAGCTGCCTACACATGCCAGGAAGTACCGTATTTTCTGAATGCACGGCATTCTCCTATTCTCAGAGATCTCACGCATTATGGCCAGTGGGATGCCCACTGGACAAATGGAAAGAAAACACCAGTCACTGGGGAGAAGGTGGAAAACTGTTAGCATGAATGCAAAATGGGGTAGCTAGTATGGCAAGCAGTCCGGTGTTTCTTCAGAAATTTAACACAGAATCCCATATGATCCAGCAATTTCATTTCTGGGTTTATCCCAAGAGAACTGAAAGCTGTGGTTCAGGGGTCCTGGTACCCCATGTTCAGAAGCAGCACTACTCTCACTATCGAGAGGGTGGGAGCAAATCTGTCCATTGATGAATGGATAAACACATGTGGTATATCCACATGATGGAATATTATTCAGCATTGAAAAGGAGGGAAGCCCTCACATATGCTACAGGATTCTGTTATGTGAATTAATCCAGTCACAAAAGAAAAATATTGTATGACTCTGCTTGCATGATGTGCCCAGAATAATCACATGCATGGAGAAAGATAGTAGGATGAAGAGGAGTTGCCAGGGGTGGGATGAGGGGAATGAGAGGCGTTGAAAGAGCAGACCGATGATAGCACAGTACAAATGTGCTCACATTGCATTCCTGCACATGCTAAGCAAGTGCCCTACCACTGCTGAGCTGTGCTCCTAGTCCTCAGACTATATTCTTAAAAGAGTTTAGATCGTCAGGTGGCACACACCTTTAATCCCAGCACTCTGGAGGCAGAACCAGGCAGATCTCTGTGAGTTTGAGGACAGCCTGGTCTATAGAGTGAGATCCAGGACAGCTCCAAAACTATGCAGAGAAACGTTGCCTCAAAAAAAAAAAAAAGGAGTTTAGATCAGTGTTTCTCAACCTGTGGGTCATGCCCCTTTCTCAGGAGTCACCCAAGATTACTGGAAAACACAGATATTTACATTACAATTCATGACAGTAGCAAAATCACAGTTATGAAGTAGCAATGAGAATAATTTCATGGTTGGGGGTCACCACAACACAAGGAACTGTATTAAAGGGTCACAGTATTAGGAAGGTTGAGAACCACTGATCCAGATGGTGGTTGGGAGCATGCAGCTCAATGGCCGAGTGTTTCCTTAGCATTTGCATGGCCCTGGGTGCAATCTCCACATCCACAATAAAAAATGTATTAGGTCTGTATACATGTTTAAAACATCACACATGAGTTGGATATAGCAGCACACGCCTTTGATCCCCACCCTAGGGAAGCAGAGGCAGGAAGATCTGTGAGTTCAAGGCCAGCCTGGTCTACAGATCAGTTCCAGGACAGGCAGGGCTACTTATCTCAAAACAAAACAAAACATCACACATTAGGTAAAACATTACTTTAGAGATGTACTTTTAGGGGCTGGAGAGATGCTTAGTAGTTAAGAACATTGCTGCTCTTAGAGAGGGCCAGAATTGAGTTCCCAATATCCAGATTGGGTGCCTCATAACCACCTGGAATTCCAGCTACAGGGCATCTAACACCCTCTTCAGGCCTCCTTGGACACCTGCTCACATGTTCGGATATACACATACACATAAATAAAAATAAAATAGATCTCTCAACAAGGAAATGTAGTTTAGTCTTTCTGTCATATTAAACTAAACAATTAGGATTTAATTCTTCTCTCCTCTCCCCCCACCTCTCTGGGTGTTTTTTTTTTAGATAAAGTCTCACTATTATTCCAGCCTGGCCTTGAACCTGAAATCTTCCTGCCTTAGATTGCCACATGATGAGCTTATAAGTTTGCATATCCAGTCCTTATTAATTTCTTTTTGTTGTTGTTTTGAGACAAAGTTTCAATAGTTACAGACAGTTGGAGCTGTCATGTGGTTGCTGGGAATTGAACTCAGGTCCTCTGGAAGAGCAGCCAGTGCTTTTAATCACTGAGCCTTCTCTCCAGCCCCCAAACCCAGCCCAGTTTCCTATTAACTTCTAATCTACTATTTGAATTCGCTTACTCTAAAGAACTCATACAATTCTGCCCTTCTGTTGGTGGCTCATTTCACCCAGCATGATGTTTTCAAGGTTGACTGATGTTGGAGCATGGCTGAGAATTTCACCCCCTTTATGGCAAAATATCAACTGTTCCCTGGTAAGACAGATTCATTGTGTTTAACCGCCTGTTGAGGGACATGTGGGTGGTCTTCATCTTCTGGATGCTTCTGGCCTGTGCTTTTGAATCTTAGATACAGTCAGAAGATCTCAGCCCTGTCTGGGGCATAACTGGCTGTAGAACCTTCAGGAGGTTCCCCATGCCCCCTCTCTTGGCTTGCTGGCAACCATGAACACATTTCCACCAGAACAGAGAGTATAGAAGGCTGCATGGTTGAAACCTGGAGCCTTGGTGGCCGTCTTGCCTAGTGAGCAGTCCAAGTGGAATTTGTGGATGCTTCTTGACTGCTCCACAACTCAGTGGTGCCTCTGGCTTCTAATCTAGGGCCATGAGTCTGTTCTACTTCCTTGGGTTCCCCAGACCTGGAAGTCATTTTACGGGCTGCACCTGTGCCCCGAGGAACAGCTGGAATAGCTTTATGAGTAGAGAAGTTGTGGTTCTTCTTTGCTCTCACTTCCTTTGCTCACATGTTTGAGATTCTTCTGGCTCTTACATTAAGTTGTGGTTTGTTCATTTTCAGTACTGTAGAGTACACGTCTTTGTACATATAAATTCCATTATGTATTAGTGCTGTGAGACAAGCTTTTTGTACACTATATGTATTATTCTCATTGGCTAATAAAAAGCTGATTTGCCAATGGCTGGGCAGGAAGAGCTTGAGTACGAGAGGGAGACTAGGAGAATTCTGGGAAGAGGAAGGGCAGAGTCAGAGATTTTTGGGCAAACACAGAGAAGCAAGATGAGAATGCTGTACTAAGAAAAGGTACCAAGCCACATGGCTAAACATAGGTAAGAATTATGGGTTAATTTAAGTGAAAGTTAGCTAGTAACAAGCCTGAGCCATTGGCCAAGCATTTATAAATAATACTAAGCCTCTGTGTTGGTTATTTGGGAGCAGGTGGTTGGGACAGGGAAACTCCACCTACATATTAGTTCCCCCATTGATGGACAGTTTGTTTGCTCACAATACTTAATTTTCCCAGTCAGTACTACTATGGATATCCAATATTTGCCTTTTCATGAATATATGCATGTATTTTGTTGAATAAAGCTGCTGGGCATGTGGTATCTCTATGTTTAGTTTGGACAAATGATGCCAAATGGTTTTTTTGATGTTATAAAGTTTCTTTTTGGTTTATATTGGTTTATTTTGTTCTGTTTCCATGCTGAAGATAGAAAGAAGAGCCTTATCTATGTTAGGTGAGTGCTCTACCACTGAGTGATGGTCCCAGATTCTCATTCTGTCTTTCTCTCTCTCTCTCTTTGGTTTTTCAAGACAGCATTTCTTGGTGTAGCTTTGTGTGTTTCCTGGATCTCGCTCTGTAGACCAGGCTGGCCTCGAACTCACAAAGATCCACTTGCCTCTGCCTCCCGGGTGCTGGGATTAAAGGCGTGCGCCACCACTGCCCGGCTGGTTCAGATTTTCAAAGTCCCACTGTATAAGAGTTCAGGTTTCCCTGAGCCATGTCAACACTTAGTGTTGTCTTTATTTGCACTTAGCCACTCTGGTAGATTGGTTGCTATGGTTTTGTGTTATCTTAATTTCTCTTTGCCTGACAGCTAGTCTTCGAAGATGGACATGTTTTTATCTTTTTATTGGTTTCTGAGATATTGTTTCTAAGTAAGTAATGGCCAAGTGATCTGTGAGTGTTTTCCTGAGGGTCTTTTGTGTGTCTGTTTTGCAGAATTACATATGCAGATATAAGGCTTTTGCTAGCTAGTCTTCCCTCTAGGAGCCTTGCTCTTCCTTGCTGCAGGGACACCTGGTGAGTGGGCATGGCCATTCCCAGGTACTTTCTAAAGCACTCTTTGCAGGTTGTTCACAGTGTTTGCTTGGTAAATCACAGCCCTGGGGAAACATGACTACATCTGAATTAAATGCCTTCACCTCCCTTATCCTCTAAGGAGTTCTCCTGGGTGACTGCCACCAGCACCCAGATTAGAAATTGCTGAGGTCATTTCAGGCTATTGTGCCTTCTTCAAATAGTTATTTCCTTGTTTGAAATAAAGGAACCAGGAAACATCAGGTAAAAGCAGTGCTTGCATGAGAACTTGGGCAGACAGGGACTCCCCCTTCTCCAAGGAATTGTTTTGGAGAGGAAAAAGAACAAACACTTGCCTAGTATTCCAGTATGGGGGGCGGGAGGAGACTAGAAATGCCCAAATTCTAAATACCCTAATTCTATACTCTAATTTGGTCATATCCATCCAACAGATGACTGAAGAATCATCAGATGACAAGACGAGGGGCTGGAGAGATGGCTGAGTAGCAAGGAGCACTCGCTGCTCTTGTAGAGGACCCGGGTTCAGTTCCCAGCACATGATAGTTTACAAACATCCATAACTCCAGCTCTAGAGGGTTGGCTTGCCCTCTCCTGACATCTGCCAGCACCAGGGGCACAGGCAAGCAAGACACTCATCACACACACAAACCTAAAAAATGACATGAAATGTTTATGAAAAAATAGACAAGGCAAACTTATGCAGGAGAGTACAGACTATAGAGGGGAAAAGAAAAATCCCCAAACAGGGGTGGGGCAGATCAGCGTGCCATGTGGATTCGTCTCTAAACCTATCTAAATGGACCACAGCCAAAGGTGAGAAGGGCGTGGTCCTACCGGGAGAGGACAGTGGAATTCCTTTGCAAACTATCTAGCTCATTCAAAACATTTAAAACTCCACTTGCATTTATTATTTAAAAATCTAATTAAAATTGGAAATTTTTGAGATACAGAAGTAGAGAATAAAGTTATCCCCCCAAGAAATGCGTCAGTCATTTCCTCTGGGCCCTTCACTGTCGTCTCCAAAGCCACTCACACTTCTAAGTCAGGCCTGCTCAGGAGGCCAAGGCAAGAGGGTCCTAAGTTTGAAGCCAGCCTGGGCTACACAGTAAGATCTTCTCTCAAAAGAACCCTGAAGCAGACCAAACAAGAACACCACTTTTCTCCCTGCCTCCCTACTTGTGGGGTGTTCCAAGGTGAAGAGCTAGTCACGGGGTGGGGATGTCTCCTTTGGGGCTTTCCTCTCACTGTGAGGACACGCGTATGGCAAACCCCAGGCCGACCTTTCTGTGGAGCACAGTAAGCTGGAAGCTCATAACTTTTCCAGAAGACCTTGGTGCTTTCTCTTTTTAAAAACCATTATTTAAAAGGGAAGTGGAGGCCAGAGGACAACTTGCAGAAGTCGGTTCTCACCTTCCTCCAGGTGAGTTCCAAGAATAAACTAGGGTCTTTGGGGTTGGTAGCAAGTACCTCTATAACTGATGAGCCTTTTTTTTTTTTTTTTTCCTTTCGAGACAGGATTTGGAGCCTGTCCTGGAACTCACTCTGTAGACCAGGCTGACCTCGAACTCAGAGATCCGCCTGCCTCTGCCTCCCGAGTGCTGGGATTAAAGGCATGCACCACCACCTCCCAGCTAAAACATGTTTTCTTAGTCAGTAGAAAAACAAGAATACAATCCAAACTGGGTTATATTTCTTTTCACATCAACATAGCCACAAAATTAAATTTTTGTGTGTGTGGTAGTTTGAATGAGAATGGCCCTCATAGGCTCATAGTGGTACTACTTGAGAGGGATTAGGAGGTGTGGTCTTATTGGAGGAAGTGGGCCACTGGGGGTGGGCTTTGGGGGTTTCAAATGCTTGAGCCACACCCAGAGTTTTTCTCTTCCTGTTGTCTGTGGATCCAGATGTAGAACTCTCAGCTACTTCTCCAGCACTGCTTCTGCCTGCATGCTACCATGCTCCCCACTGTAATGCACTTAACCTCAGAAACGGCAAACTCCAATCAAATGCTTTCCTTTATGAGTTGTCATGGCTGTGGTGTCTCACAGTAATAGAACACAAAGACAGTGTGTGGGTGGGGGTGGGTGTGTGTGTGTGTGTGTGTAGTGTGTGTTGCATGCTTATCGTTTTTTAAATTGTGTTTGTTATTCTTTTTAATGAAAAGCCTTGGGAACGCAGGTGTCTAGAGCGTCTCTTTGTGCATCCTGAGCAAGCTGCTTGAGAGACAGACAGCACATATTACTAGACTCTTTCTGCTTTGTAGCAGAGACAGCAACAGACAACAGACATGGAGGGGTGCGGCCACGCTGCAAAGGAGCATTGTCAAGCAGATCGGAGCAGATTGGAACTGGGTTAGGTCGGAAGTCCTCAGCCTGCAGCTGCTGCCGACCACGTTCAGCAGGCGCCAGTGTTTGCAGAGTGGATGGATGCAGCGGGGACAAGGGTGTTTACTGAGTAGAGGTCAATTTTCATGTCACCTCAGCCCTCATTCGCTGTGTGACACCGGCAAATTGCTGCCTTTGCCGTCAGTAAACGGCAGCAACACTCCCACTTGCCAGACTGCACGGGGCAGATGAAATGTTACAAAGGTCACGGTCCTACCTGGAACAGGAACAGAGATCCCATGGGCAGTTTGGGGACTGGAACTGCCACTTCTTAGAGGTCTGGTGGCCTGGGGAATGTCAACTTGGCACAGGAAAAGAGGGGGCGGGGTCAGCCAATACCATGACCCGAAACACAAACAGTCCCCAGAGAGGGGCCGAAACTCTCAGGTTAATGAAAACACGCTTGTCAGGTTTCTGTGCTACCTTTGAGCAAGACCCGGGAAGGTGGCCCGGCCTGGTCTCAGTTGGCAGTACTGACAGGAGCGGGCAGTAGCCTGAGTGCTCCAGACTGCTGATTGGCCAGGTCATTTCCTCAGAGCCAGAGGTGGCATATCAGGGCCAGAGCATGTCCCATGGAGGAGCCTCATGCTCCCATCTCACTGGGGACCACCTAAGACTCACAGGCTTTTTCCGAGGTGGCCTGCAAGGGCAATTTGGAGGTGTGTGTGAAAACAGACAATACACAGTGTTGAGGCTCTGGGAAGCTCAGACTCTGTGTCAGGGCTTAGACTCACTCTAGACAGCTTGAACCGATGACCATTTTTCAAGACCTAGAAAAGTGTGGGCTCTGTGGGGATGGCAGGGGTTAGGCCAGCAGAACTGGGTATCTCTGCCTGGAGAGGGAGGGAGGTTCTCCTAGACAGTGGGGAGCTATTGGCGGCGGGGGGGGGGGGACTGCCAGCAGAGTTCTGTCCCCTGGTATAGAAGCCATGTTTGCTCCCTTGGGCACGTAAGTGTCAGTCAACTAGAGAGCTAGATTCCCAGTGCATGGACCTGGATTCTTCAAGGAAACCCTGTGCTTTCCAAGATCAGCAAAGGGTCTTGGGATGGCTCCCTGGGTAAGAGTGACTGAAGTACATGGTCCAGAGTTCAAATCCACAGCACCCACTAAAAAACCCATGTGTGGCTGTGTGTGCTCGTAGCTCCAGAGTGTGCATGGGGAGTGGGACAGCAGAGGGAGATACCTGGGATCTCACTGGCTAGCCAGCCTAACTGCAACACCTTCCAGTTCAGCGAAAGACCAAAGACTAAGGTAAAGGATAGAGGAAGACGCTCAACACCCTCCTCTGGCCTCCATGCGTGTGGAGGACTCAGGCATACACCACGTGCATACACACACAAATCCAAAATAAAAATAAAAAATAATTTAAAAGAATCAGCAAGGGGGGCTGGAGAGATGGTTCAGTTAAGAGCACTGGCTGTTTTTCCAGAGGACCCGGGTTCAATTCCCAGCACCCACATGGCACCTCACAGCTGTCTGTACCTCATTTCAGGGGATCCGACACCTTCACACAGACAAAACATGAATGTGCATGAAATAAAAATAAATAGAAAAGATCAGCAAGGGTTCAGGGCCTGGAGACCTGCAATCCCAGTACTTGGGTAGGGTATGGCGCTATAAGAGGGTTGCAAGTTCAAGACAAGCCCGGGTTACAAGGGCAAGACTACCCCAAATGCAACACAAACCAAACCCCATGGGGAGGAGTCACAGCCCAGTCAACCTTCCCTTTAGGCCTCAGTATCCCCATCTGCTAAAGCAGCCGAGTAGCTGGGGACCACAGGTTTTAGGACTGTTTTGGGTGGGCTTTGGGTCACAGTGGGGCACAGCTGTCCTTCTCAGCCTGGGGACTAGGAATAATTCCTTATCGGGTCCAGCCTGTTGCTGTGGTATTCTGGGTGTGGATGACACCGGATGTCCAGGAGAAGCCTGGGCGCTGGCTTAAAAAGGGGGGAGTGGAGGCTATTTCTGGAAGTCTGAAATGGGGAGATGCGTGGGTGTGGGAGGTGTTGGGTACTCAGGGCAGAAACCTGAGCTAAGGCTGGAGTCCAGCCCTTGGGAAGCTGTACCAGTGCTGGGGCGGGGCAAGAGAAGGGCCTGACAGCTGGGAGGGACCCAGTGGGACCAGAATGTCCCTCCTCCCGGGCACCTGTCCTCAGGCTCCTCTGACCTTTGGCCCCACCCCATAAACACTTCTGGAGAGGCAGCAGAGAAGCCATAGTGTCCAGAGCCTACCTCCACCCTCATACATACCAGCATTCTCAGTAGGGGGGAGTCATCACAAACCACGGAGCCCCCTCACCCCCATCTTTCCTAGCACCAACTTTCATGTCTCAAGACTGTTTGAATTAGACATGGCTGTTCGTGCCATTCTACAGATGAGGACCTGGGGCTCCGGGAGGAGAAGTGCCCTGTCAAAGGACACAGATGTAAGTTACGGAGCCACCGCGAGCCTCTGGGTTCCTGGAACCATGGGCAGGCTGAGTACTGAGTAAGACTAAATGCTAGGTTCGCCAGAGGTGGGAAGAAACTCAGCCGCCTTAAGGGTGGAGGGTAGGAATCTAGGGAAGGCAAGAGACATAATCTGGGCCTTGAAGATGTACAATTTAGAATGTGTGAAATGGATGGGGAAAGGTTTTCCCAGGGAGGAAACGGCTTGGGCAAAACCACAGACAATTGTGACGGAAAAAGTAACCTACCCAGGGTCACTGCTATTTTATGGGCTATGAGGAGGTGGGCTGAGGTGGCTGGACCCTGACAGTGTCCTGATGCCTGGAACACCCAGGACTTTATAACAGCCGACGGATAAGTTTCTTGGGTTGAGTTTGGTAGGGACACAAGGCCTGTGGTCCAGGGCTCCAGAGGCAGAACTGTAGGATGCATGGGCAGAAAGCCCTGTGTCTCCCAGACTTACACAGAGGTTGCTGCAGAGCTTTGGTGGACAGGAAGCCTGCCATTCCTTCTGCACTGGAGAATGGCTTCTGTGTGCACCACAACAAAAAGGCTTTTCTGCCAAGGGGAGAAGAGGAAGCAGCCAGGCTTGTTCAGTCCAACCTCAGCCTGAAAGGAAGCTCTGTCCCAGGCCCTGGAATCTTGGATTCACAGAATGAAGAAGGCTGGGGGTGGGTGTGTGTCCAGTCCCTGTCTCACTCTTCATGAACATCAGGTGTGCAAGGCAGGGCAGGGGTTTGCCAAATTGGTCTGCCCAGGTCTGACCCTAGCATGGTGCTTCCCAGCTGTATGGCCTTGGCCAGGTCACTTCCGCCTCCAAGACCTATTTCCCTCTTGAATAACTTGTGAGCAGGAGCATCCCGGTTGGTCAGGGTCGCACGCGCGCACGCACGCGTGCACAAACACACACACACACACACACACACACACACACACACACACACACACATCCTTTCTTCATGGAGCCTGAGTCAGGGCAAGCTCCTCTCCTGCAGCTGCGACTTTGGGGCAGGAGGGAACCCTGGGCACCTGAGGCTGCAGCTCTAAGTGTCATAGACAAGTAAAGATTGGAAACACCTGGCTGGGGATGATAGCGACTCATGTATCTTCTTGAATGTCTTATTTAAAAAACAAAACAAAAACCAAAAAAACCCCACAAAAACAAAAATGAAAGACCAAAAAAAACCCCCCAAAAACAAAAACCAAATTTGAGAACTAGTAAAATGTCACGGAAAGGGATGTTGAGAGAACTGTGGGGAGCCCCTGATTTCTTGGGCCATAGCAGAGTACGGATGAGTGTCTCATGAAGCAGTTCTTGAGGAGCCAAGGCCTTTGTCAAGCCTTCCCTCTGGCCTTGGCTCTAAGGAAGAACAAAGAAGGGCTACAAGAACAGGGTCTTGCTCATCTCTGGGTCCCACACTGCCTTTTACCTGACCTGTGGCTTCTGATCCCCACAAGATCACAAGCAGAGGCGTCTAGGCTGGGGTCACAGGCTTTGGCTTCTATACAGGAAAGTCAAGATGGCTCCTCCCAGGTCCCTCCCACTGCTGATGTCTGAGTACCCACTGCTGAGCTCAGTGCTGCTTCCTGGATGAGCCAGGAGCTCTGGGCTCTGAGGGCCAGCCCTTCCAACTCTCCTCAGCCCATTCCCATACAAAGAGAGGAAGGGGTGGGGCAGGGGTGGGGGGTGTCGGGGTAGGGAGCATTGTTGAGGGGCCTTGCTGATGCTGTGGCAGCCCAGCCTGCTGGGTCTAGGATTGAGCATGGACACAGGATTTTAGGTGGACCCCAGCTCACTAGCCACACCCAGGCCCACCACACCCCAGCTCCTGCAATCTGGGGCCTGTGGTGGGGTTTTCCACCCCTGCAAAGACAAGGCAGTAGGTCCTAGTGTACTTCATTCTCTGAACATGGAGAGGAAAGTTCTGGAGGCAAAATGGCCCCATTACCCAGGCCCATCCCTTGTTCAAACCACCTCCCAGGCTGCCCAAAACCCAGTCGAGGTAGGTGATTGGGTGGCCTTGCCTGGCTCTTCCCACCTCACCTAGATGGGGAGTAATATGGGAAGGTGGGCTATCCTCTCTTATCACCACCAAAAGCCAAATAAACCCAGTTCTCAGACTCAGCTGAGTCTCCCATGCTCTTCAAAACCCTGGCCCTCCTGGACTCCATCCCAAAGGTCCCACCAAAGCAGGGTCTTCCTCAGGATCCCAGCTTGGCCCCGACCCTGCCAAGCAGGTCTTCCTTGAGGCATGCTACAGTCTAGGCTTACAAACGCAGCCACACTCACTGGCTGTACATTTAATCAGTGCAGATTATTTACAGAACTAAACAATGGGGGTGGATGCCGTCCCCACCCCTTGCTGGCTCTCAAGTCCTGCAGAGGTGATGTCCAGAGAGAGCTGCTGGACCCCCCACCCTACCCCCGTCCAGTGCCAGGCTATGAGAATCCACTACTCAGAGAGAGGTGGTGGCCCAGAGGATCCTGGGTGGTGGTGGCCCCTCACTGTTCAAGGCTTTAGGGAGGCAGAAGGGACCAGAGCCTGCCGTACAGTACCATTTCCCACAGAAGCCTCCCGCTGACTCTGGAAAGAAAAGAGGAGGGGAAGCCACCTTTCACCCTCAGGACAGACTTCCCAGGCCATAGTGGATTCCTTTGGGGGTTTTACAGCCTGTGTGTGGGGACAGCTGCTGGCCTGTGCCTAGTGAGAGATCCAGAGGGGAGGCGGCCCACAAGCCTGGTCTATGACATCCTGGGCATCCATACATCAGGCACTGTCTGAGGACCTCTGGTACCCTAGTCTGTGCGCTTGCCAGCCCCATCTCTCCAACAGCTGGGACAAGGACAGCAGAAGCCAGAGGGTGAGGGAATGCCCAGCATCCTGAGACCTGTGGGGTGATGAAAGAGAGTGGGCAGCCTGGGGAAGATTAGGCTAGTCACTAGCATCAGGAGGGGAGCGGACAGGCTCCCTTTGGTCCTTCGTGAGACAGGTCCAGGGCCCCTTCCCAGAGGAAAAGAGCTGCAGGCCCAGGGGTGTGTGGGAGCTTCTGATGGCCAGGATCGGGAGGGCTTTCAGGCTTCTGGGCTCTCAGAAGCAGCCTAAGAAGGAGCCAAGCCGCAAGGTAATCAGGATGGCTCCCAGGCCATATGCTCTTTCTAAGGCAAATTCAGGAGGGTAGAACCCCAGCGGGGCTCCTTCAAGGCAAACACAGCTCTTGTCACAGGAGGAGCAGAGGTTCAGGCTGAGGAGAGCCAGAGCTGAAGAAGCTTCCCAACCCTCTGCCACCTTCCAGAGGTAAGCCTCTGTCCCTTCGTCCCTGTCTGGAGCAGTACACTCAGAGAACTCCAAGCATCGCCTGACCCCAGTCAGGAAAGCAGAAACAAATGCTGAGACAAGGTGCCGAAGAAAAAAAAAAGACACCTGGGCATAAATAAAGGAGACGGGGCAGGACTGACAGGGGAATGTGTGTGGCCAGGAGGGGATCCCACCGGGCTGAGGAAGCACCTGGGAGCCACACGCCTGCCCCTGCGGACCTGAGCACCGGGTGCTGTGGGGGGTGCGCGATCATACCCACTCCTGCAGCGAGCGCTTGCAGTAGAGCAGCATGCGCGGTGCGCCCTTGCGCTGCATCTGCACCAGGGCAAAGGCCAGGCCCAGTATGCACAGCAGCAGCAGCAAGGGGACCAGCACCATCACCACGTTCACTGTCCGGACCACCTCCTCCATCTGCACCACCACGCGGTTGCCCTCGTCCTTGTCACCCGCGTCCTCTTCCTTGCTGTCCCCGTCCGCCTCGGGCTCCGTACCCCCATTGGGGTTGAAGGGTGGACGAGCCACATCGGGCCATCGTGGTCGGGGCTCCACGTGCTCCTGGCAGCCCATGAAGTCCCGCAGGATGGATTTGGGGTGGCCGGGTTCCATCCGCAGGCGCTCATTGTTGAATTTCCAGTATTTGGTGCCCTTGTAGAAGTAGGTGTAGGCTGTAGGAACAGACAGACCAGGACGGCTTCAGGCTGGGGAAGGCATGGAACTTGGGAGAAGAGCACTTGTGGAGCATGTTAAATGGTCTGTCTCTAAGCACCAAAGCCAAACCAGAAAACAAACAAAAGAATACTCTTCCTTGCTTGCTTGTCTGAGTCTCCTCAAATCTGCCTCCCTGCTGAGGCTTGGGGGACGGGTTGGGTCCCCAGCTTCTTGGCTAGGCTGACAGGGCAAAAAAGGGGCCCACAGCCTGCCAGGGTACGGGTATCAAGGAACCTCACTGTTCACCCCAGGACTGGCTCTATTCCCAACCATAGGGGCAAGCATGACTGTGTGTCCTTGGGCCTTTATGAGCCTGGGATGAAACCCAGTGCTGCTCTAGACTAGCTCCTGGCCTTGGGCATCTTGTATCTATCCTACTGACAGCAGGAAGGGCCAGGTTTGAAGCAAGGGTCGTTACTGAGCGCAGTGAGCTCAGGGCACCTGCAGTGACATGCCCACACATAGGGTCACGGGATCAGGCTGAGCATTGGCAAAGCCGGCAAGTCTGCCCTGAACATGAGCGTCCCAGATAAAGAACCAGACACACAGGGACCCTGCTGGAGAACTAACAGGGTCACAACTCCTGCCACTCAGTTACAGTGACAGATACTAGGCTTCTCTTGCAGGTCTGTGAGCACTGCCCGGAGAGGACCCTGCTCCAACACTGAACCAGGCCCACTGCCCTGAGGCTCTGAGTTCTTGAGCTCCAGCTCTGGCCATAGACAGGCACGGGTGGCCTCTCCAGCTGTGGGGCTGGAAGCCTATCCAAAGAGGACAGTAATGATGCAGGGAAGGCAGGAAGGCAGGCTAGAGAAGACCCCAGGCTCCTCCTTCAATGCCTCCACAAGGACATGGGACCTTGGGCAAGTGCTGGGCCCTCTGGGAGGGGCTGGCCTGGTACCTGCATCATTGCTGAGGAAGGCCCCTTTGGGAGAGGCAGGGATTCCCTGCCAGACGCTGATGGGCTTGGGGTAGCCAGGGTCTCCATGTTGTGTCTCCTCATTGAAGCGCCAATACCTGTGACCAGAAGAATCAGGCTATGAACCTGGAGCCCTGCTTGGGCCTCGGTCCTTTCTCCGCGTTGGCTCTCTTTGGGCAGATCTGAGGATGCAGGGGCCTGGCTTGAGCATCCTCCTTTAGGGGAAGGGGCATAACAAAACGCTTACCTGTCTGCTTGAAAGAAGAAAGTGTGACCTGTGGGTTCCCACCAGATGGCTGTGTCGATGCGGTCATAGGGGATGTCTGTACCGTAGCTGCTCAGCGGCTGTGGGTAGCCAGGCTCCAGATTGGCTTCTCGGAAAAGCCAGTAGCGGTTACCTACACGGGGAGCAGTAGGTTGTGTGAGGGTGGGCCTGGGTTGGGGATAGAGATGGCAGAGGAAATGCTTTTCTGGGTCCAACAGTCCATTCACACCATCACTGCCCATCCTGACACACGTATGCACAGAAGCACAAGCACTCAGCACGATACTCACACACGTATCTACGCTCATGGAAACCCGCGAGATACTCATTTCTGTGTGTACAATCGGCTGCTCCCACCCAGCCCACCCACACACTGTACATGGCCCTTCATTCCACAGGACACCTCCTCTAGGCCTGAGATAGTCAAGTGGCCCTTATGATGCCAGGTCTGGAACTCCCCACTTCAGTATGAGTCTATCCTGTATTCAGAGGGTTCCTGCTGTGGGGCCAGAGATAGAGCTGATCTATCAAGGGGTACTGCTCCCCTACCCAAGGCCTTTTCTCTGCAGAGATCCTGGCCAAGGGGGTCTGGGAACCTATTCTGTTCTTTTCCTTCCTTCCTTCCTTCCTTCCTTCCTTCCTTCCTTCCTTCCTTCCTTCCTTCCCTCCCTCCCTCCCTCTCTCCCTCCCTTCCTCCCTCCCTCCTTCCCTCTCTTTCTCTCTCTTCCTTCCTTCATTTCTTTCTTTCATTCTCTCTCTCTCTCTCTCTCTCTCTCTCTCTCTCTCTCTCTCTTTGGTTTTTTGAGACAGGGTTTCTCTGTGTAACAGTCCTAGCTGTCCTGGAACTTGCTCTGTAGACCAGGCTGGCCTCAAACTCTCAGAGATCCTCCTGCCTCTGATTCCCAAGTGCTGGGATTAAAGGCGTGCACCACCACCGCCTGACAATAATTTATTTCTATTTATTTTATGTGCATTGGTGTTTTGCCTACATGTGTGAGGGTGCTGGATCTCATGGAATTGGAGTTTTAGACAGTTATGACCTGCCATGTGGGTGCTGGGAATTGAACCCAGGTCCTCTGGAAGAGCAGCCAGTGCTCTTAACCCCTGATCTGTCTCTCCAGCCCCATGGGGATCTGTTTTTTTTTTTTTTTTTAAAGATTTATTTATTATGTGTACAGTGTTCTGTCTGCATGCCTGCCTGCATGCCAGAAGAGGACATCAGATCTCATTTTAAATGGTTGTGAGCCACCATGACATTGCTGACAATAGAACTCAGGACCTCTGGAAGAACAGCCAATACTCTTAACCTCTGAGCCACCTCTCCAGACCCAAGGGGATCTGTTCTTCAAGAGGACAGCCTGTTCTTATGAGGACTCATTATCAGGAGAACAAGAAGCAGGGTTGGGGACGGTGAGGTGGGGCTCCTTGGCTGCAGAAGATGGCAGAGATACATCCTTAATTCAGGCAGTCCTGGCCTTCAGGGTCTAGGCCTACCTAATCCCGCAGCCTCTGTCCACCTTTCCACTCACACCTTGCTACCCCCAGGTGTTGAGCAAGCCCACAATGGGGAGTGGAGATGCAGGATTCTCTTCTAGCTAGCAATACAGCTGGAAGGCTGCCCACGCCTCTCATCATCTTGGCTTACCTTTGAAAAAGACAAAATGTCCATCCTGGCGCTCATAAGCAGCACTGATGTTCCCCGGCAGACCACGCCAGAAGTGGCCAATTGGCATAGGGTAATTGTCGAGAACACGGTTGTGCCGGACTCGCCAGAACCAACGGCCCTGTGGAAGAGGGTGGGTACTGATGGGCAACACATGCAAGACGCCTTGGCTAAGGGTAGAGCTGTGCCTACACTGTTCTTCCCAGGTCAGGGATGATCTAGCAGAGAGGCCATCAGGCCCTGAGGAGCCAGGCAGTACCTGGAAGGCCAAAGCAGCTCCAAGGAGGGAGCTCTGGGCTGAGGAGCAGGCACCTGATTACTGTGCGACCTTTTGACAAGTCCCTTGTTGTCTTGGGTTGATTTCCTCCTGGTCTAGGGTTTGGTCGGTACCCAGGAGATGTTAGCAAGGGAAGAGCTGGTGTGCTTAGAGAGGTCACGTGAGGGTGGGGCGGGAGCAGGCTCTGGGTTGGCTGGAGGAGGCACCGGGAGGATGGGGCCAGACCTTGAACACAAACATCTCTCCACGAAGCACAGCCACTGTGTCGAAGTTGCCATCACAGATGTTGGGGCCATACTGGTCAGGCCTCTCTGTGGCCCGGGGCTGGGGTGGGGGCCCTGGCTTGGGGGGCCTCTCTGGCTTCCCACCTGGATGTGGTGGCTGGGGAGGCCGAGGGGGCTGGTGGTCTGGCCGTCCTGGCCGTCGGGGCCTCACAGTGGGGAGAGGCTGGGTGGGCTGTGGCTTACCATCTGGGGAGCCTATAGAGAGGTGAGAGCAAGAAGTGAGATCAGACCCAGAACCTAGCCTGGATGCCAGGTTCCCCTTACATACAATGTGAAAGTCCTGAGCACACCCCCTCCAGGTATAAGGCCTTGTCTACCTAATAGCAGATCCCTTCCTGGGCTACCCCATCACCATCCATGGCAGAGGCCGGGGTAAGCCTCCTCCACATGATCTTTTTCTTAACCTCTCTGTTGGGTGGGAGGCTACCTGCCTCTGCTTTCCCTGAGGACATGCCCCTTACCATGCTGGCCTACTCAATGGGGTCCTAGGAAGTAAGGCACCTGCAGAGTCAGGAGCATAGCTCTGGCCCAGGCTGCAGCAACTTGAACTCTACCTGAGGCACAGCTCATTACTGAGCTGCTGGGGACAGAGGAAGGAGTATCTGTGAGGTGCCACCAGAGGAGGGTTCTGTGTGGACACAGAGGCACAGGCCCTGACCGGAAGAGCTGGCTTTGGGGAGACCTGGCCACTGGGTGGAGTCTGGGATGGGTAGACAGCTGTCTCAAGTCCCCTGGAAGTCTAGAGGGTGCTGGGGACAGACTCAGACTGTGGATCCTAGGGACCCTGGGACATCCTTAGTCTAGTAGGAATACTGTCAAGAATAGGAGAGAAATAGGGTGGATCATCTGCACCCCCTTGCAGCTCCAGTCTGGGGCCACAGTGTGGGCTCTGGCTAAGTGACTGGGCCTCAGTTTTCTTCTATAGAATGGGGACAGAGTCTAGGGCCAACTGGTCACAGCCCACTCACCATACAGCTGCTGGATGCCCCGAAGGTCGTCCTCAGGCAGCTGGAAGTTGTCAGTGTCCATCCATTGGTAGAATGGTGCCATGATGGCACTGGGGTTGCTCGAATGCTCCAGCCCTAGTGCATGGCCCAGCTCATGCACTGCCACCAGGAAGAGGCTGATTCCTGTAGTGGGGGTATGTATGGTCACTCTGGCTCATCCTAGGCCCTGTAGGCTACCATAGACTCCACTCTTGCTTCTCTTTTGGATAGGGCTGAGCTGCTCTGGCTTCTGGCCTCTAATTTCCCCATCTGAGAAATGGGCCCAGCATATCCTTCTCTTCCAGCCCTCCCTTGGTGGGACAACAGATTGAGACTAAGTACAGGGCTCCAGAGATATGAATAGGGGACACCCTCCCCTCTGGAGCCTGAAGCTACTGAGCTGGATGGGTGGCCTAGCTTGGGCACTGCCTGGCCTGTTCCCAACCCTAGCCAGCTGTCCTCACCATGCAGGTCAGTGCTGGAGAAGGTCCAGGGCTCATCTGCGTCGAAATGTGTGTCCCCACCCAGACCAGGGCCGGGGAAATAAGCGTGAGCCAGAAAGCCACCCATGCCATCAAACGGTGAGCTGTCGCCATGGAAGCCAGAGGCGAAGAGTACCATGATGTCAGCCTCCTCCCGCCTTCGCAGCCGAATGTCATCATAGGATACTTCCTGGAAGACCAGGGGCGTGACCTGCTCCCACACATGGAAGGCCCTGCGCACTGCCTCCATTGAGTTGTACCAGCCCAGTTTTTCTGTGTAGTTCTGGATGCTGCAAGTGGGCAGGGAGATACAAATGGACAGGCTTGTGGGATACTGTCCATTGCTGCACCTTCCTAAGAGCACATAACGCTGCCACACTATCCACTGGTATGAATTAGAACTTGTCACACCCAGTAATTCATTAAACTATGACTCTACGTTTTCATGCTAGAAGACAAGCAAAGATTTAAATTAAGAAAGACAGTAAGGCTGGGCGGCAGCCTTTAATCCTAGCATATGGGAGACAGGGGCAAGTGGATCTCTGAGTTCAAAGTCAGCCTGGTCTACAGAGTGAGTTCCAGTATAGCCAGGGCTACATAGTGAGACCTTGTCTCAAAAAAACCAAAAAAAGAAAAAAAAGAAGGAAAAAAAAAAAGAAAGAAAAAGTAAGGGCCTGGGCATGGTAGTGCAAGCCTGCAATCCCACCACTTGGGAAGCGGAGATAGGAAGATTGGGAGTTCAAGGTTAGCTTCAGCCACACAGCAAGCTTAAGGGTATCCTGGGAATAACATGAGAACTTGACCTTGTCTTAATATATAAAAACCCCCAAACTCTAGATTCCCAAACCAAAAGATAGTAAAAATAGTAAGTAAATGAAAGCACAGGTGCTTTGTGGCCATGGGGTGGGGGTAGATGAATCATAAAGTAAATATCTGATATGCAGGATATCTGATATGCATCTCCCGTGAAAGGGTCATTCAATCCCTAAAGCGGGTGTGACCCACATATTGAGAACCACTGGCCCAGAGCCTGCACATGAGAAGAACAAAGCCCACACCTTCCCTGTGGATAAGACTGAGCTGCTGGTGCAGACAGATGTCCGTCAACCGCAAAGAGGGATTTGACTGGGTGGACCAAATTCACTCCAGGATCTCAGGAGGCCTGAGTGAAAACAGAACACTTGACCCTCACATCTACTGACCAAATTGATTCAAGAGTCCATCTGGCCACATCAGGCCAGTCTAGCCTGTAGCTAGCTGGGGCCAAGAAAGGACCCAGCAGGGGATGCTTGAAAGAGAGCTGGCCTTCCCTGGAGGGAGCGTTCCTAGACTGTGGCTAGGACAATCAGCACAGCTACCCAGACCCCTTCTTGGAAAGGAATTCTGAGTCCCCCTGAGAGGGGCCATACCTGAAGGTTAGGTGGTGGCTGTTCCACGTCTTTCCTGTCAGAGTGTAACGCTTCCTCCGACGCAAGTTGGCTTTCACACGTACCCCAAACTGATCAGGCACCCCACAGCGGGGCCGCTTCATCCACCTGGACCAAAGATACAGAGGGGTCAGCTATGGGTCATCTCTTCCAGGCAGCCCACCTCCTTCCAACTCCCTCTTGCTTCCCAGTTTTCCCTCACAGGGGTGTGCTGGGGGTGGGAGACTCTCTGTTTGGCTTCCAGAATAGTGGGTAAAGAGATTCCGTATTTTAAGAAGACTGAGCGTTCAGCAGTGACTCAAAAGGTGTGCTTCTCCTCTGAGTGTAACCCAAGCATGGGGTGGGTGCTCTTGAGGCCGCCTGTCCCAGGAATGTCAAGCTCTGTGCTTCTCGGTGTATCAATAGGTCCTATCACCTCTAATAGAGCAAGGCCTAACTTGGTTGTCCCATCCAGGACTTCTGTACTGCATCTTCCCATTCCCATGCCTGTAACAGACATCACTAATCGAACATTATGCTCTTCCTGCCAAAGCTAGATTACAACTACTTCATCTCTCTTTTTTTTTTTTTTTATGTATGTGTAAGTGTGAATTTATGTGCACTGTGTGCATCCAGGTGCTTGTCTGATGTGGGTGCTAGGAGCCGAACCTGAGTCATCTGTATGAACAGTCAGTGACCTTCCTCAACTCTGTTTTATCTTTAACATCAGGCTTCAGGCAGCCAGTCTAAACAGTAAACATTAGCAGAAGACCACTAAACCATTCACCACTCCTCATCCAGGCTACTCTCCTCCGGAAACTCCATATACCAAAGACTCTCAGGGCAGGCTGGAGGGCAGGAGGCCCATGGGGTGTGGGAGGGGGTCACATGGAGGAACTCACGCCTTTGTCTCTTCATCAAGCACACCCGTGACTGGGATCCCATAGAAATTCTGCATCTCCGCGAGGGCAGAAGCCAGGATCTGGGCAGAGCGCATGGTGGACATGTGGCGGCTAGGCTGGGGTAGGTAGCCATAGAGTCGCAGCCAGTTCTGCAAGGAAGCCAAACAAGGTCTCCTCAGTCACTGCTCAGAACCTTCCAAGACCTCCCAACTCAAAGGAAAATTCAGTTCTTCCAAGGCCTATAAACCCCTCACCACCAAGCCCCAGCTCTCAGGCCTCACTCCCATAACCCACTAGCCGTGGGGTCATCACACTTGTGCTTCCTGCTGCCTAATGTACTGTGCCTGCTGCCTGGCACATTCTTCCCTGGCCTCTCCCAGGTGGGACCTTCTGCTCCAGGCAGGCTGCTGGGGACCCTCAAGTGTTGCAGACTATTTGTTTAACTATGCAAACTTGTGTTGCATTTGTTTAATTAAGTAAAAATGTGTTGCTGTTTTACCTTGCTTGCCTAAGGCACCTGATTGGTCTAATAAAAAGCTGAACAGCCAATAGTGAGGGAGGAGGTACAGGCGGGACTTCTAGGCAGGGATGAAGAATATATGGGGAGAAGAATTCAGGCTCAGGGAAAGAAAAAAGAAAAAGAGACGTGCCAGGGGCCTGCCAGACAGACAGACATGAAGGAACAGGAAAGTAGGACATATAGAATGAAAGAAAGGTAAAAAGCCCCAAGGCAAAACATATGAAGAGAAACAGGTTATAAGTTATAAGAGCTAGTGGGACAAGCCTAAGCTATGGCCGAGCATTCATAATTAACAGTAAGTCTCCGGGTCTTTATTTGAGAGCTGGTTGGCGGTCCAAAGAAAACACCAACAACACTCAAGTATTCAGAATCTCTCTCTCTCTTTGTTAAGGTTTTATTCTTCTTTCTCTCTCCCCTCTCCTTCTCTGTGTATGTCTGTGTGTGTGTATGTGTGCATATGGGTGCACAGGTACCTAGATATGCCAGAGGAGGCCATTGGATCCCTTGGAACTGGAATTATGGGCAGCTGTAAGCCACTGGATGCAGCTTCTGAGGACTGAATTCTGGTCTGCAAGAGCAGCAAATGCTCGGAACTGCTGAGCCATCTCCCCAGCCCCTCTTTTTAATTAAAACATTTTTAGTTATGTGTGTGCATGCAGGTGCCCATGGAGTGCAGAGAGGGTGTTGGATCCCCTGGAGCTGGAGTTATAGGTAATTGTGAAGCACCTGACATGGTGCTGGAAACTGAGCTTGGTCCTCTGCAAGAGCAGTACATGCTCTTAACCGCTGAGCCATCTCTCCAGCACCATTTAAAAAATTATTTATTTATTTTTAGTTTTCAAGACAGGGTTTCTCCATGTTTCAGTTCTGGCTGTCCTAGAACTCACTCTGTAGACCAGGATGGCCTGAACTCACAGAGATCCGCATGCCTCTGCCTCCCAACTGCTTGGATTAAAGGTGTGCACCACCACCGCCTGACTAAAAAATTATTATTATTATTATTTATTTATTTATTCCTGAGACAGGGTTTCTCTGTGTAGCCTTGCGCCTTTCCTGGAACTCACTTTGGAGACCAGGCTGGCCTCGAACTCACAGAGATCTGCCTGCCTCTGGCTCCCGAGTGCCAGGATTAAAGGCATGCACCACCATCGCCCAGCCAAATTATTTGTTTTTATTTATTCTTTGAAATATTCTTACATTTATCCCATGCATTTTGAACATATTGACACTCACGTTGGAATTTTGATTGGTTTGACCTTATGCTTGATCTTCAACAGATACATCATGTCTGAAAGTGGGCATTTCACAACTCTTCCCCCACCCACCAGTTCTTAATTCTTCCTGCACACTCTTCCGCTGATCCCAATCGGTTGACATAGATGATTCATCCACAGCTGAATACTCATAGTCACTTACACTTGGCACTCTGATCAGTTATGAGCCTCTGCATTAACCACTACCCACTGTGCAAAGAGACTTCTCCGACCCAAGTTAAGACCAACATAGATCTATGGGTTTAAATATAAATATTTAGAAAGTAGTCCAACAGCATGACTGTTTAATACAACAGCAGTAGGTTTAGCCCTAGAGCCTATAATTTTCCCAGTCACCAACCTTTTCCCTGCTCTGCTATGAATTATTTGTTTATTTTAATTTGGAAACGGGTCTCTAATCATACCTTCAACTTGCTATGTAACCAAGGATAGCCCTGAACTCCTTATCTTCTTGCCTCCACTTCCCAAGATCACAACTGTGCATTACAATCCCTGGTTCCATGCAGTGCTGGGGCACCAACTCAAGGATTCATGCATGTTAGGCAACCGTTCAACTAACAGATCTACATGTCCAGCTCCAACTGTCCGGGTTGAATCTGTTTCCTCATCTGCAGCATGAAGACCAATGTCCCGTTACGGGGTGTCTTAGTCACTCTTGCTGTGATGAACCACCACGACCAAAGGGACTTGGAGAAGACAGGCTTCCATTCCACTTCACTGTTCACTACTGAAGGCAGTCAGGACAGGAACTCAAACAGGGCAGGAACCTGGAGTCAGGAGCTGATGCAGAGGCCATGGAGGAGTGCTGCTTACTTGCTTGCTCAGCCTGCTTTCTTACAGAAAGGATGGGTTGGCCCTTTCCCCAACAATCATGATTAAGAAAATGCCCCACAGCCACATCTTATGGAGGTATTTTCTCCATTGAGTTTCTGTCCTTTCAGATAACTATAGCTGTGTCAAGGTGACATAAAACCAGGGTAAGATTTGAAGGTCACAGACCCAGAAAAAGTACTTAGTATACCCAATGAGAGTGTTTGGTTCCCTTCTAGGACTTACCAAGGCAAATCCCATCCACCTGATCATCTATCCACCTGTCACTCACCCATCACCCACACACTTCCAGATGTTCCTGCGCTCTCTGACTGTGACAGATAGCAGGCCAGCTGGGGGCTGTGGGAGACATGGCCATTTAGAGCTTCTAGGCTCCAGGAGACCGTGTACTTGGAGGAGAGGGCTTCACAGCTCTCAAGTCCATGAATGCTTCAGAAACCTGAAGTAGCAAATCTGATGAATGATTCTGAGAAATGCTAAGAAATACCAGCCTGCCTCATGCCCTCAAGGCGGTGACGGGATGGTATCTAGGTAGAAGAAGCAAGGAAGCAGATGCCTTCCTTGTCCTTCCCACATGTACTTGGCCACGTGGAAGGCCCACTTTCTACGTTGTTCTAGAAAGGGGAAGCTATATGCTGAGGGACCCCAAGGCAAGACAGTAGCTGGACACAGTAGATGCTTTGGGCTGACACCCACATATTGGCTCACTCGGCCCAGGGCAGCAGTGCCCAAGTTTGATGGGCAGAGAGCTGCTGAGCCAAGTCCCGGACTGGCTGGCTTGCAGTTACACTCAGAGGCCCCAGGGCCTTGGAGGGTGGCAGGCAGAGCAGGAAGCAGAAGCCTGGAGCCGAGAAACAAGTGTCAGTTCTGTACAGATAGAGTGGGGCCACGCCTATGCTCCATAAAAGGGGACTGGATTGGAGCCTGCCTCATAGGTGAGGTTCTGCAAGGATGACGTAGCAAAGCACGCTCTAAGTGTTGTGATGAAGAGACCAGGGGCTCTGGCTGGCAACCATGCTTCAGCCAACAGGGCTGAAGAGTCCAGGCTTCTGGGGAGACTGGCCTGGCCAGGGCTGGCACAGCTAGAGGAGGAGGGAGCAAACCCATGGCAGTAACGCTGCAACAACGTCTCTGTTCTTCCCAGGCACCGAAACCTCCCCGCAAAGCTCCTACCAACCATTCTCTTCGCCTTTGGACAGTTTTCCTGAAGCCTCATGGAAAGATCCAATGGGCAAGGCCACCAGACTAATGGCAAAAGGCATGGAGCTGATGTGTGTGTGTGTGTGTGTGTGTGTGTGTGTAGGGGGCGGGGTGGCTGCTAACAGATGAGGGCACCTTCATATCACCTATTTGCATAATGTAAAAATATCTCCGGTGCAAGCAATCAGAGTCACAGAGGAGCTGATTAGCCTGTCTGCAGAGCTCTAAGAGGGACAGGCTGGGGACAGAAGCTCAGGAGGAGAGGGGAGCTGGCCTGTATGCAGCAAAGAGTTCCAGTGAGCTGCAGAGGTCTGGCAGAAGAACTGCTTCATCCCAGAGCCAGCTCAGGGGCTGCCAGGCAGGTCCCAAGGGAGCCTGGTGGCCCTCCTTCACATAGTTAAATGCCTTTAAGTCCCCAGGAAGCAGAGTTCCCATCTCTCCATCAGCTGTGCCTCGCAGCCACTGCTGGGGTGAAGATGACCCATGGCACGCTGGGACAGGGACTGCTGAGCAGAACTGCAGCCTCCTAGTAGGAGGTAAAGCCGATGGCCAGCCTGCCTCTGGCAAACACCAAGTGTCCACAAATCTGCCAAGTGGCAGCAGCCACAGCCTTGGGGCTTCTGCCCTTTGCAGTGTTGGGAGTAAGCGCCACCCCGCCAGCACAGTAGTCAGTACTGGGCATAGTAAAGGAAGGATCCTAACCCAGGGCTCGTTTCCCTTTCCATGAGGGCCACTATCCATGACAGAGGGCTCGGAAGAGGCCAGTGGGCCAGGAGGCCTCTCCCATCTTAGAGCAGAGAGTGACTTGATCCCGGGCAAGAAGACAAGGGACAAGGGAATTCCTGAGGCTCAGGAGAGACTGCTGTGGGCCACGTCATGCTCACAACTCCTCCTGAAAGATAAATACCTATCTATTCTCATTGTGCTGGGAGCAAGGTTCAGAGGCGGTGAGCTGCTCTGGAAGAGGCCTGGTTGCAGGAGGTTTCTGTAGCATTCTCGATTCCTTAGCCTAGTACGCTGGGCTCGGGCCCTCCTCAGGATCAGCAGCACAGCACAGCACTGGCCAGGGCACCTGATCCTCCCTCCTCACACCCAACATCTCTCGCTGAGTCTGGGCGCTGAGCCAGCTGCCCTCCCTCAGGCCTGCTGAAGCAATGTGGAGGGACATGAGCCTGCTGGGAGGGCTTGTCTGAGAAGGAGCCCCCAGATCCCAGGTCAATGCTGTGCCTAGAACAGCTATTGGAGAGGGGGCTGGGGCCGGAGCTATAGCTGCCTCCACAGCCTGCTCCTGGGGCTTACTGCACAGCAGCCCCTCCCCCAGGGCCCTTATCAGGCCCCGGTGATAAAGACAATCTCAAGGGCTCTGTTTTATCTCTCCCTCTGTAATTTGAGTAGCCCTAGGCCAGTTTTGCCCAGCCAGGTACAAAGGGAAGTTTGTCAGGACTGTCAAAGATGGATCGGCCCCCAGACCTTCCAAGATCTTGTGAGGTTCACCCTCTTCCATTCTTTGCCTCTGAGGATTCTTGGGAACAAACCAGGGTTCTGCCTGTCTCTACTCCGTCATACCAGAAGGAACAGGTCCCGAGCAGAGTTAGTTCTGGGATGGAGACTCTGCAAAAGATAGGGCTTGCTTTCTACTAGCTCGCTGTGGGATGGTGGGGGATGGTTTCCAAAGCCACCAAGCTCAGCCATCTCCCTGAGGCAGGGCCACAGATTCATCCAGCTGGCATCCATGCCTGACAGGGAACTCAGAGCTGCCCTATCCATCAGTTCTTTCCATCTGTGCCAGCAAGGACCCTTAGAAAGGTCCCTCAAGGCTGAAAAGAAACTAGCCTTGGCCGTGTAGTGACATCTCTGTTCAGGCCCTGGTTGCTTGTCCATATTAAAGGCCTGTGAGAAACTGTGGCTACAATAACTCTGAACCTCAGTTTCTGCCTCTGCAAAATGGGATCGTGCAGAACAGGACTAAGAGCTTGAATGACTAGCCACCAGGCCAGTAAAGGAAGAGAGAACGAGCTGGGCATGGTGGCACATGCCTTTACTCCTGGCACTTGGGAGGCAGAGTTCAAGACCAGCCTGGTCTACAGAGTAAGTTCCAGGGCTATACAGAGAGTGAAGAGCTCCAGCGTGCCGGGCCATGGCAAACAAGTCACCTGACAGGTTTTGCCTTTTACCCTTCTCCCCATTCCCTCTACTGCTAAACCACAGATTATAAAGCTAGCCACCAAGGCCCATTCCCTTATTAGGCCACTTCCTCCTCCTGAGGCTGACCACCAAGGTCCCGCTATCAAAGTATTGAGGTCCAGCAATCAAAAGTCCCCCTTTGACTACCCTAATTAACATGCCCTATCAAAATTAACCAATCATCCTAACACAGGTTTTCCTCCTTGACCTTTATAAACTGCCCTTTGCCTACGAGTTGCATCGGTCTCCTCTCTATCCAGAGGCAGTCTTTTGTCCCTCTGGACCAAATGTCCTCCCTCCTCCCTTGTCCCCTTCTCCCTCACCCTCTGTCTACTGTCCTTGTCTCTATTCTCCTTCTGTCCCTCTGGGGACAGTAAATCTTTGCGCCGAGAACTTGGTCTTGAGGTGTCTTGTGCCGACTTGGAGGTCCTTTCAGAGAGACCTTGTCATAAACAAACAAGGGACTGACTAGACTATCCAATTCTTGTTGCTTCGTATGCCCAGGGCTAGCATGGTCCATTTAAACAGTTATAGGACACGTGCATTAAGGAAGCCTAACAGACTTCTCACTATGAATTTGAGATCCTTCTGCCTCAGCATCCCAAATCCTGGGATTATAAACAGGTATCATCAAACCCGGACCTCCATGAGTCTTTAAAGAAATGCACACACACACACACACACACACACACACACACACACACACACACGTGTGTTCGTATGCATGTGAACATCAGCTCAAGTGCTTTTGGAGGCCAGCAGCCTTAGAGGCAGTTGTGAGCAGCCTGATGTGGGTGTTGGGAACTGAACTCTGGGTGCTCTGCAGTTTGCACCCTTATCCGCTCCTGAGACATCATCCTCTCTCTCATCTTTCCAGGCCCTCAATTCTCCCTGCCTCCAGCACTGGGGATGGATTTACAGAGCTGCAACATGTTGGGTAAGTGTTCTACCTCTGAGCTCTATTCCAGGCTTTTTTTTTTTTTTTTCACTTTTTATTTTGAAATAGGGTCTCCTTAAGTTGCCAAGACTGGCCTTGAATTCACTTTATAGCCCAGGCAACCCTTAAACTTGGAATCCTCTTGCCTCGGCCTCCCAAGGATCTGAGATTTCAGACCAGTACCACCAGGCCCCACTCCACTCTGGGTCTTGAAGAAAGCTGTAGGTGATGATCACTCTGGGGGACTTCCAGGCAGGGAAGCAGGAAGGAGGCAGCTACCCAACCCGCCCCCACAAGCCTTAACCTGGAGGAAAAACAAACGGGTCCTTTGGCCTGTGGGCGGGGAGGGGTGGGGCGGAAGGGGCCTTTGTTTGCCAGGAGTTTTCAAGGTTGGCTAGAGACCAGGTCTTGAGTATCACCTGGACCTTCCATTGCAAGACAGGGCTGCCCAGGGCAGGGGCTGGGTGGGAGTGGGTAGGGAACAGGGCAGCTTTGGCAGAAACCCTGAAAAGGCCTTTCCTTCTGCGTCAGTGTCTGCAGGCTCCTGCTAGCAGAAGGTGGAAACTCAAAACCTTGAGATTTGACCCTATCTGAGGCTCCAAGAGAGGAGGTTCTGAGTTCAAACCTCAGTTCTGCAGTCCCTGGCTGTGTAACCTGGGGTGCCTGCTCTCATCTGGAAGGACTAGTTTCCTCCTCCATATGCAACGAGTTACAAGGAAGATGAAATGTGAAAATGCTTCTAGAACGTTCCTGGACAGAATTAGTATGATGAAGGTACAGAAACAACCCTGAACCTCCTGGGCAGGCTGCATTCACTGCACTGCCTATAAACAGAATAAATTTCCCCATAATTCCACCAAGTAGATACTATGGTTATTCCCATTTTACAGACAAGAAAACTGACACGCAAACAAGGCTCAACAACGAATGCCACAACAGCTTGCTACCAAGGGCTGTGATGCTGTTACGTGCTAGACATGGAGCTGGGGTCCTCACCTCTTCAGGGTGGTACCCGAGTCTAAGGGTCAGCTTCAGAGTTTTGATCCAGACTCTGCTCTCCAGGCTGCATAGCGTTGGGGGCTCAGCCATCAGTGGCTACACGGTACATCCAAAGCTGACTGGTGGCTGCGACCTGGCTCCTCCCCAACTTCTTCTGACAGCAGAGGTCAAGTCGGGTCTTTTGTTTATTTCCTCCTGTTGCTTTGAGGCAGAGGGGATACAGAGGGAGGTACCCCTCTGCCCCAGGGCAGACCCATCTCCAGCACACTTGCCTGGGGCTATACAACCTGCCACTTCCCTCACAGGGCCTAGCCCCGCAATTGCTAGTCTCCAGGGACTCAGACCACATGTCCTTTTGGGGAGCAGTGCTCAGGAGCCCTAATTCTCAAGTCCTCGGGGGCTCTTCTAGCAGGAGGTGCCATTGTGCTCAGGCCTGGGGATGCTCAGGTACCCTCAGGATCTCACATTTATCTGTGGATCTCCCAGGATCCTCTTGGTGAGCAGAGTGTCCCCAATCCCTCTTTGTTTCTGCCAACTCATAGAACATTGTACCCAAGTAAAACTGTCTGAGGGGTTCTTTTCCTGCCTCAGTATCCACCTAAGTTTTGGGGTGACACTGGGGACACCACCTTTGAATTGGGAGTCTAGGGAACAGTAATCATCATGGTAACTAACCTCAGAGTAACTAACAATGGTAAGGACCATCTGGATCCAGTCACAAAAGAGGCACAAAGAGACAGCCAGAACTAAGCGGGTGGCAGGACGGGGCTTTCCTCGTCCATGGCACGCCATCACTGAGCATGAGTGATCTGGGTGGTGGTGGGTTACTGGGCTTTTGGAGACATTTTTAGGGGAGAGGGTATGCGTATGTTTCTGTGAGGCTTCCTGTTCACATTCAGGGGTGTCTTTTAGAAGTCTCCTTCCTCCTTGGGGTGTGGCAATGGAAAGCGTGTGTGTGTGTGTATGTGTGTGTATGTGTGTGTGTGTGTGTGTGTGTCCAGGGTCACAGTGGCAGGCCAGGCCCATATGCTTCTCCAATGAAGACACACCAGGAGGTCATTGATAGGTGAGCCCAAGGACAGACTAAACACAGTAACATGTTAAGGGCTGGTGTGAGAGATGGTCCACATCCACATCCATCACACCAGTTCTCCCGTCTTGAGAGTGTGTGGAGACACAGTCTCCCAGTTATTCCTACTAGGAGCCTACCTTTCCATTTAGGGAAGACACCGGGAACTCAACAGTTTCTGTCCATAGTTAAAATGGGAGGGAACCTAGAGGGGCCATCACTGGCACACAAGAGGAGACAGTCATGATGACTCCAGTCAGATCTGAAGATCAAAAGGAGAACTCTAAGGCCTGGTGGTAGCCTTAGGACTAGGGAGGCAGAGGCCTCCCTGAAGTCAAGGCCAGCCTTTTCTACAAAGAGAAACCCTGGCTCAAGAAATGAGAGAGAGAGAGAGAGAGAGAGAGAGAGAGAGAGAGAGAGAGAGAAAACGAGGACTCTAGTTAGCCTCCTTTTGCTCATCTTCCTCAGTGATCACGTGGGGGCAGGAAGCCCTGTGACGCTATTCAGGGAAGGTGGGAATGTCCAGTCTTGGTGTTGGTGGCACCACACCTGTGGCCTCTGGCAGCCTGAGTCACTTCCGTGAGATAGGCTGAGAGTACTAAGCTTCGAGAAGGAACAGAAGGAAGAGAGTTTCTCTAGTTTAAAAGCAAAGGTACTCAGATTGCCAGGTGTGACAGCCACAGAGCAGGATGGGATCCTGATGGGGTAACAAAGCTGGTATCTCATCCAGGTGGGGTTCTGGAACACAGTGCCTGTCCAGGGGACAAAATGGGGAAGCTAGGGGAGAGGAGCTCGGGAGTAGCTTTTCTAAGGAAGGCAGGCTGCTGGGAGCTGGCTGCAGGTGTGTGGCAGCTCCTAGCACATGTCAGTTTCTGGTTCCTTAGTTCAATGAATTCCTGTGGCTGCCACCTGGGAGGGTGAATTGAGGTGGGTGTTGGCCTTGGCTCAGTTACCAATGTACTCATAGTCATGAGCTGACCAGAGATCTGGAGTTGTGGACTGACTCCCTTAGGTAGGAGCCAAAGCCTTTCCCAAAGGAAAGGGGATGTGGACACTATGTAAGGCAGACCAAGCCTGAGCAGATGGACTGGCCATCAAGGCTTAGGGACTCTTTGAGCCCAATTATGGCCAGTCCTGAGGGGTCTCCCAGAGCAACCTGCACTCCAGAGCCAACTCTAGGGGCTAAGACAGCCATCTGTAGCTTTCCATTCACTGTAGATTCCAACATGCAACAAACATTTCAGAGTCCTTTCCAGACATTGCCAAAATTGGGTCTTGAGTCAATCCTAGCCAGGGCCACCATGGTCCTTTTCCATGGAGGTGGAAGACTGTGGGCACACTTAGCTGTGCTTCCTCAGTTGGAGGAGATAATGGGAGAACAGCACACCAAAGGAAAAAAGGAAATGGCATGAAGTCTCCCAGTCTAGGTTCCAGCACCCAGATCCTGGCCATCCAGGAGGCCCATTCACCATGCACAACCACCAGACTCCAGTTTGGTCTGTGCAGGCCACAAACTCTAAGGCGAATCTGTAACTTGAAATTCTTTGGCATCTGCTCCTGTGGCAGTACCATGGATACAAGCAAACACAATTCTGACCAGCAGGAGCCCACTCACTGGAAGCCTCTGTCCCTAACCCTTGTGAATTGGGTTGGGGCAGACTCACTCCCTGAAACTCTCTGACCTGAGGAGGAAGAGGGCAAAGCATGTGGAGCTGTGCAAGTTTTTATTAAAATAGGGTGGGTGGGGGTCAGACTTCCACTGGAAAAGCCTCTCAGGCAGACCAGAAAAGAGGGGGAGCCTCCGGGGCTGGGAAATCAGACTAAGCTAGCTGTCTGCAGATACAAACAGCAGTCTGAGGCCATGGCTCCAGGAAGCCCAAGGGCACCAAGGCCCCAAGCCTACAAGGATGCAGTTCCTGGCTCGTCCTCTCTCCAGACTCTACACCTAGTCTCCCTTTCTCCCAAGGCTGGAAAGAATGGTCTTTAAAAGTTCAATGGTACCCTGGGGTGACTGAGCTAGCGTTGGAGGGATACACTGGAGCGGGAGGTACTGGTTGGGACTCTGTGCAGGGAGACCACGCGTGGCCACTCGCCGGACCAATCCAGACAGCTGCCAGCATATGGACGTCAGTCCGGCTTCCAGAGAAAAGAGGCGTGGAGTCTACCCTGTTTCACCCAGGCCTGCGCGCTGGGGCACTGGTGGGAAAAGTGTTTCGGGAGATAAGGTCTGTTTCTCAGACCCCACCTTGCGTGGGAAAGCTTCATCGCAAGAAAGTCGCCAAAGCATCTGTGCCACCGGTCATCTGTCTGGGTGGTTCTCACCCATCCCCCAACCATCCTGGCCGGCCAGGCAACGCACGATGTCATCCAAAGGAGTGTCAGCCAAAGTGTGAGCGCTGCGGGGCTCCTGCTCCGCCTGAGTTCTTCCCACCCTCAGCCCCCCCCCCCCCCGCCGCCCAACTCGCAAAGCCCACAGTGCGCGGATCTGGCTCTCGAGGAATCGTTTCGGGAAAAGACTAGAGGCGAGGGCTAGGGGCTGCGGGAGCGGCTGTAGGGACTCAAGCTAGGGCGTTTCAGTGCCACGAGCGGCTTCAGTGTGCCGAGCGGCTGCGATCCCCGTTCGCACAGGGCTTTGGGAAGAGGCGCGCTGCAGAGCTCCGGCCAGGGAGTGGCAGCCTGCCAGCCCGGCTTTCTGCCCAAGCTCTCCAGTCCAGATCAACCCTCACCCCCAAGATGGGGTGCGTCTCCCCGACCTGCAAGCTCCCGCTGCGGGCGTGGTTCACACCACATCCCTCCGGGTTCTTACCTCAGCGGCGTACACTTCGGCGTCCTCAGACGCTGCTGTACCGCGGCCCAGGCAGTCCAGAAGCACCAGTAGCAGCGGGAGCAGCCCAGCTCGGCCGCCGGGACAGCTGCCAGTGCAGCCCAGCCGTGCAGACGCGCTCCGGTCGTTGCCCATGCTCACCGTCCGCCAGCCGGGTCCCGAGCGTTCCACGCCGGGCTGGCTAGCTGGCCAGCGCCAGGTCCTCGCACGCGGCTGGGAAACTTGCGACGCTCCCTGGCTCCCGGCCCTGCGGGCGCGCGGCGGTTCTCCGGCTCCCGGTGCGTGCGGGAGGCGCTCAGGTCCCCTCTGCAAATTCCCAAACCCGAGGAGAAGCGGGCAGGGCAGGTCGGGGCACGCGGGGACCCGCCCGCAGGAGAGGGGGACCGGCTGAGCAGCACGCCGCAGAGACTCGCAGTCTTGGCGCGGTGCGCCCTGGCCCCGGCCCCGAGCGCAAGCACAACTCCAGAGCCTTTGTCTGGCTCAGCGCTCCGGCCGCCCGGTCCCGCGGCGCCCTCTGCGCGCCCTGCTTTCTCTGTCCATGCCCGGGGGCCCCCCGCGCTGCCTGGAGCGCGCGCCTCCCGCCGGTGACTCCGCTCGCCGCCGCGCCCAACCCGGCCTGGATCCCTAGGCAGTCCCCCGAGGAACGCAGGGAACCGGCCAGAGAGAGCGGCGAGCCGGCCAGCCAGCTAGCCAGCGCCCCGCGTCCCCCGCGAGTTTGGCTCCGCAGCCCTACTCCCAGTGCGCGGCGGGAGCCGCCGCTCTTAAAGGGCCAGTGTGCTCCCTGTGCGCAAACCTAGGCGGAGGCTGGGGGCGGTTCCTAACCCGAGGTTTCTTAGTAGCAGGTGCTGGCTGTGTTGCTCAGGCCTGTGGGTGACCCTTCTCATCTTTCCTGATGGCAGCAAAACTCCCTAGCCTGCTTTGCTCCCATCTCTGCTTCTGGGAAGCAGGGATGCCCCCCCATAACTTGACTCTATTCTGAGGCAGGGCCAAGGACATTCAGATAGTGGGGGGGGGGGGGGAGTAAGGACGTGAAGTCCTGTTTTTAAAGTTTAAAGCATGACAATAAAACTCCGAAACAAAGAAGTTGGAGGGGCAGGTAAGATGGCTTAGTGGGTAAAGGCTCTGGCCACCATCAAGTTTGTCAAGTGTGGCAACAGGAGTTCGAGCCCCAGGACCCATTTGGAGGGCCAATAGAACCTGTGGCACACGTGTGAGCACACACAAATGTAATTTTAAAAACAAGCCCCGGAGTGTCTTAGGCTCTTTAGTAAATTTTCTAAGTCGCCAAGTCAGGGGTTAGGGCGCAACCGAAGAGTGCAGGCTTACAAGGCGAGGGAATCTGCATCCCCATTCCCCTGCTGCGTGAGTATGAGAAAATTACTAGATCTTTCTGAGTCTCCATCTTAGGGTGGGGGTTCTGGCTCCTAGTGTGCACACATTTTGTTTCCAAGAAAAACCACTCTACTTGGTCTCTGTTATGTGAAAGTCCGTGTGTTGATGAGGTTCTTCAGAACGCTGGGTGGAAAGGCAAACCTTCCCGGGAAGTTTGGGGTAGACTTTTAACCTTTACTCCGGCGTGGACACTAAGAGGGTCGATGGTCCAGCCCAAGAGCAGCCCTAGTGTAGTGAACTGGAGCGACTGGAATGCCACTTGAGGACCACAGGAGCCAGGGTGGAGGGCAGCAGACCTCATCAACTCCCTAAAACGGGAGCTTTCCTCCCCCAGGGTAGGTCATTCCTAGACTAGGCTCTCCGGGTGCTCCTGCCCCTCTCATCTCTCAGAAATAGGAGACCTGGCAAAGCACCTTAGAAAGGGCTAGTTCGAACCCACCCAAAGGAAGATAAAACGTGTGCCCAGTGCCTGACCTAACAGCTCATGAGATGAAATTGGGGTTTGGAGAAAAGAAAATAGAGGTAGTCTCCCCCCTTTCCACTGATGAACCTCCCTGTGGGGTCCCTCATCTGGGAAACCAGCTTCCAAATTCTCTAATTTGAAATTTGATTTTGAGAAATGTCCAGTGTCCGGCACACAGCAGCCCATTTAAGTCAGGTGTACTATAATTGTTTGCAAAATTTATTCCCCACCATTTTTTAAAAACTGAGTTTATAAGGTTACCTAATAATAAATAAAATTTCAATGGGTAAACATAAATAAATAAAATCTCAGGTGTGTAGGCAAGGTTTGAGAGACTGTGGTCAGTCAGGTCTGGCGGTTTCTTCCATTGCTGGTGTTCTGGTGAGCACGTCTGGCTCAAGGAAATGGTTTCTTATGTGAGCAGTCCTACAGAAAACTCTTCATTCGAAGCCAGGTCTCTGGAGTCCTGCTCAGACTACTGGAATTCGGAGCATTTGTCTATTTAAGTTTACCTTATTTGTAGGAGGGTTCCAATCCAGCTAACGGTTGAATAAGTGGGTTCTCTTCCTCAGTGACCTTGCTGTGGGCTAGAAATAGGCCTGGGGTGATGGTACTCTGGCTACCTAGTTAGAAGGGTTCCCCAGGCAGCGTCCACTATCAAAGGTGAGGCTGAAACTGAGGGAAAACCTGGTTAACTCTGCAGCTCCACTTGCTAGTTGTTGCCTGACTCTCCCTACCAGTTTTAGAAGTATGTAGCTATGTGGTACACTCCCTTTAGCTTTGTTGCGAGTAACCCCTGATGAGAGGTCATGGGAGAAGAGGTTGCTGCCTTTGTAGTGCTTGGCGGCAGCTCAAAAGGGCTGGAATGGGCAGGAGAGATGGCTCAGTGGTTAAGAACATTTGCCTATCTTTCAGAGGATGCACGTTTGGTTCCCAGTGCCCACTTCAGGTAGGGCAGAACGGCCTGTGACTCCAGCTCTGAGGGAACCTGGCCTCCTTTTGTGGCCTTAGTAGGCACCCACGCATACTGTACACACACACACACACACACACACACACACACACACACACACACACACCCCAACCCATCTCTGGTAGGGCTTGAAAGCACAGAACCATTATGCCTCTTTTTCTTACCTCCAGTCACGTTCTCCACACCACAGACCACCCTGTTTCTTAACCCTGTAAACATCGCTAAAGCCTGTGGTTGGTAAGGCTGCTTTGAAGCTCTTGCCTCCTCACGTTTGGCCACTTACCACTTCAGGGATTGTTACTGAGCCAGGCTGGGAAAACAGGACCCTTTTGGGAACAGGACAGTCTTTTGGACTCTGGTACCAAGAGAAGGTATAAACAAACACACCAAGTACTCCCCTCTCTCTTGGAAACAGGTGGGAATCAGCCAGTGAGGCCCGGAGATGAGCATTTCCCTGCGCTGCAGGGGAACATCTGAGGATGCCAGTGCCAGATGTGTTGATTCTGTACTCTCCCAAGCATGATAAAATCCTCACCAAGAGCAACCCTTCCCTGCACACTGCCCAGCTAGCGGTGGACAAGCCTGCTCTGGTCGTCCACCTCCGGCTGTCTCTCTGGTTTCTGGAACACTTCTCTTTTGGAAGGAAGCGCCCGGGCGCTTCTGCACTGTCAGCGGAGTGCTTGCTGAAGGCACTCCACTCTGGAAGCACACTGCATGTCTGGGTGCCCGCCAAGCAAAGGCTGCCAGCCTCCTCAGGGACGGCTTACATGCCCCTCCTCCGCCCCAGCTCAGGCTTCCTTCCTCCCTGGCCACTCTCTATTGAAGAGATGCTTATTGATCTTGGCCTACTTCTCTAACTTTTAACTCCTCTCCGGGCAGACGACCTGCAGAGCCACATCATCTCCCAGGGGGGCAGTCCTCAGTGGTTTGGACAAGTACAGGGTTAGGGATGGGCATTCTAATCGGCACACCTTGCCTGTTTTCCCTTTACACCCAGAGGGCCAGACCTGGATTGGTCGATCCATGCAATTCAGGACCTGGCACGGAGCAGGTGTCAGGAAGGTGACTTATGAAGCTAGGGTTACCATGTTGCCTGCAGGCTAGAACACATGCTTAGCTTCTTCTCCATTGTGGCTTCTGATGCCACTAACACCAGGCAGCAGGTCAGGCGAAGCCAGGATGCTGGTATGGTGGCACTGGGGAACAAGGCATGACTGTGTTCTCTAAGGCTAGGGAAAGGCAGGGTTGTGAGGGCATGAATCACAGTGTGGGAGCCAGAGCCATAGGCCTGGGCAGGAGGCAAGTGTAGGGATGGCCTAGGCTGCATCCCATGGGAGCTGAGGCAAGGGTTGAGTCAGGCCCTAAACAAGTCCTCATGTCCCCAGGCAAGTCATGTAACTGTTCTTCCATAGCAATCATCTCTACCCAGTTGCCTTCCCCAGGCTCGGCTGTAGGGAGGCATAGTTGAGAAGGCCCTGGAAGAGCTTAATCTCTGTGTGGGAGGAGTGGAGCTGGTGATTCCTCGGGACATGCCAAACCCTGGATTCCATGTATTACATGCAGTGTTACTTCGTGAAGTCCTGGGAAACAGGGTGACCCCACCTTCTTTCTTTTGTTTTGTGTGTGTGGGGATGTTTGTGTATGTGTGCACAGAGGTAGGCATGCATGGGTGTATGGGTGTGCACACAGGTGTAAGCCAGAGATCAATCCTGGGTGTCTGTTGTTCCTCAGGAGCACCACCTGGTTTTTTGAGACAGTCTCTCATTGGCTTAGAGCTTGACAAATAGGCTGGCTGGCGAGTGAGCTCAGGGATCCTTTGGTCTCTGCTTCCCCAGTGCAGAGATCACACATGTTTGGTACCACAGCATCTTTTTAAAGTGGGTTCTGAGGATTGAACTCCGGTCCTTATGGCCACAAAGCAAGAACATGACTGACTGAGCTAGCTCTCCAGCTCCACTTTTTACTTTCTTTTTTTAAAATTAAAATCTTATGAGTATGGATGTTTCGCCTGCATGTATGTGCACCACCTACATCTCTGGTGCCTGAGGAGGCCAGAAGTACTGCAGTCACAGAGGTTATGAGCTGCCATGTGTGTGGGATCAAATCTATGCCCTCTGGAAGAGCAGCCACCTCTCCAGCATCCTCAACCCAACATTTTTTTGAGTCACAGTTACAACAGAGGGGTGGTGAGATGGCTCACTGACTAGAAATACTTTTTGAGAACAGACAACCATGGACCCCACAAAGTGTCAGGAAGGACCTGACTCCTGAGATCTGTTCTCAGAACTCATGCACGCGCGCGCGCACACACACACACACTCACACTCAAATAGATAAACACATAAAAGTCCTGAGAGTTCTAACAGCCTCCCAGAGCCCCCTGCACTGAGAAGCTAGCTGGAGGGAGACAGCGGGACCACTCACCTTTAAAATAGGAGTCATTTAAAATAAGACACCACATTAAAAAGATTAAAAATAAACAAATTTTATTTGCTGAACATAATTTAAAACTGTTAAAAAACTGTTTCTCTGCCCATCACTAGAAAGCCCCATGACGACCGGAGAGGTTTGGTTCTTTGCCCTGATAAGAGCTTGATGGAAAATAAAATCTCCGTGCCTCCCTGACCCTCTCCGCCTCCCACCTCACCCCCACCCCTGAAGAATGCTCGGCCACAGGGGTAGAAGTATTTTGCCTGGAGGAAAGGTGCCTCTGTGCTTCTTTGGGAAAGCTGATGGGGGAAACCAGGGGTCATAGGTGTTGGAGGCCTGGCCAGCAGCCAGAACCAGGCCAAATGAACCATCTGCTGCGCTCTCTCCCCAGGCACCTGGCTGGGTAAGTGGGAGGAAGGGATGGGAAAACTGCTGCTGACCACAAACTATCACCTTGTGCCCTGGCCCTGAAATGACCTCTTCTGGCACAGGATGGGATGAAGGGAGAAAGTGATAAATAAAGGAGATTAAAAGGAGGGTGAGGCTCACTGGAGCCCCCAGTTTGACAGAGGTGAGTCAGAGCACAATGATTTTAAAAACTGGTATGATGGCCAATGACATCAATATAGATCACTGCAGTGGAGAGACCTCAAGGGGGACCCCACTGAGTGTGGGTGAGCTGCCCAGCAGGGCTCATTTTCTTTTCCTAGATTAACAGAAGAATTAGAGGTTCGGGCTGCCCTCTACTGGTGATTTCTGGAAATGACCACACCACAGCAGCAGCCTACCAACCTACCACCCAAAAGGACTAGGAGAGAGGAACCGTTAGAACAGTGAGTGCTAAGTGTGTGATAAGGATTTCTTGCTGGGGCATCCCCCAGACGGCAGCAGGCTCCTCCATCTCAGTTGGTCTGTAGAGGGGCGTGGGACAAGGTTCACTTCAAAGGCATCGAGAAGAATTTGTTCCCAGACTTGCAGCGGACCTGCTCAGCCAGCACACGCAACAGCATCTCAGAGTCTTCAAACTCATCCACGATTTCCTTCAGCCAGCAGCAGGGAGATGACAGCCACGTTAAGGGAAATCAGACCCAGAAGCACCACAAACACACCAGTCTGGTAAACAGGCAATACTGAGAGGGACCTAGGTCATGCAGACTCCAGGCTCTGCAATCATTATCTTGTCCAGTCACCTTACAATCATGTGAGGTAGGGCCCGAGGAGGACCCACACAGTGCACTGGGGATGGTGACTACCATGAAGTTTGGATTAGTTTGGGACTGGGCTCTCCTGGAGCTAGACATCAGAGCTCTTTGTTGCCTTCCACATGATCAGGCCAAGGGGAAGGTGCCTACAGAGATGATGGCCCATGGCCTGCAGAGATTTTGACTTGCAAAGTACTTTTAAAAAACCCAAATGAGGCACTCGGGAGGTAGAGGCAGGTGGATTGCTTAGAGTTCGAGGACAGAATGGTCTACAAAAAGAGATCATGTCTTGAAAAAACAAACCAAAAAAAATAATAATATAAAAATAAATAAAATCCAAATCAGTTGCCAACACTGGAAAAATCAGAAGATTTTTCCATAAAAATCTGCACATAAAAATACAGATTTCTGGCTTCTTTTGAGAAAAACAGGAGTGCTACCAACGAAGGGCCACACTGTGGCCTGCCTTCAGGCCCTGCCAGGCCCTGTGCATGGGCACTGTGAGCTCTTGCAGGGCACTGACAGGAAGGTCACCTATCTAAAGGGAGCCAGGCGCGGTGGCACATGCCTGCAGTCTCAGACTCTGAGAGAGGACACTGCGAGTCTGAGGCTTGCCTGCTCTACAGTGAGTTCCAGGCCAATTAGGAGACATTGTGAGACCCCGACTCAAAAGTAAAACCCAGGATGTAACAGGCTCTGGGGGGGAGGGGCTGGAGGTTCCTGGGACCTGGCATCCTTCCTCCATTTACAACTGCCACACCCAAACCTCTGGAGGGGGCAGGGGTGGGGTGGGGGCCTGACCCTCATCACGTGTCAGGTGTAAAGCCGGACACCCAAAGCCCCGGAGATTTTGTTACAGTGCAGTTCTGCTGCCTGGGTCTGGGTAAGGCAAGAGTACCTGCAGAGCTGCTCAGCTCCCAGATGTTGCTGCTGCTGGCTCAGGGATGACATCTGAGCAGGGAGGGAGGGCCGAGGGTCTCCTGCAGATTTAGGTTTCAGTGTCCAGTCCTTCCCTTCCCGTCATGTGCTCATCCCCTCATCTTTGGAGCTCAGTGCTCTGTGTCCCTTCCCTGGAAATTCACCTGTAGTTCCCGCAGGCACTGTCCCTCCAGCTGGAGACGTGCGTCACCCACACACCAGGCCAGACTGACATGAAATGAAGGGTCCTAGGGAAGAAGAGCAGGGACTCAGGCCATCACTGGATGCCATGGCAGGCCCATCCAATCTAGCGGGTCTATGACAGTCCTGTCAGGTCTCCCTGTGGGATCCCTGGTGTACCCCTAGTGCTGAAGCCATGTCCCCTGCCCACACAGACAAAATGGCTTGTGCTGGTCCCCACTACAGACTGAATTGTACTCCTCTCCAAAATGCAAATAGTGAAACCCCCAATGTGATGGTATTTGAGGGTTAGGGTTAATGAGGGCACAGGTGGTGCTCTTGGAAAAATAGATGAGGACAGGCTATGGCTCAGAGGTTAGGAACACTGGCAGCTTTTCTAGAGGACAAAGGTTTGATCCCCAGCACCCATTTGATGGTTAACAAGCCTCTGTAAGGAATGTCTGAAACACTAGTTCCAGGGGATCTGGCACCCTCTTAGGGCCTCCATGCACGTGCACTGCAGGCACCAAAACATACAAGTAGGCAAAAACATCCGTAAGCACAAAAATAATTAAAGTTAAAGAGAGGGGTAGAGAGCTGTGCGCTCCTTTCCCTCCATGAGGGAAGGGCACAGTGAGGGATGGCTCTTACAAGCCACAGCCCTTATCAGAAACCAATCATACAGGTAGGCACCTTAATCTTGGACTTCCAGCTTCCTGGGTTAAAGGCATGCACTACCATGTCTAGTTCTGTGTTATAGAATATTATTTTAAGGTGTGTTACTTTGTTTATGCTGCATTTGTTTAACTCTGTGAAGCTGTGTTACTGTGCCTGTCTAAAACACCTAATGGTCTAATAAAGAACTGAATGGCTAATAGTGAGGCAGGAGAAAGGATAGGTGGGGCTGGCAGGCAGAAAGTATAAATAGAAAGAGAAATCAGGGAGGAAGAGAGAGAAGCAGCAGCCAGGGAAGGAGGAAGACCCAGGGGCCAGCCACCCAGCCACCCAGCCACCCAGCCACCCAGCCAGCCACAGAGTAAGAGTAAGATCTACAGAAGAGAATGAGAAAAACCCAGAGGCAAAAGGCAAATGGGATAATTTAAGTTAAGGAAAGCTGGCAAGAGACAAGCCAAGCTAAGGCCGGGTGTTTATAGTTAAGAACAAGCCTCTGTGTGATTTACTTGGGAGCTGGGACGGCCCCCAAGAGCAAAAACAAATGACAACAGCTCTGACTCTGTTTTCTGACCTAGAACGTCCCAGCAGAGGCCATACTTTTCAGATTAAATGCACAAAACCCAAAAAGTCAACAATTTTGAAGAAGTAATAAATAATCACCTCTATTCAAAAATAACTGCACACACGGCATGGTTCTGAAAACACATTGAATAAGCCAGTGGCCTTCTCAAGCTGTGACACTCGACCTGGACTCTGAGTCCTCAGAAGGGTATGGGGTACAGGGAGGACGCGAAGCTACCACTCTTCCACAAGTGTCAACTTACCAAGTGTTGGAGACAACTCCTTAGGAAAAACAAGGCACACACGGATACTTCACCGAGTCGAAAGCACAAGTCTCAAGATGTTGGACTCTGGGTAGACTACAACTTCTGACACCCCAGACCCCAGTCCCGTGGGCTGGCAATCAGGGCTCCACGTGGGGAAGTTCTGGAGCGCTCGCTCTCGCTCGCTCTCTCTCTCTCTCTCTCTCTCTCTCTCTCTCTCTCTCTCAAGATTTATTTATTTATTTTGTATACAGCATTATATGACTGCAGGCCAGAAGAGGGCACCAGATCTCATTACAGATGGTTGTGAGCCACCATGTAGTTGCTGGGAATTGAACTCAGGACCTCTGGAAGAGCAGTCAGTGCTCTTAACCTCTGAGCCATCTCTCCAGCCCCTGGAGGTCTCTTTAGTTTGCCTCTGATGGGCTTCTCTGAGGATGCTCTTTCTAGACAAGGCAATGGAGCAGCAACTCTGTGGCAGAAACAGTAATCTCTGTTCATTTTCCTCAACCGTGTATATTACCTGGTAGAAGGTAGTGAGGTCAAATTCCTCCATGACTCTGTCCACTGCTGAAACCATGTCCAGGAACTGGGCATGCCCGGAACTGACCTCAAGCCCCATGAAGGTCCTAGGAAGAGGCAGTGGAGACAGCAGGGCACAAAATGCAGCCGGTGAGAGCACAAACCACAGACGTGGAGGGAGGAGGCATCCAACAGGAAGTCCAGGGATTTGGGCTGTGCTTCAGCCCATCTTCCTGTGCATGCTGCTGCTGCTCCAAGAGCCAATGCTTTCAATCCCCCCAACTTCCTGCACTTAAATACCCACCTTCACTGGATGTCTCCTCATGTCTAAGGATCCTTGCAGTGCAGCCTTCATCTATCACTGCATACCGCGCCCTCTTGCCCCTCCACTCTCTGGCAGACTCCTGGACTGATGAGCCCTGCTCTCTAGTACCCCTGCCCCTGGCAGATGCTGAGAAATGCTGTCTTTAGCAATTAAATCCCCCCTGAAGCTGCATCTTCAGCCAGCCCTCATCCCATTCTCAAGGAAATGTTGTAGACCACCACAGTGGTTTGCTATCTTCCTCTGTCTATCTGGCCTCCCACCTCCAACCCTCCTTCAGACACGCTCTTGTCAAAGTGGCCAATGATGATAATGATCTGTTAACAAAGGCGCAGCCTGTCCTCGTTTGCTCGGCAATATCTGACTCAGTTGACTCCCCACTCCTGGAAACCCTTCAGACTATAAAGTTATATAGCCTAGGATGAAGGGGGAGGGGCCCTTTCAGAGCAGCTGAGAGGAGTGTCCCTGTGAATGGACTGGACGGGGAGGCCCTGCAGAGAAAAATGCCCTTTTGGGGGGCGGGAGAGGTGATGGTTGTTTTTTGAGACAGGGTTTCTCTGTGTAGCCCTGGCTGTCCTGGAACTTGCTCTGTAGACCAGGCTGGCCTTGAACTCACAGAGATTCGACTGCCTCTGCCTCCTAAATGGGAGTAAAGGTGTGTGCCACCATTGCTGGCTAAAAATGCCCTCTTGATGCTTTAGGACTTCCAAGTTTTCAAACCTTAGCGGCTCATTTAGCAATGGATGAGTAAGGTGAAGTGAGAAATGGTACCGAGAGGAAGATGAGGGAGCGCATCACTACGACGGGGAGGGAGCTGGACAGGAGCAGGCCTCCACCTTCACAGGCTGCCTCTACACAGGTTCTTCTACATCTGCACTGCTCCCCAAACTCCCTCAGCTCTTCTGAATAAGCTTGGGTATTCATTTATTTACTTATTTATTTATTGGGTTTTTCTGAGACGAGGTTTTGGTGCCTGTCCTGGATCTCGCTCTGTAGCCCAGGCTGGCTTTGAACTCAGAGATCATCCTGGTTCTGTCTCCCGAGTGCTGGGAATAAAGGCGTGCCCCACCACCGCCCAGCTGGGTTTTATTTATTTTTAAAAAATAAAAATTTATCTTATTTTTGGGAATAGATGCCCCGCAAATATATGTGAAAAGGAAGTGTATCCCCTCTATCTTTGCAATAAAGTCAGAGACCCACCTGGTTTTCTCTTGGTTGGTATAAATCTTTACCTGGTTGGCAGTAAAGAAGAACCTGAAATTTAAAAGAAGAAACATACTTCAAGAAAAGAAAAGTAAAACAATAGTACTTTTTTTTTTTTTTAATGTTTTTTTGAGACAGGGTTTCTCTGTGTTGTTTTGGAGCCTGTTCTGGATCTCACTCTGTAGACCAGGCTGGCCTTGAACTCACAGAGATCCGCCTGCCTTGGCCTCCCGAGTGCTGGGATTACAGGTGTGAGCCACCACCGCCCGGCTGGTTCATGTTTTAAAAACCAGCATTTCAGCTGAGAGAGGTGATGGGCGTCTGCAGTCTATGCTCAGGAGGCCAAGACAGAAGATCTCAATTTGTGATAAGAGTCTACCTCAGCAAACAAACAAACAAACATACAACATCAATCCCTCTAAATGCCTCCCCCAAACAGCACTTTAAAAAAATACAATTAACTCACTTACAATCAATATTGTTATTCCAATAAGTGGAAAATTGAACTAAAAATATCTTATAGTTAGACAAGACTCTAAATTACCCTTGTAGCATTTAGCAGTGTCCAGGTACCAGCAAAAAGTTTGCTTTGCTAAGAATGGTTCTCCCCAAGAAACAACTTAAAGCTACCAATTTTACTGACCAACAGCTTCACCTGTGTACTGTGTAGCATGTCGTGCAACTGAGAAAGTCAATCATGTGTGGGGGGAAAGTTAGTTGATATGATCCTGTGAAGTCGACCCTACAATTATACACAAGAAAATGGACCTGGTGAGGCTGAATCTGGCAAGGCAGGAGTTGAGGCTCAGTCCATTTGATTGCAAAGTCCTTGCTCTCACTAGAAAGTGAGTCTCTGTTGAAGTGAGTCAGGTGGTAGAAAGCAGGGCAGAGACCCCGCTCATTCAGCACCTGGATTAGTCACACGGGGTCCAGAATCAGAGCTGAACTGTCTGAGATGACCAGATTTGGTCAATCTGGTCATCTCAACTCAAGAAACTGAGGGCTTGCTTAACTAAGGACACAGGGCAGCCGATGGAGCAAGGACAACATCAAATCCAGTTCCTCAAAGACACCAGCCCAGCGGTACAGGGGCTGCTCTCTAGTCCTCAAGGGAGCAGGGCAACAGGCTACACAAGACCCACAAAGGATGAGACCTCCTGCAATGACTCCTGGGCAGTTCCCAGAGGTCCCAGCAAGGTGCGTGCTCTGTTAAAGAACTAGTACCCACGAGGAGGCTGAGGGAGTGGCTTCCCACCAGACCTTGGGAATTCCGCACTGGCTTCTCTTACCTTCAGCAGCATGCCTGCAGTGCACCTGTCAGCCTCGTTACCATGACAATGCTGCTGATCACCCAGCTTGAACGCTAGTTTGTCCAAGAAACAGAGCTCCAGTAAGATAAGGCAGCGTTCTCTAGAATAAGGGGAAAGGGCATTTCCACTCTTTACTTACAAGGTGAGAGAATGAACAGAGTCAGACTAACCAAAGTCATTCCCATGACTTCTGCTGAAACTACAGGAGGATTAGAGTTCCTGTACCAGGACCCAACCAACAAGTTGGGCATCCTGTGCACACCTGTAACCCCAGCTATAAACTGGTCAGAGATAGGGGACTGCTGGGTCTTACAGGCTTCCAAGCCTAGCCAAGAAAACACAAGCTCCAGGTTTGGGAAAGGCCCTGTCTCAAAGGAATAGGCAGAGAATGACAGATGACAGCTGATGTATTCTTTTGGCCTCCACATGCACAGAGGCAGACTGACACACATATGCATGAACACGTGCATATACCCATGCATGCGTGTACACTTTACATTTTTTTTCATTTTTCTTTATTAAGAAATTTTCTACTCCACATGCTATCTACAGACCCCCCCTCCTCCCCATTTTCTTTTTCTTTTTTGTTTGTGTATGTCTGTGCACCATGTGTACAGAGTGCCTATGGGAGCCGGAAGAAGCCATCAGAGCCTGTGCACTAGAGTTGACAGTTTGAGCTGCCAATTGGAGCTGGGAACTGAATCCAGGTCCTCTACGAGAACAGCCAGTGCTCTTACTGCTAAAGCGTCATCTCTCAAGCCTAATAAACACATTTTCAAAGGAGTCTGCAGGGTGGAGGAGATAGCACAATGGGTAATAGTAGCTGGACAAGTGTGAGGACGTGAATTCAAAACTCTGGACCCCACGTGAAAGCTGGGCACAGCACTGCTCACACTTGAGCATCGATTGGGACACAGATGGGAGAATCCCGGACACCCATGCTCTAGGTGGTCTGAGACACACAGCAGAAAAACAATAAAGGGATCCTATCTCAAGCAATGAGGAAGGTAAGGACCAACACCTGACTTCTACATGCATGCTGTGGAATGTATGCGCCTCCACTCGCATGTAAGAAGATGCACACACACACTGGTGGCTCCCTTGTCATTGAGAGAAGGAACTCAACCTCGTGGGACAGCACTGAGACAGCACAACTCAGGTAACATCTCTGGCTACCTCCATCTACGCATGCGTGAAACTAGGGCTGTCTCTGAACCCATCTGGAATTCCCTTTGGGTGAAGCCAATTTAGGTTTGGTTCTGGCACCTGTGATACAGCTGATAATACACAGCTGGCTCAATAAAACTGATAGTGGCAATCATAGTGGACCAGAATGAGATGCGCTTTATCCTGGTTTCTCACCAACCGACCACAACGGAGTAAATTCTTTCCTCCTCAACCAAATGGGGAGCTTTTCTGTTTGGAAGAGCCACACTCCAGAGTTCCTGAGCCTCAGGCCCTTAAACAGTGGAGTTGGGGATTCACTGTAAGACTTCTATTTCCACCCATTTCAGGCCTTCATAGGGGTATCTATGAAGAAAGACTCTGTAGACAGAGCTAGAGAGATGAATCAGTGGGTAAGAGCACTGACTGCTTCAGCAAGGACTGGGGTTCAGTTCCCAGCACCCACAAAGAGGCTCACAGCCTTCCATATCTCTGATGCCCTCTTCTGACCTCCATCAGCACAGGCACATACATACATGCAGGCAAAAAACTCATAGGGGCTGGAGAGATGGCTTAGTGGCTAAGAACACTGGCTGCTCTTCCAGAGGACCTATGTTCAATTCCCAGTAACCACATGGCAGCTCACAACTGTCTGTAACTCCAGTTCCAAGGCATCTGGCACCCTCACGCAGACATACATGCAGGCCAGACACCAATGCACATAAAATAAATAAATTATAAAAAAAACCCCACTAATACAGCAAAATAAAAAGTATTTTAAAAAATCAGGGCAGTGGTGGCACACACCTTTGATCCCAGCATTTAGGAGGCAGAGGCAGGCAGATCTCTGAGTTTGAGGCCAGCCTGGTCTACAGAGTGAGTTCCAGGACAGACTCCAAAGCTACACAGAGAAACCCTGTCTCAACCCCCACCCCCCCAAAAAAATTAGATTCAGAAATCCACTAACAAGCTAATTTTGTTTGAGTTCTTTATTGAACCAGCCCTCAGAGGACCCAGAGAAGCCCCAGAAAGGATCTCTTCACTCCTGCCCAGTCCTGAGCAAGCACCTACTAAAGCAGTGAAGAGCAAAGTCCCTAGAGAAGGCCATGAGCATGCAGAGAAGCCACAGTCCCGGGTGGAGGGCTCTGGCTCCAGAGAGAAGGGGCATGAGGACATGTGAGGGTGAGTGCGGTGAATCCTTGGGCCATCAACAGCAGCAGGATCAGGTGACTCCTGACTCTAAGGGATCCTAAGAACAACTAGAGGAGACTTGGCCAGGTAAGTGCAGAAATGCCTTAAGTAGGTGGAGAAAGCTGGAGTGGGCCAGTTGTGACCTTTCTAAACCCTGCCCCATGGGTCTCTTCTGTCACTCTTCATTTATATCTTTTAAAATATCCTTTGGAAAAAAACAAAAAAAAGGGTGGGGGGGGGTGGGAGGTGGGGGCTGGAGAGATGGCTCAGCGGTTAAGAACACTGGCTGCTCTTCCAGAGGTCCTGAGTTCAGTTCTCAGTACCCATAGTGGTGGTTCACAACCATCTGTAATGAGATCTGGTGGTCTCTTGTGGCATGCAGGGATATCTGCAGGCAGAACACTGTATAAATAATAAATAAATAAATCTTTTAAAAAAATAAATAAATAAATGTCCTTTGTAAGGGATGGCGACACAGCGCTTCTGTAGCATCTCCACCTCTCCCCATGTGTGATGGCTTATGCCCAGCCCAGTACTCAGGCAGCTGAGGTAGGATTGCTATAAATCCAAGGCCAGCCTGGCCCAGCGTGCCTGCCTGCCTCAATCAATAAATTAATACAATTCTGTGTGACAAGTTGGAAATCGAGGCAGTGAGCTGTGTTCCTGAATTTTGTGAGTCCTTCTAGCAAATGGTCACTAGGAGGTGGCAGGGCTGGATCGTTGGAAGCTCTGATCTGTAACAAAATCAGAATTCTTGGCTAACCTAGGGACTTAATGTGAGCTGCATCGACTATAGAGGGCAGCCTGTGGGATGAAGCCCTTAGCCTGTGAGGTTGCACTCTGGGACGGTGGTGTCGGAACTGAACTGAACTGTAGGCTATCCAGTCAGTGTCTGGAAGGCTGCAGGATGTTGGTGTGGGAGGAGCTCTTACACATTTGGCAACGGAAGTGCTGGAAATCCTAGTGCGAGTTTAGAGGCAGACAGCAGGGTTTCTGTGCACAACACAGAGGAAGAGCAGCCGAGTAGCTTCTGTGAGGTGCCTGCACCACATGGGAGGGGACACAGCAGCCTCGGGTCTTTAGGTCTGGTCTGCTAGCTTGGCACCATTCCTAGCTCCAAGCACACCAATGCCCAGGAGGGGAGAGGCACGGACAGAGGGGAGTGCTCACCTTTGGAAAGAGGCCATGTGGTCTTTGAGCGTCTGCACGAAGGGGAGGATCCAGTGGTGGCGGAGAACCACACTCTGAGACAGGCTGAGGTGGAACTCCTCCATCCGCACCAGACGGGGCACGAATGTCTGAGCTCGGGGCAGCATCATGTCAAGCAGATCCAGGAACTCTTCCTTCGCTTCATCTAGAGAGAGAGTAGGGAGAGTGGACTGGCCTCAGCCAAGTTAGGAGAGCAGAGAAGCCCTTATTAACCTAGTTTCAGGAGTAGCCTATGGCTGACAGCCTACCAATATTTTAATGTGAATGTCTTCAGATAAATTTATTATGATATGTGTGGTATATGTGTATGATATGTATGGGCACACATGATAGTCCTTCCCAGTGTCCCTCTGAGGGCTACATTCAGACCACTGTATTGTTTATCAGTTATGAGGATTAATAAGACCAACTTCATTAAACTTAAAAAATGTCTGCTCTGTAAAAGACACTGCCAAGAGGGGGAAAAAGCCCCAGACTGAGAAATACCTAATAGGGAATCCAGAAAAATATAGAACTGCTAGGTAAGAAAACCAGAAAACTAGATTAAGGGTGCTCACCATCCCAGCACTTGGAAGCTCAGGCAGGTGAATTCTAGTGAGTCTGAGGCCAGCCTGGTCTACATAGTGAGTTCTAGATTGTGGGGGCCCACAGAGGCTCCCTAGTAAGGCCTTACTAAAGGTTAGAGACTCGGAGCTTGCTTTACCCAACAGGGCTGCATAGTAGGATAATTTGGCCAGGGGTGTGGTTACTGGGTGTTTTGAAGGGTCTACATTTGGCTGTACATTGTGCTTTGATCTTGAAAGGGGAAGGTCTTTTGCTTCTCCCCTTGCTGATGTATAAAAAGCCCATTAGAATAAAACTTGAGGCGACTGGGTACTGACCCAGGGCCCTCCTGAAGCTATCCTGTGACTGTCTTTCTCATCATCTCCATCTATATTTCTATCTACTACTTCTTCATTCCTCTCTCCTCCCTCCAAGAGCCCTTCAACAGATCGGAGCTGGTCTCCTACACCAGGCCACCAAGGACACACAGTGAGACCCTGTCTCAAAAAAGAAAAAGGAAGGAAGGAAGGAAGGGAAAGTTCATTAAAATACAGGCCCCAAATCCTAATATACAACTTGCCAAGGAAGATGGACAGATAGCAAAAAGCATAAGAAAGATGCTCCAAATCAGTCAACAATGAGAAAGACTAGTCCGCACTGCAGAGCAATGGCAGCACCATGTGCTGACAAGGGCACTCCTATTCATTGCTGTTGGAAATGTAAAATGATACAGCTATTGTGGGGGACAATTCGGTGGTTTCTTGAAAAATTAAACATACTGCTTGCTACCATACAATCATAAAATCCATCAGTCACATTCCTTATCATTTTATACAAAGGAGCTGCTAAAGCATGTCCACACAAGAGCCTATAGCACAATGCACATATTTTATTTTTACCTTATTTTTTTGGAGACAGGGTCTCACTACATTGCTCTGGCTGGCTTAGAACCCAAAGAGATCCACTTGCTTCTACCCCTGAGTGAGATTAAAGTCATGTGCTGCCACACTGGACCAGCCTAAAGCATCTTTATGCATATCTGCCCAAATTTAGGAACAACCAATATGTCCTTTAGTAGGTGAACATACTGTGGTAGAGCCAGACAATGCACTATTAGTGAGCACTAACAAGAAATGAACTGTCAAGTGTGACTAGGAACAGAAGGACCGCAAATGCACACTACTAAGCCAAAGAAGCCAATCTGAAAAGGCTGTATATACTAAATGATCCCAATTCTGTGACATTTTGGAGAAGGCAAATTTGTGAAACAGGTGTTGGTGTAGGGGGGGATGGCTAAGTCAAGCATGACGGATTCATATAGTAGTGATACTACTCTACATGATAGTGCAGATGCACATCTTTTTTAATTTTTAATTTTTATTTTTTTAGTTTTTCGAGACAGGGTTTCTCTGTGTAGCTTTGCGCCTTTCCTGGAACTCACTCTGTAGAGCAGGCTGGCCTCGAACTCACAGAGATCTGCCTGGCTCTGCCTCCCGAGTGCTGGGATTAAAGGCGTGGGCTGCCGCCGCCACTGCCACCACCACCACCTGGCCAGATGCACATCTTTTTAAGTTTGTCTAAACTCTTAGAATGCACAACACCATGATTTTATTTATTCATAATACAAACTGTGAAGTCTGGTGATTATAATATGGGCTCAAGTCTTGTACCACACCTTCAATTCCAGCTCTGAGGAGGAGGAGGCAGGCAGATCTCTGAGTTCTAGGGTAGCCAGGACTACACAGAGAGACCTTGTCTCAACCCCCCCCCCAAAAAAAGTGGGTTCATCTGTTGTGAGAAATGTAGAACTGACGGTGGATGCTGATAATGGGAGTCTACACACAATTAGAGCTGCCACTTTGTGTACTGTGCTAAATTGACACAGATTATCTGAATTAATCTTCCGAAGAGATAGATCTTATCACCCCACTTTAGAGGTGTAGAAATGGAGACCCTGGAAAGGCTAGTAACTTCAAGAACACTTAGTGAAGCAAGGTCTGATTCAGGCTGTCACCTCCTCAGGGCTGGGGTGGGATGGGTCCAGAATACCAGGGGCCCTGGTTTCTTCCTCCTAGGCACAGCTAGGAGGTACTTGTTTTGGGACATCTGCCATTAGTAAGTGACTCACACGGTATGTAGATGTGGGTGGCCCAGTTGCCCCGCTCATGGGGAAAGGTCCGAATGCGTCCTCCATGTTTTGTACTGTCATCCTCAGGCCCCTCCTCGGTGCTAGAGAACATGCTGAGCACACTGTCAGGCACTGGAAACCTCTGAGTGGGAAGGGGGTTCTGGCCACTGCAAAAGAATGAACAAGCATTCGTTTTTTTGTTTTTTGTTTGTTTGTTTGTTTTTTTGCACATACAACAAAAGTTCTAAGCCCTTATGCACAGTGCTTCTTTCTACAGCAGTCTTGCCATGTAGTATAAGCTGCCCTCAAACTTGATCCTCCTACCTCAGCTACAGTGGCTGAGGTGAGTATGGATCTCCAGGCAGGTGTTTGAGCTTCTAGACAGCCACAGCTCTCTAGAACTATTGAAGTCTCCCAGCTACTCTGGAAGCCCCTCAGTGGGGCTCTTGTTCCCTATAGGAAACACTTGAGCAGGTAGCTGTGTGGCGTGGAAGTCCTTATTACCCAGCAGGACAGGCCTGAACTGAAGTAGCTCTGTGATCTTGTACATTAATTTCCTTGTGTGTAAAGCATATTTCTATTTGCTAGAGCTCTTGTGCAAGAACTGCCGACATACTGCACTCAGCAAAGACCGGTATTTAAGAACCTAAGGCCCTTGAAGTATAAGATTCCCATGGGTTTTGCGCCAGTCCCGAGTGTCCAGTATGGCTCCCAGTGGTTGTTCACTGAGCATTTACTAGACGAATGAAAAGCTCTGATTATTGCACTGTGTTCAAATGAAGAGACAGATCTTGGAAGAAACATGCTTGCACACCAAAGGAGAAAAATGCAACGGCTAGGGCTTCTCTTGAACCTGTGTCCTCGCTCCCAACTTTGCCTTAGCCAAGGGGGTAGGAGGGTGCCATTTTGGGGCTTTGTCCAGGGTGTGCTCTGAATCCTCCTTTCCCTAGACGCCCCTTCTTTTCCTCCCGGGGCACCGACCCACCCTCCCGGTTATCCCGGAGGCTTGGGTCCCACCAGTATTTCAAAAAGAATCGCGCCCTCGCGATAGAAACTTCCTCGCTCCTCACCAGCGGCGGACCCCAGACCTGGGCTTGCTCCGCCCCGCGGTGGCGGCCTCGGCTTCATCCTCCGAGCCGCTGCTGCTGTAGCCCACCAGGGGCGCCGCGCTCATGGGGCCTTGACCACAGGCGGAATCCGCCGGGAACCCAGGCCGGCGCACCGAGTTCCGCTGAGCCGGAAGTGCTCTCTGGGGCGGGACCTAGAGTAGCTCCACCTCGGGGCGGGGCCTTGCGGCGGAGGGGGCGGAGCCCAGAGGAGTACCGCAAACTGCGCCCGCCGGCTACGCGGTAAGTGCTGCAGGAGCCTTCTGGAACGCTCAGTCGTCCCAGTGCCCCAGTGCGGGTCCGCTTGTCAGACCTGCACCAAGTCAGAGCCCCAGGATCCCCGAGAGAGCCGAGCTGCACATCAGCTGCAGAAGACTGGAGGGACGGGCTGTCGCCAGCAGGGACCCGGGCGTCTCTGCTCCGTAGGCTTCCGTGAGCCGATCTCGAGGCTCCTGCCCCGCCCCTCCGCACCCCCAGGCTCGGGCCGGAGGGCCCGCGGGTCCCCAGCAGGGGGCGGCCTCGCACCGCGCCGCGGGCTCCTCCGCAGCCGCCGCCCGGGCTGCGGCTCCTCCCCCGGCCCCGCCTCCCCTGCCTCGCGCCGCCTGCCAGTCCGCCGGTCTCTGCAAGACCGTCGGTCTGTCCGCTCGCTCGTCCCTCCGTTGCCCGTGTCCCGCTAGCCCGAGTGCGCGAGTCGATTCGTCGGTTCCGGCCGCCACAAACCCATCTCCCGCCCCTGGGCTGCCCGCCTCTTGCTACGCGAGGCCGGGGATTGACGGGGCGCGTAGGCCGCGGCGCGGCGGATGGAGCCGGAATAAAGAGGCAGCCGAGAAAGCAGCTGGTCTCCGCTCGCCCCGCGCCTGACCCCACGGGCGGCCTGGAGCAGGTGAGCTACAGGGCATCCGGGGCTGCATCTGGGGGCCACTCCAGTGCCCATTGCACCTCAGGAGAGCCTCCTGAGCTTCGGGGCGGCCCAGGCCAGGCCTGGAAGCACAGTCGCTTCCCGGGCACGGTTTAAGGCTCTGGGGCCTTCCTCGGCCCGAGCCACCCTTTCTCGGGCCTTTCTCGGGCCGCTGCGGCCGGGCCATCCAGAGCAAGAGCTGACAGCAGGCAGCCCAGCTGGGCCTGATGGGAGGTGACCAGCTTTCATTCAGTTACCCCGAGAAGAAGGACTGGGGTGGGGCGCAGGTGGGGGCTTCTCCTTGCCTTCCCTCCCCTCCCCTACTCTCTCCTCCCCTTTGCGGAGTGATCTGAGTGTTCCTGGCTTCACCTTTCTGGAGGAGGGTCAGGGTAGGCAGTGGGGTTGCTCCGGGAGGTGGGGAGTGGGGGTGGCCGCTGGGGCTGACAGCCATTCATACTAAAAAAAACAAAAAAAACACAGTTGGATTGGTACAGCTAGACCAGTCAGCGTTCAGAGCAGTCCACCTCTCATTTCTACCTTAGGAATGCTAGAATGACCAGCTCTAGCTGCTTGCTCATAGTTCTTGGTACGATACCATCGCAGCAGCGCCTTTATCCCTTCCTTTCCCAGGAGGTGCTGAGGATGACAACTTTTAGCTTGATTCTTTTGTTTCTTCAGCGGAACAGGTAGAAGCCAGACTGGCTTGTGAGGTCAATCTCTACCTTCTTCCTCTTAGAGAAAACTTAGAAACTTTTCAGTCTAAGTGGCAGATGAGCCGAGAACCTGGAAAGGTTGCCTTTAGTTCCAAAAGTTCCTCCCTCTCTTTGCGCTGCCTCAAAGTGGTGAATTAGAGATTTGCTGGAGTTGGGTGGGCTTTAATCTTGCAATGATTACTGAGAATGTTTTGGACCTGGAGGAGAAACACCCTGTGGCGAGCTTTATCTTGTATAACTCAGGCAAACAGTACACTTTCTTACATTGTGTTCCTCTGGGGGATGATTAGAATACAGAGAAGTTCAGCTTGGAGGATCTCCACGCTGGGCGGAGGGTCTATGAACCTCTGATTTAACCCTGCTTGCCAGGAGTTCAGGGCCCTGCAAGGCCATTCATCCTATTATAACTAGAGATGCATGTGCCCGGGAAAAGGCCTGGAGTGCAGGTGAAGAGGACCATGGACCAGTCCCTTGAAGGAGAGGGTTTTTAGGTAGTCCTTAATACTGATGTCTTTAATATTAGCTTCCAGAGTCCGTTTGCCTTAGGACTGGTGCCTTGGGGGTGTGGCTTCCCTCTGCTAGCCAGCTTCTCTGGTCTCTAAGTAGTGGTGTCCTCATATTAACGTGAGAGAGGCTGGCAGGCCTTAGAGACAGGTCACCCCAGACCCTGTGAGACACCTGACTGAACAAGGCCATATGGAAACTGAGGGGACTTGTGGAGGCTGAGATGCCCTGCTCGAGAATGGGGAGTTGAAGGAAGTGGGCATGGACAGGTGGAGGAGGGGTGGAGCTGCTACCAGACTTCTTGGATAACATGTGAATGGGTAGATTTGCAGCCCTGAGCATCTCCCTCCCCTGAGGTAACTTATGTCGGTGCAGTGAGTGTGGGCAGCACAGGGGAAGGGGAAGGGAAGGGAACGACCACTTGTTCCTGCCTCAAGTTTACTGTGTCTCTCTTCCCTACAGAACCGATTACTGGGGAAGGCAGAGCCTTCTTGGCATTGCTGGGACCCTGTCTCGAAGAGCCCCCTCTGCCTTGTAGCTCTCTTCTTGGCTAATGACAAGGGCTATCTGACCAGTCTCCTCTGTGCCTTGTGTGAGGTTCTTGTCCACCCCTGAGATCCGGTAGCTTCTCTCTCAGGGTTGGGTTCACCTTAAGCGGGAAACTGAAGCCATTATTGTCCAAACCCAGTTTCATCTTCCCAAGCATGTCAGAAAGCTGGCAGCAGCCACCACAGACGCAGCCACAACAGCCGCAGACACCACAGCCTCAGCACCATGCAGAGCCACCGCCAGCCCTGGCTGAACACGCGCTGCCCCCAGGAACAGCTGAGAACCCACTAGGCTGTGCTGTCTATGGCATACTTCTGCAACCTGACCCAGGCCTGCAGCCCCCGCAGCATGCACCTCTGCCAGCAGGGGAGCCAGGCCCCAAATGTGGTGTGTGCGGCCATGACCTGGCACACCTAGCCAGCCCACACGAGCACCAGTGCCTGGCAGGCCATGACCGCTCATTCCAGTGCACACAGTGTCTCAAGATATTCCATCAGGCCACCGACCTGCTGGAGCACCAGTGTGTGCAGGCTGAGCAGAAGCCTTTTGTCTGCGGTGTCTGCAAAATGGGCTTCTCCCTGCTCACCTCACTGGCCCAGCACCACAGCTCCCACACTGGCATGGTGAAGTGCTCCATCTGTGATAAGACCTACAAGCCAGCCGAGGGTGCTGACCCAGCCACCACCACTGCCCCATCGCTGCCCCCAGCACCTCCGCCCGCTAATGTTGCCCCTGCGGAACAACCCGAAAAGCCCTATAGCTGCCCCATCTGCCAGAAGCCCTTCAAGCACCTGTCGGAGCTCTCGAGGCACGAGCGGATACACACTGGAGAGAAGCCGTACAAGTGCACGCTGTGTGACAAGAGCTTCAGCCAGTCCTCGCACCTCGTGCACCACAAGCGCACGCACAGCTCCGAGCGGCCCTACAAGTGTGCCGTCTGCGAGAAGACCTTCAAGCACCGCTCCCACCTGGTGCGCCACATGTACGCACATTCGGGGGAGCACCACCTGTTCCGCTGCAACGTGTGCGAGCTGCATTTCAAAGAGTCGTCAGAGTTGTTGCAGCACCCCTGCACCCCAAGCGGTGAGCGGCCCTTTCGCTGCGGCGAGTGCCAGAAGGCCTTCAAGAGGCCGTCGGACCTGCGGCAGCATGAGCGTACCCACAGTGCCGAGCGGCCTTTCAAGTGTGACCTGTGCCCCATGGGCTTCAAGCAGCAGTATGCGCTGATGCGGCACCGGCGCACACACAAGACGGAAGAGCCCTTTAAGTGCGGCCTGTGTGAGAAGGGCTTTGGGCAGCCCAGCCACCTGCTCTACCACCAGCACGTGCACACGCTGGAGACTCTCTTCAAGTGCCCCGTGTGCCAGAAGGGCTTCGACCAGTCCGCTGAGCTGCTGCGGCACAAGTGCCTGCCAAACTCCACAGAGCGGCCCTTCAAGTGCCCGGTGTGTAACAAGGCCTACAAGCGGGCATCTGCCCTGCAGAAGCACCAGCTGTCTCACTGCGCTGCAGCGGAGAAGCCTCTGCGCTGCACCCTGTGTGAGCGCCGCTTTTTCTCCTCCTCGGAGTTTGTGCAGCACCGCTGTGACCCAGCCCGGGAGAAGCCCCTCAAATGCCCGGACTGCGAGAAGCGCTTCAAGTATGCTTCCGACCTGCAGCGGCACCGGCGGGTGCACACGGGCGAGAAGCCCTACAAGTGTCCCAACTGCGACAAAGCCTTCAAGCAGCGAGAGCATCTCAACAAGCACCAGGGAGTGCACGCCCGAGAGCAGCAGTTCAAGTGTGTGTGGTGTGGGGAACGTTTCCTGGATGTAGCCCTGCTCCAGGAGCATAGTGCCCAGCACAGTGCCGCCGCTGCAGCTGCAGAGGGCGCCTACCAGGTGGCGGCCTGCCTGCCCTGAGGCCTCGGGCCACCACCAGCCCTGTCTAGTCTCGCCTGCTTGCAGCTGCATGGCAGCAAGCCTGTCAGCCAGCTCCCTCCTCAGGAGTGAGGACCGAAGGGTCCTGGGCGGGTGGAGGGTGTGCATGTTCAGTACCAGCACCAGCCCGGCCATCAGAGGAGCCAAACTGCTGTGGCCAGACCAGATCCCATTAACCTCTTCCCCACGACAGGACTTGCTTTCTGAGAGCCTGCTGTCCTCCTTTTCTGTAGGGACCTTGGATCCCACCTGTAGTCAGGTGCCTCTGCCCCAGGTATGAGGGATGCCAACCCAGCCTTTCCAAATTGTTCAGCCTAGTTAGAAGCCAGGTGGCTTGGGAAGAAGAAAATAGGGTTTCTCCTCAAATCGCTTTTTTTTTTTTTTGTGGGGAAAGGCCAGCTTTGTGACAGTTCTGGAGACTTAGAGTGTGGACCGTGAGCTACAGTCCTCTGACTGCCCAGCTAGGATGAATGTACCCCAACCCCAAGTTTCTGATAGTTAAGCTATGTAGGATAGGAGTCTTTGGGCGGGGTGTGCTTGGAGATGAGGGGCCCAGTCAGGGTGGGGGAAGCAGAAACATTCCATGACACCCTCAGGTCAGCCCGTGCTGTTGGCTGGGAAAGGGACACAGCAGCCAGTGTGCCGACGGCGGTCCTGAGTCTGTGGAAGCCCCTCCTGGCTGGGAGTAGTTCTAAGCTTCAGGGAGGTAACGTTCCCTTTGAGCTGCTGTTACAGAAGGAGAGCACTGCTCGTCCCCTTACCCTAGCCTCATCTCTGGGGTGAGGGGGAGCAGAACCCGGCCCATGATTTCCCCAGTAGTTATAAACAGGTCCCTTCTTCCCAAATTGTGTGAACCAAAGTTTCTGGGGCTCAGAGTCGTAGTGTCAGCTTGTCCCAGCCCTGCCTGAGGGCCCAATGGAGTTCTGAGTACCCAGGGTGAGGAATGGCTTCTCACCCCCAGAGCCCTTCTAGCCTATGGCCTCTATGAGCCATCAGTCCGGCTGTGGGCTTGGGCCCTAAGGATCTTCTGTTGCCAAAACAACCTGCTCTCCTTTGAGTTCCCTTAGGTCTTTGGCTACTCATAGCCTGCCTCCTATAACAAACTTGGGAACACAGGGATAAAGGAGCCTGCGGGCAGCATTCTTAGCAGGTACATGGTCAGCCACCATCACTGGACAGCCAGAGCCACCTCAAGAGCCTGGAGAACCTTAATTGTCAAAGTCATCATTCTGAACCCATGCCCATGCCCTTCTCAGCCCCCTTTCCCTAGCCATGAGTCTTAAAGAAGACTGACCAGCACCCAAGCCAAGGGCCATCGGGTAGGAGGACACCACCACACCTCTCCTCTAAAAGTCCAGCTGGCCACATGCACCTGGTCTGTCTGCCCAGGTTCTTCTCTCCTGTGCCCATAGAGGCAGGTTAGCACTCCTCTTGGGCTGAATCTTGGTCACAAAGCCTCAAAAGACTGGAACTCAGGCTTACAACAGTCCAGTCCTACTTGCTGATTTTTTCCTTTTCATTTTGCATTCTAAAAGCAATTTGTTATACTATTCATAACATTGTATAGCGTAATTTTCATGTCATTTTGGATCATATATAAACATGAGAGTTTGGAATTTTTCAAAGAATGACTCCATTTTAGGCAGCCCCTTTTGATGTTAATATACAGTGAGTTTGACGTGTGCTCTAGAAGTAAAGACATTGACTGGTGCAGCCCAAGCTCTTCCACTTGTTCTTTCCCAAGGGAATGATGGGAAGGGCAGAGGCTGAGAGTTACACAGGCCAGAGTGACAGGTGGGGGCTAGGCTTGAGGCCTGAGCTTTGAGGATGTGTGACCTTGGACTGGTCACTTAACCTCTTTGGGACACAGTTGCCTCATCTGTCAAAAACCAAAAAAGAGATTGGGAGGTTAGCTTACCTCGCTGTTATGAGAAGTGCATGGAGGCATTGTTGAGATTCTGAGGGGAAGCTGATGGGTACCAAGTGCAATATACCTCACCCCACCTGACTTTAAGGTTTAACCCTAGCCCTTGAGGAGGGAGCTGGACCATGAGAACCCAGCAGCTCATGAAAGGCCAGAAGCTGGGGATGGCAAAACAATTTATTCAGGTACTCCCTGGAGAGGGAGAGTGGCAAACCCACCCAGCCTGGCTAGCCCGCTGTACCATTCGGTCTGCCCTGCCACGATCCCTCGGTAGACCAAGCCCAGTGCCTTTTCCTCAGCCCCTCACACAGTTTTTACTCCATCCTTGCTGTCTGCAACTCACAGGCTTTCCATTTCTCAAAGGCCAGGGTGGGGCTAGAGAGAGGGGGAAATAGCCCTGAACCTGGCATCTGAGAGCCGAGGGTGCCCTGTCCTAGGTAAAGGTAGAAAGTTCAAAGGACATGGAGCTACCTATACTACAAGCGTTCCTAAGACTGTGACCCAGACCCCATGCTTCGCTCATCCCCCGTGTGGCCCTGAGAAGCCAGGAGGTTCCTTCCTGTCAGCTTCTACCACTCGGCAGTGAACAGCAAGGACCTTTGTGTCTGTGCCCTGCTCAAGGCCCAGCTTGTTTTCTGGTGTGGCCTAGATAAAACTGCTTGGTGGCCAGCAATGGCCCGAACATTCCTTTGTCCAGACCATTGGGAGGCCTAGGGATTGTGGATTGTCGAAGCCACACAGTGGTAAGTGGCCTGGAGTCCCACCAGCACACAGGTCACTTTTCTGGCTAGGAATGTCCCTGACACCCAGTCTGGCCAGGGGATCAAGGCAACAAAGTGCTCCCCCACTCCTTGACAGATCCAAACTACTGTTGTCCACTTTCCCAGGCAGGCAGAGAGGAGGGTCCTTAAAGGACCTGTACCACCTTCCTGGCTCATAACCCTGCTCTTCCTCCAGAGCAGACTGCCATCCCATCCTGGACTACTGACCCCGTGGCAATCCACCCAAGTACCCCCTCCCCCCCCAGACTCTGGTGATGAGGTCTGAGTCCCATCCTGAAGCAAGCATTTTGTTTCTGAGAGGTCACACCCCCAGGAAGAGCCCTGGCTTCTGTCAGTCTACATCTCCAGAGGTTTCGTGTCCTGTAAAGGTCAATCTGTGTAGGGCAGGCTTGTGGGGTCTCTCTCTTCACTATGTCCTCACCCCACCTTGGCTCTGCATTACTGCCTTAGTCCCTCCACGACCATAACCGAGCACCTGCTGTTTGCCAGGCACAAAGCAAGAACTTCAGAGCAGAGTTTAAAGGGTTTCGTGAATCAAGGAGTAGGGGCTGAGGAGAAGGCCCAGTCAGTGCGGTACCTGCTGCTAAAGCATGAGGACCTGTGTTTGGATGCCCAGCACCTATATGGTTATAACCCTAGGCTGGGAACCCAGGTGGGGGAATGACAGGTCATACGGCTGTTCCTGGAGCTCCTAACAGTCAGTCAGTCTAGCCACTTGGTGAATACTGGGTACCGTGAGACCCTGTCTCAAAAAACAAGGTGGGGAGTGACTGAAGATGCTGATGTTGACCTCTAGCCTCCCCATGTGCATGCACCCACAGGCAAACACAAAGCAAAAATGGCCACTGACATCTGGGAATGTAACCTTCACCACACCTCATCTCAGCTTGGGCCTGTCTGCTGTCAGCCCCAGACTCTGGGCTATGATGCACCTTCCCCGTGTTGTTCTGTAATAAACACTACTGTTACTTTATAGTAGGAATTTCATTTAGTCCAAATGTGCTTACATTGGCTCTGGAGGCCCCAGACCCCATTCCTGAACCTCATAATGGAGGTAAAAGGAGCTGGCAACTAAGCCTACTGGCCAGAGATGTGAGTCCCCTGAAACAGCCAAGGCCCCTGTGCTTGTGGTCTTTGAGAAGAACAGGAGGAAGAGCACGTGAGGCTTTTTGAGATTGGATAGGAAGGGGTGGGGAAAGCATTTCTGGTGGAAGGGTGGCTTTGAACAAAGTTTGGGAGACAAGATCCTAAGGGCAAGGCAGACCAGTAAGGAAGCACGGTGGGGTCTGTGGTAAAGGCCAGGGAACTGAATTGTGTTCAGATCCAAAGGCCTAGAGATGGGGTCACGCTGGCTGCACTATCCCCAAGGTTACAGCAGCAGTAAAGATTTCTGATGGGATCTGTTGAGAATGAGCCATGAGCTCCTGAAGAGGTCAAGGCCGTGAGGTGGTAGCCACTGCTAATACTGAGAGCAACTGTCCCTCACAGGCTAGTCCCAAACTCCTGGGCTGTTTGTCACGCCTCAGCCTCCAGACCCTCAGGGACTGTGTGTGTGCTGCCAATCGTGGCTTCTTAGTTTTCTAATGGGACATCTCTTCTAAGTCCCAGTCTTAGGTCCCCAGTCCCAGGAAGCCCCTGTGCTCTCCTCCCCACACTTGGCCTGTTCGTCAGAGCAGGAAGGAAGTAGAATGCAGTGGTCACAATCTCACTGCCTTCAAGTCCCAGCTTTGCTAGTCACTGCCTATGCAGTCTGGAGCCAACCACAACCTCCTCAAGGCCATTTAGTAGATTTATGTGAATGAGTGTTTTACCTGCATGTATGTATGTGCACCACCCGTGTGCCTGGTGCCCCTGGAGGTCAGAAGCGGTGGTGGTGGGGGGTTATCCCCAAGAATTAGAGTTCAGGTGGTTTTGAGCCTCCATGTGGGTGCTGAGAACTGAACCTGGGTTCTCCAGAACAGCAGCCAGCACTCAGCCTCTGAGCCATCTCTTCAGCCCCAAGTCCATTTACTTAACCAGCTATAAAATGGATTGAAATGATTTACCTCATGGGGACTGTGAAGCGCTTAAAAACTTAATAAAAAGTATATACTCAAGTGGTCTTGCTTATGCTTCCTACTGCCTTAGTTCTTAGGCACAGTTTCTATTTCTTGTATTTACAAAGTTGGTATTAGATGTACAGCCAGTGGACAAGAACCTCAATTACTGCTGGGAGTTGATCCTTGCGGCGGGTGTCCTGGAATAGAGGAATGTGGCTTGGGGTTTAAAGGGCTTGGCCTGCCTACCTGTTTTTCTCACTGGACTCAAAACACTAATAAAGCAGGGGAGGCCGCTTGTCTGTGTCACAAGAGCACTCAGTAGACCGCTGGCCCAGGCAAAGGCCTCAAAGCTGGGCCACGTTATGTGGTGAACTTACTTAGTCATACTTGGGGTCAAGGACGCAGGCCCAGAAAAAACTAAATAAAAATCCCAGCCACCCAGTCCCTTCTTGCACCATCAGCATGTTCGTTAGCATTCCTGTGACTGTTCTCACCCAAGGCAGACTTCAGCATCCCTGCTGGGAACCTTGGGCAGGTCCATTTCTTCTCTGTCCTTTGGAAGGAATACCCCAGGGGCTCTGCCGCTGGCTTCCCAAAGCTGTCTACTGGATTTGCATGAAGGAGGCAAATCCTCCCCAAGTCTCTGCCCTGTTATCAGCAGAACGGTAAATACTAGATGATAATGTATTCTGACCTGTGAGGCCATTTTCCTCCCAATTCCTCCCTCCTGAGACCTTAGCCTTGTGTGCAGCCGCCGTGCAGTGGATTCAGGAAGGAAAGGGAGTGAGTGATGTGTTCCTAACCCCTATGGATGCCAACTTTGCTGAGGATAAGATAGAAACAAGGGGTCTATCCTTGGAAGACACACGTGACTTCGAAGTTTGGGGGTATCTGAGGCTCCAGGGAAACTCCAGGAACAGAAATCCCATCCTGAGTTCTTGAGCTTAGTGGCTATTTGTCCCAACTGGGACCTCTCCTTGCAGTTTGCCCTCTGGCGGGGTGAGGCATGGAAGGCCCAGGAGCTATGTACAGATGCCAGCTGCCCTAACCTAGCACTAGGCTGTGAGACCCTCTTCACTGGGGGATCCCCTGCACCTAGGCATCATGGCCACTATCACAGGAGGGGCTCAGGACTAGGGTGTATGTTGAGGGACAGATGAGGGCTAGTCCCACTGCTCAAGAGTAGAGCAAATGGCCTTCTATTTAGGCAATAAATTTCTAGTGCCTTGAAGAGCCCAGAATGTTCTCACATACTTCATCCAGGTTTACATTTGAAACTTGCTGCTTCATAGGGAATAGATGGCACAAGACTAATCTGCTCACTTCCTTTCAGGGAAGCTCTGGGTACCGGGAACCCCCAAAGCACACCATTATGGTAAGGATTCCAGAGTGGTGTCACAGATCCCTCTTTCGGTCCCTCCTTTCCTCTTAGTGCTCAGATTCAGATGGAGCTTGATATTCAGGATCTTGGTTAGGGGTCGCAAGTAAGGGACAGGAGCATAAGGGAAACCCAGATCCCAGCCTGCCCTGTGCTAGACTTGAGGCTTAGGCACTGACAGTCTACCCAAGGCCACAAGACATCCTTCACCAGCCCCTACACACCCTCTTCCCATTCCCCAGGAGTTGGCGAAGAGCAGACAAGGGCAATACACTATCAACGGTGTTCCTGACCCTTCCCCAGAACCCCCCCCCCCCCACACACACACACATACAGAGGCCTAGGGCCTCTCCAGAGAAGCATTATGTTTATTTCTTGAACTGAACTCCTGGGGAGATGGGTGGTGCCACCATATGCCCTATGTCCTGCTAGGGGACCTGAGGTGGCACAGTCCATCCACAGAGGGATCAGCCTTTTCCCCCCCAGATTAATGCCAGGGAGTCAGATAGTTAACACGACTGTGGAGAGAAAGAGAGGTGAGACGAGAACTCCAGAGTGCCCTGAAGAAAACTCAAGTTTTCCTTCCCTCACTCCATCCCCACCCCAAAGCCCACCTCTCTACCCTCAAGGATCTAAAAAACCCTTTCCACCTAGGATATGTGCCCAAGAGCCTTCAATGGCTCCCTATTTCCTTTTGCATGTTTTTGGCTATTTTCTTCATCTCTAATTTACTTCATATTATTTCCCAATGACTCCTCAACATCAGTAGCTTCATGGGTTTTCAGTCATGTATGAACCTCCTTTGGCATCACACGGCAACAAAACCCAAAGGTTTTCTGTGTATGGGCTGGGGGAAGGCAACTTTCAGGAATAGGAAAGGGCGACACTCTGGCTGCTACAAGCTAGAGGTGAAGCGGAATGTGTGCTGTAGGGAGAGACAGAGTGTATGGCTGTGCGAGTTGGGGCGGATGGTGGTGGTGTCGCACGGCGGAGTCTGCCGCACAGGTGAGGCTGGAGGGTTGCCTCAGTTTCTCAGCACTTCCACTTTGTATCTGACCCTGTTGGGGGCGCTACCATGCAGCGGGAAGCAGATGGCAGTTCCTTCCTTCTCCATCCTCCCAGGTCCCCCACCTTCCGGCCTCCTCTGGGCCAATCCTGGTGGGAAATGCACCCCTAGCCCGGGCCCACTAAGCTACAGGTTGAGCGCAGGCCGGACATCCTCAGGTCCCGCCCCCAGGGGGCGTGGCCGGCTGCGGCCAGGGCGGGGCCATTCTCTACCTGTAGTGGGAGCCAAAGCGTCGGAATGCGTTCCTGCAGAAAGAACCCAGAAGAACCCTGCTGAACTCAGCTCCCAGAGCTTGAAGGTGCCAGGCACCCGCTGACAGGTGCCGATTCGGTAGAAATTAAGTATCTACCCAACAGCTACGATCCCCCTCCCCTGCTCGGGGATTGGAGTCCCGAAGGGGTCCCGCGTGGAGTCACTTACAGCGAGTCGAAAGGCATGGGCTTCTGTCCATAGCGGTCCAGGCTGGGGTTCTGGTTGAGGCAGTACTGGGGCGGGCCACAAGGATGGGGACTCGTTAAGGCCTCAGGGCGCGGACCCAAGCAGCCGCTCCCTCCCAGCAACCCCGGCAGGGTCAGTGTGCATCCTTCCCTACCCTCCAGTTCTGGGTCACGTCAGGCTTCAAGTACCGCACCGCGTAGCCACTGAAACTCTCCACTGTGGAGAGAACCCACCTTGGGGACCTAGATCCGAACAAACCTGGCCCGCCCTCATCTAAGCCCCGCCCCGCCCGAGCCCCACTCGGCTTTCAGGCCGGGCCCCTGCGGCTCCCTCCACCTCCCATCCCTGGTCCCTGTGCCTGTGTTGCTGGTCCTTGAACCCATGGACCTCATCCTTGCTTTAGACGCGCCACCGAACTGCATGCAGATCTCCCCCTCTCAAGAGGGCTGTGATTGGTAGACTGACCCCTCTTGTTGGCGCAAGGCAGCTTGAACTCCCCAGACCTGGACACGAATTTAGACCAATCTTCAATGGCACGCGTGTAACAGGGCCAGTCGACCCGGTTGATGCCTGGCGCGATGGGCACCATCTTTCCTTCGCGGTACTTGTGACAGAGCTTCCGGCCGGTCGCTGTGAAGTCCTATGGAATGATGGATCGGATGGCAGATGCAAGATCCTGAGGGGGGGTGCTTCTTAGGCCTGAGCTGACATTAAGCCCATTGAACTAAGGGAATACAGGAAACCAGGGCCTGGATTGTGTCGGGGTGGAAGTCCCACATAGGCAGTTTATATGCTCAGGCATTAGGGCCTAGAACCAGAGGTGCCTGGGCCCGGGTACAGACTGGTACTACTGAGCCCATCCTGGGCTGAAGAAAAGGACACTCACCAGACATTGCAGGGGTTTGTTGGGGACTCCCAGGAGTGTGAAGTGGGCCTTGTTAAAGTCATCTGTTGAAAGATGATAAAGTTGTCTCTTTCGGGAACCCTTACAGGCCCTAAAGGTCCACACTATGCACCTTAAGAGAAAAATGTTTTGCCAGGTGTGGTGGCACATGACTTTACTCCCAGCTCTCAGGAGTTCAAGGCCAGCCTGATTCTACTTATCAAGTTCCAGGTCAACCAGGGCTACATAGTGAGAGTCTGTCTCAAAGGAAAAACTATGTTAGTTTTTATACATTTAAGATAAAACAATATCAATATCTTTTACAATAAAACTCAATAGAGATCAATATGAAAACTTAGAAGTACTAGAAGAAAGTGTGGACAAATTCCAAATTCCTCTATAAACCCGGGACAGAAGCTGGGTGGTGGTGATGAACGCCTTTCATCCCAGCACTTGGGAGGCAGAGGCAGGCGGATCTCTGTGAGTTCGAGGCCAGCCTGTTCTACAAAGCCAGAGCTGTTAAACAGAGAACTCACTGTCTCGAAAAACCAAAAACCAAACAAACAAAAAACCCAACAACAATAACAAAACAACAACAAAAAATCTGGGACAGAAGGACTAAGTTCCCTTAAAAAGCCAAAAAGTTGAAAGAAAGGCCAATAACTTTGACCACACAAAAATGAACACAAACTTAGCAAAAAAGATCAGTGGGTAAAAGGCACTGGTCTGCTCAGCCCATGACCTGCTACCCACATCGTGGGAAGAGAGAACTGCCTGCGTCGAGTTGTCCTCTGACCTCCAAGAATGAACTGTGGCCTGTCAGCACATGCGTGCATGTGTGTTAAAAAATAAGATTAAAAAAAATAAGTACAAAAGGAATCAAAAGAGCAAAGGAAGATACCCTGATTTTACAGGAGACAATTATTTCCCTTAATGTTGGAGGGGCTCAAGATAGAAACAAAACAAAACAAAAAACATGGATAAATGACATGTTTAAGTAGTTCATACATAAATACTAGGAATACATATGTTTCATGACCCCTAAACACATAAAAAGACACTCTGTTTCATTTACAAGATGAATGTACATTTAAGCTACATTAAGATACCAATTTCCTCCACGTATTAGGCCAGACTGGGAACAGTACAAAAATTAGTACAGCTATAAGAAATAGGCCCCTCACATGCATGCCCAGAGGCTGTGTAAACTGACTGGAGTCTCCAGACAGCAGTCCAGTACACGTTACTAATTACAGTTCTGCCTCTACACACGTCCTCTGAGCCCACAGTCTAGCTGTGCACAAATCATAACAGAAGAAGGTAACCCATTTTCAGGTTTGTAACAGCAAAAGAATTCAAGTCTCGGTCATTAAACCAAACAAACTCAACCAGACCTGCACTAGGGAGCTGCTGAGGACAGCTTGAGTCGGGGGTGCTGGTGCATACCTGTAATTCTAGCTCTTGAAGCCCAGGAAGGCGGATGATGAGTTTGAGATCAGTGTGGGCTATCTCGTGAGACTTGGCCTCAAAAAATCTAAGGACTGGGGTGTTCCTTAATGGTAGAGAACTTGCCTTAGTGTGTGTAAGAAAGAACCTGTCTTCAATCCCAGAACAACAGCAGAAAGTATTGGTTTGAGTCCATGTAAGTTTAGGCTCTCTAAATCTCAAGACTGTTGGAGACCAAGAAGAGTTTACACTCAGGTTACCACCTTAACCAAATTGCCAAAGTTAGCAGCACGAACAGTGAAGAATTTGGTGCCCCTTCTTACAGAATCAGATCACTGGTGAAATGCTGAATGTAGATAACCAAGCCTGTAGATCCAGCTTTCATTTGACAAGAAAAAGAATACCCGGAAAACAATTGCTGAAACTCACCATGGAGGACTGTGTACAATACTGCTGATCTGATTCCTTTAAAAAGACAATAATAGCCAGGCGGTGGTGGCGCATGTCTTTAATCCCAGCACTCAGGAGGCAGAGGCAGGCAGATCTCTGTGAGTTCGAGGTCAGCCTGGTCTACAGAGCGAGTTTTAGGACAGTCAGGACTGCACAGAGAAACCCTGTCTTGAAAAACAAAAAGATGCTGGGCGGTGGTGGTGCATGCCTATAATCCCAGCACTTGAAAAACCAAAAAAGACAAAACAAAACAAAAAGGTCAAAAGTCTATAGTACATTGTTCTCCAGGGATTGGTTGGGTAGACAGAAGGAACTAGAAAAGATCATGTTGAGTGAAGTAACCCAGCCCCAGAAAGATTAATGCCACACATTCTCTCTCATCTGAAGTTTCTAACTTGAAGTCTTTGGATGTGAGTACATAACCTGTAGTAACTACGGAAACCAGGAAAATGAAAAGAGAACACAGGTGGGAGGTGACAGAGAAGGAAACAGAGTACAAGTGAGGTGAAGGAGGGTGTGGGGAAAATAGAGGGCCATTAGTGGGGAGGGATAAATACAGATAGAGGGGGGAGGGATAAAATAGCAATAAAAAAGTCATACTATTATCTAACCACATAAAAATACCCATAATATAGGCTGGAGAGATGGCTCAGAGGTTAAGGGCACTGGCTGCTCTTCCAGAGGTTCTGAGTTCAATTCCCAGCAACCACATGGTGGCTCACAACCATCTGTAATGAGATCTAGTGCCCTCTTCTGGCTGGTAGGCATGCAAACAGAATACTGAATATAAATCTTTTTTTTTTTTTTCCCCTTTCTTACTTTTGTTTTGTTTTGTTTTTTCGAGACAGGGTTTCTCTGTGTAGCTTTGTGCCTTTCTTGGAACTCACTTTGTAGACCAGGCTGGCCTGGAACTCACAGAGATCCGCGTGGCTCTGCCTCCCGAGTGCTGGGATTACAGGCGTGTGCCACCACTGCCTGGCCTCCAGGGGAGATTTTAAGGTGTGCTAGTTAAGAGATATTGTGATATTGTTAACTCTCCTAGATATGGTAATGGTATCGTGTCATGAAGGAGATTGTTCTTGTCATTGGGAACTACCTGGCAAAGCTTTGCATACGTGTGTGTGTGTGTGTGTGTGTGTGTGTGTGTGTGTGTGTGAATGTGAGAAGAAAAAGGAGGAGGAGGGAGAGGAAAGGGGGTACAGGAGAGAGATTGGGGAGAGAAACAGATGGAGAAAGGGAGGAAAGCCAGAGCGATGGTGTGTGAATACAAACGCACTGAACAGACCTTGGGGTGGGCAGAGGGAAAGGGTGCTCATGACACCACCCTTTCTACTTTCTTCTCTCGATCTTATAAAGCCAAGGGGCAAGAGACTGTTTCTGTATTGATTGTGGTGGTGGCCATCAATCCCTGCTGACCCAGAAGTTGAACAGGGAGGATAGCTTGAGTCCAGGAGTTCAAGGCCATCCAGGACAACATAGCAAGTCACTGTCGCAAAGAAATGATGGCACAGGGGAGACAGCTCAGATAGTAAGGTGCTGGCTGTATAAAGACGAGGACCCAAGGTCTGGTCCCAGCACCCACATAAAAAGCCGAGCGTGGTGGTACACACCTATCTTTATAGTGTGGGGAGAAGACAGGAGGACCCCGATGTGTGCCAGCCAGCCAGTCTAGCTAGCTGATGAACAGCAACTGAAGAACACCCCCTGAGGTCAGTCTCTGAATTCTATGTACGTGTACACACACACACACACACACACACACACACACACACACACACACACACACCGCTTGAGCTCTCCTCTACCCCAGGACAGGCCAGTAAGATCAGGCATAGGGCTACATGTCTGACACAGGAGGAGCACAGTTTAAGGCCAGCCTGGGCTACCTGTTGCGATGCAGCGGGGGAGGCACCTCCAGAATTGCAAGCCAAAGAAACCTTATTTTGTGAAAACCTAAAGGAAATGAAAGAACACTGCCACCCACAGCAGCAGCCCAGGGTCATTGCTGATCAGCCACGTGGTACCAGGCAACTTGCTCCTCACCCTTAGTTCATATTGCCTCACATAGCCCGGGGAGGCAGGCTCTACTCAGGAAGTAGAGGCCAGACCTTGGAGGAACTTTCTGGAAGGGAGCAGAGAGCTGGACCGACCTCTATCATTCTTTCACTTGCCCCCAGCCTTTTCCGCCAAGATCTCTATCTTGCTCCAAAGGCAAACGGGAGACCCTGAGCCGCTGGTGGCGACACGGCCTGACCTTTGGAGCAGTAGGTGGAAGACTGGCAGTGTTCATCCGAGAGGCAGCCCCTGACAGAGTCCATATCCATGCGCCGCAGGGTGGGCAGGAGCGGGTGGTAGAGTTGGTGCTTCACACCGGCCAGTGGGTTACGCACGCGCTCTATGGGGAGGAGGAAGGCTGGCGAAGCGTACACGTGGGCGGAGCCATCGTCCCAGGGCTCCAGGTCGATGATGCGGGCCATCGCTGGGGAGCAGAGGGGTTGAGTTAGATGCCCATCCATATAGGCACATGTTCTTGGCCTGTGCTGATTGAACTGTCAAGCACTTATCTTCTGTGTGCCCCGGGGGTTTTCAGGAGCTCCACAGGGAGCAGGGACATCCAAACAACAGATATATGTATGCCTGTAGACACACACACACACACACACACACACACACACACACACACACACACACACACACACACACACACACACACACACACACACACACACGGCTATGAGGGAAGTCAGCACAGAGTGTATGTGGGCCTGAGAAGCCTGAAGCTGCGGCACTCCAGGAACTGCGAGGTGAAACTTAAATATTGAACAGGAAAAAGCCACAGTAAAGCCATTTAGAATGTAGCTTAGAATGCTGTGTGGCTTGTGACACTAGGTAGCCAGTCCTTGGCTATATCTAGCAGTTGCCCCAAATGCTACAGATAGACGAGACTGTTTTAAAGGGGGAGAGACATGAGAGATCTCTTAAAAAGCAGATATACCCTGGAGTCCCCCCTTTACTTATTTACACCTTAGTGAGAATTTGTTGACTTTACTCCCTGGTCCCCAAGTTAGAGGTGAAAGATGGAGATGGGTAGGCAGGAGAAGAACTTGACCATGGAGAATCAGGAAGGGGCATGGCGATAAAGTATGGGAAGCTGTCTCAGAGACGGCTCAAATGAGGAAGGGCAGGATGGTAGAACAGAGAGAAAGAAAGAGCGCTCCCTGCAGCCATCTACCCACAGCCACTACCTCGTCTGCAGGGCCAGGCCCCGGTGCACAGGCAGGGAAGGCCTTTCTTTTCTGCTGCTCAGCAGGCAGAGGAAGGGAGATGGGCAGGCCTTGTGGGCAGCTGTGGGGTAGGGAGCAGCACGGAGACAATGCCCACTGCAGCCTGATTGTGAGGACGCTGCAGCTCCCGGGTAACCCTGTCAACACAGGCTGCAGAGGTCCCTCGGCACTTGACACCCATTCCCCGAAGCCCGAGGGCTCCGTGGCTGCTCCACCAGCCAAGCATCTTAGAAAATGTCAGTTGGGGCTCTATGGAGGTGACCTGGCCACAGTAGGGTAGGGATAGCGGCTGGGCCCATTCAGGGCTGTGTCACTGTGCTTGCTAGTTCAGTTTGACACCAGCTATAGCCATCTGAGAGGAGGGAACTCCGATCGAGAAAATGCTTCCGTAAGATTGGGCTGTAGGCTAGCCTACAGACCTCTCTCTCTCTCTCTCTCTCTCGCCTGTCCTGGAACTCGCTCTATAGACCAAGCTGGCCTCAAACTCGCAGAGATCCATCTGCCTCTGCCTCCTGAGTGCTGAAATTAAAGGTGTGTGCCACCACCACTCGGCTACTGTAGTGCATTTTCTTAATTAGCAATTGATGGAGGAGAACCCATCCCTGGACTGGTGGTCCTGGGTGCTATAAGAAAGCAGGATAAGGGCTGGAGAGATGGCTCAGAGGTTAAGAGCACTGGCAGCTCTTCCAGAGGTCCTGAGTTCAATCCCCAGCAACCACATGGTGGCTCACAACCATCTGTAATATGATCTGGTGCCCTCTTCTGGCCATGTAGGAATATATGCAGACAGAACACTGTATACATAATAAAGAAATCTTAGAAAAGAAAAAGAAAGCAGGATAAGCGAGCCATAGAGAGCAAGCCCTCCATGCCTCTGTATCAGCTCCTGCCCTGTTTGAGTTCCTATCCTGGTTTCCTTCAATGATGAACAGTGATTTGGAAGTGTAAGCCAAATAAAGCCCTTCCAAGTTGCTTTGGTCTTGGTGTTTCATCACAGCAATATAGCCCTAACTAGGACAATGACACTCTAGTACTACTGCCTCTCTCTGGCCCCCAAGAGCACTGTTTGTGTTAGGCAGGGACCCTAGGCTCTGCAACAGGGCTGCTTGGGAGCCTGGAGAGCCTGCTGTCCCCATAAATCTCAAGGAAGAGGATGCCAAACTGTCTTTGGTCTTTGGGGGTGGAGATTAGCCAGGCTCCAGGGTCAGGGCAGGGATCAGGCAGAGTGGTGGCCTCAGCAGACCAGGGATTAGCAGGTGATACTCTAACCCCCACCCCCCACACACCCCAGTTCCACTCCACCTCACTACCTGGGGAATTGCAGCCTTCCTCCTTCCCAGGCTGTTGATACCCTAGCTCAGAACCTGAAGTCCTGGGTTTAGAACAAGACATCCTGGGGCTGTCTATTCTCTTGCATATATTGGCATATGATTTGCATATACTTACATGCCTTTCAGAATTCCCTGCTGTTAGACTCCTGTAAGATTTGATGCTGCTCCGTAGGGACCCAGGAACCTAAGGAAGACTTCCTCGTACAGAAATTGCCCAGTGCTGACCCCGATTAGCACCCCCAACCTAAAGTCCAACTCTTTTTTTGTTTTGTTTTTGTTTGTTTGTTTGTTTTCCCCAAGATGGGACTTCTCTGTGTAGTCCTGGCTGTTGTGGAACTCACTCTGTAGACCAGGTTGGCCTCAGACTCAGAGATTAGCCTATCTCTGCCTCCTGAGCATTGAGATTGAAGGTGTGTACTACCACTGCCCCACAAGGTCCAACTCTTAGTGACGCACACCTGTAATCACATTACTCAGGAGGTAGAGGCAAGCCTCTGTGAGTTCAGGGGCAGCCTGGTCTACATAGTGAGTTCCAGGCCAACCATGGCTATATAAAGTTATCATGTCTCAAAAAATCAAACTGAAAAAAATAAGAAAGCATATAAACACATAATTTAGTAATTTATAAATTGAGACATATCCTCCATATCCATACCCCCAATACTGATAACTGCTACTCAGGTCCTGACACAGGGTACTAACTTTGCAAAAGAGTTTAATGGTATTTTTTTTTTTTTTTTGAGCTGAGGATCGAACCCAGGGCCTTGTGCTTGCTAGGCAAGCGCTCAACCACTGAGCTAAATCCCCAACCCGTTTAGTGATATCTTAAAAAGTGGAATATGAACTAAGCATGCTGGCATACAGCTACAATCTCAGCACTCCAGAGGCTGAGTTCAAATTCAGCCATGGCTACATGGTGTGTGAGCCTGTGTTCTATTGGACTATCCTCCCAGCCAAACAGCTGCCATCTTGGGGAGTTCTGCTGTGCCAATTTGCAAAAGATTTTCTCCACTGGCCTGGTTGACAATTTGCATCCTGGGTGGGATGGGGGGCAGTGTCACAAGATTCTCACCTGTGTGGTATCCAGCTGCTCTCTACCACCTGCCATGCGCAACTCTGGCCTAATTGCACATGGCCTCAGAGGGCCTGGAGTCTAAAGGTGAGGGAAACCCTCCTAGGGCAGGACAGCAAAGCCATTCTGTCTATGCAACTATAAGAAGTCTTCATCCCTGCTGGGAAAAGACTTTCTGATGTAGACTCTTGGGGGAGGAGCACCCAAACTCCAGAAATAACCCCTCACCCACGCTCCGCATGTAAGCCTGCTGAATGCATTGGTTCCCCCAGAGTGAACTCTGGAGGAATTGTGCTGGGTTTGTCATTGGGACCTTGGGAGAGGAGGAGCAGAAGTTGCTTATGTTTCCTCCAGGGAAGGAATTTTAGCAACATCCTGTCTCTGAAAGAACCCAAACAACAAGGAAGAGAAATTTACAATATGGTTACTTCATATGGAAGAGCCTACCCTAGAAACGGAGAGAAGTGAATGTGTGCCATGAAAGCTTGCACACAGATACTCAGAGCAGTGTGGATTGTAGTCAAAAGGTGGAAACAAGCTTGGTGCCCCTGGGCAGGAGTCAGACACAAACTGTGGTGTGTCTGTACCACACAGACATCACCACCTACGAGGAACGAGCCCTCCCCAGGCACCACCTCTTCTATGGCTTTGATCTCCCATTGCACCAGTGAACAGTACATTTCTCTTCCTTGTCAATGACCTGGTTTAAGGTGTTGTGTTCAGTAACCCTGATGCAATAGGACAATGGGCTTTAGAGGAAGCCCTAAACTAGATTCATTCAACATGCTAAAGGCTGCTCATAACTAGGCACACAGTGAGAGCTCTAAAAATTCATCCTGGATGGTCAGCTTAAGTGTCTGCCCCTTACTGAACGTCTTGTGACCCTGGAACCAACCCAGTGCTACCACCTCATAGAGCCCCTCTGCCCTGGGCCATGGCCCTTTGCACCCCCTCCTCCTGGATCTGCATTTCTTCTGAGAGTCCAGCCTCAGTTTACCAATTCCATCAGTTATCACCCAGGCCTTGGAACCTGTAATGGTCAAGACTGTTAATTTGTGAGTTTCAACTTGGCTGATTAGGAATGCCTAGAGAACCGGTAAATCATGACTTCCGGTTGTGTCTGGGAGGGTGTTCCAGGCAAGGTTGGCATGTAGGTCATCAAACTGAAGACTCCCCCTCCTGTGTGGGTTGGAACTATCTGCTTGGTTAGTGTCTGGGACGGGGCAGGATAGTGGAAAGAGGAGAGACGGTCTCCAATTCTTCTTCCCGAAGTGGGCGAAGTTCTTTCTGCTGCTGTTGGCCCTAGACCTCAGAGTCTGGGTCCTTTGGCCACCTTGGATGCTGTGTCTTGCACCAGCCATCCTTTAAGGACTCTGAGGCCTAAGACGTCTAACTGGGACTGTATCCTAGGCCTTCTGGTCCTGAGACCTCATACTTTCTTGGTTCTCTTTCTCTGGAAATGCTGATAAATACAGATTTTGGCTAAAGGCCCTGTCCTGGGCCCATGGTTCTTGTGATAAAGCTCAAGCTATTAAAGACCCTCCAGAGAGCCTGCTGAGCTGATGGACTCCTGTCACCTTGAGGAGCCTCCCAGCACCACACAGGCATCCAGGCTGTTCCTTGTTTGGCAGCCTCCCTCTGTCTTTGTCAGTGTGTGGGAAGCCGGGCTCTGGCACTGGGACAGGTTCCCTAGCCATGCATAGGGCCCTAAACCTTGTATCTAGGCCCCTGTTGGACACACTTGGAGGTTGCTGTTGGCACCAGTTATCTTGCTACCCTGCCCCTCCTTCTGTACATGCTAATCCTTTGCACCCGGCCCATGCCAATTAATCCTGGCTGTGTCTGAGAGACCAGCTGCAGGGACATCGAGAAGGCAATTCCTGCTAGCAGCTGACATCGAACAGGTAACTAAGAATGAAGTGGGGTCTCAGCAGGACTCCTTGGGGGACCCCATGCTCAACTTCTAGCAAGGCATTTAGGAGAAGAAGTAGATGTGGCAGAAAGTCTGTGGTGCCTCCTCCCACGGCTTAGACTGTGGTAGCTTCCGGGCAGCCCGAGAAAGGTAGACTTGACATCCCTGTAGGGCTTGGGGGAACCTAGGCATCTGTATTTTCTCTAGCTCCCCAGAAGATTCTCAGAATGCTGGTGGTTCAACACTGGAGTTTCTGGCTGGCTACCCCCAGGTCCTCTTCCTGCCTCAGCCTCCCTCTTTTGAGGTGGAGGACAGCAAGATGGGCCTCCAAACTCCCATCCAGGGGAAAACTGGGCTAGGAAGCGGCTTCCCTAGTACTTTCCAGACAGTTCAGAAATGCAAGCCAGGATTATTGCCCACTGGTCCTACAGTAGAGTCCAAGAGAAGGCGGTCAGGGCCCAAGGGCAGATCTGAGAGTATACTCGTCTTGGCTGGAGTCACCTTAGCTAATTCCATTGGCCTGAGGATGGCTATCCCCCTTACAGGGAGTAGGAGAGGGTGAGATGGTCAGGAGAATGAGTATTATCAGAGGGGTGTGGGAGCAGGTGTCAAGGAGGGCTTTCCTCAGGTCTGGTTCCCGGGGCTGCTGGTAGCTGACTGGGGTCTGTGCATTCTGACCTTGGGAGGAGGTCTCTGTGTCTGCTACCCCCAGCCAGCAGGGAGCTAGAAGAACCCAGTGGCTGTATCTGGCCCGGGTCACTTTCCTGTAGCTGATCTGACTTCACACAGCTTAAGCTCTGTCTCTATCGAGGCTGTCCTTGGGAGAAGCTGAGCCAGAGCTGGGACAGAGGTCAAGCAGCCTGGCAATGAGCTCTGGGAAGCCGGCACTGGGGCAGGGATCCCTGGCCATGCGGCTACTTTTTTCTAGGGTCCTGGCAGAGACAGGACCGGGAGATAAAACCTTGGGTAGGCCTGTGTCCTGTGTGGCTTTGCACAGTCCTGTCTACATGTCAGCCTGGATGGTGCCACTGAGCCGTCCTGCGGGAATTCGGTGTCACAGAGCTTGGCTCCCCATTTGCTTAATATCAATGAGCTAGAAACTGGTCGGGATGTCATTATCAACTGTGACAGAGGTCCAGCTGGCATTTTATCTTCCAAGTTAAAAAAAAAGATAAATGTTGTTATTTATTTGTTTATTTATTTTTGAGACAGTGTCTCACTGTGTAGCTCTGGCTGGCCTGAAACTTGCTATGTAGTAGATCAAGCTATCTTTAAATTCACAGAAATCCACCTGCCTCTGCCTCCCTAGTGCGGGGATTAAAGCACCTGGTTAGTGTTATCTTAGACAATACAGACTTTCTGTTAATGAGTCCCCAATATTTCTTTTCTGTCATGGGCTTCTGCAGCATAGGACATTCCACAGTCTGTGCTTGCACTCAGCTCCTGGAGTCATAGCCACCTTTATGAAGCCCTTAGCATGGGCCAGTCACTGGCTAGCAGCTGACATCTGAATAGATAACTCAAAACTAAGTGGAGGCTCAGTCACTGGTCTGAGAATGTTACTTTTCTCTCTGTCTCTGTCTTTCTGTCTTTCTGTCTCTGTCTCTGTCTCTCTGTCTCTGTCTCTCTGTCTCTCTCTCTGTCTCTCTCTGTCTCTCTCTGTCTCTCTGTCTCTCTCTCTGTCTCTCTGTCTCTGTCTCTCTGTCTCTGTCTCTCTCTGTCTCTCTGTCTCTCTGTCTCTCTCTGTCTCTCTCTCTCTCTCTCTCTCTCTGTCTCTCTCTCTCTCTCTCTCTCTGTTTTTTTGAGACAACTTTTCTCTATGTATCCCTAGCTACCTTGGAACACACTCTGTAGACCAGATTGGCCTGGAACTCAGAGATCCACCTGCCTCTGCCTCCCGAGCGCTGGGATTAAAGGTGTGCGCCACCATGCCTGGCTTATCTCAATAGATTTTATCCTCACACTCTGCTCACAAGGTAGGGACTATCAATGTTGCTTGTTTTTTGTTCAGGCTGACCTGGAACTGCCAGTCGGTCCCTTCTGCCTCCACTGCTCAAATGCTGGAGTCTAAGTGGGTACCACCATGCCTGGCTTCAGTGCCCCCACTTTACAGACAGGCAAACAGAGATGAAGGGAGTTGAACTAATCTGTTCATGACAATGCTAGAGCACTCGCCTCTCCTGTTCACATGACAACACTAGAGTATGAGCATCTCCTGTTCACACAACAATACTAGAGTATTCGCCTCTCCTGTTCACAGGACAATGATAGAGCACGTTCCTCTCTTATTCACATGAATGTACTTCTTCCTCTCTGATGGTCCCACATTCCCCATTATCGGCTGCATTGCAGTTTACTTGATGCAGACCTTACCCATGAGGAGCATTCAGATTCTTCCAATAGTGGGCCTCTGATAACATTGCAGAAATATTTTTATTTATGTATGCTTTATTTGAAATCCCCCCCCCCCCAAATTGTTCCCTCAGCTTGGAAATGGATAAGCAAAGTATGCAAAATCCATACCATAGAACACTACTCCACAAGAGAGGTAAATGAATTAGTGACAGGAACAGAAGAATCTCACATGTATATGCTAAATGAAAGAGGTCATACTCAAAGGCCACACATGATATAGAAATTCTGGAACTTCTATATTTGGAATTCTACATTCTGGAATTCAGACTGCAGGGGCAGGAAGCAGATATGCATTTCTGGGGCTAGGGTAGAAAGGTCGCTGCTCATAATTGCAGAAACTCTTTTAAAGATTTATTTTTAATGTGTATGTGTGCATATTTCATGTATGTGTGGATGCTCATAGAGGCCAGAAGAAAGTATTGGATCTCATGTATCTGGAGTTATAGGTGTCTGTGAGCTACCTGCTGTGAGTGCTGGGAACTAAATATGGGTCCTCTGGAGAGCAGCTGGTGCTCTGAACCATGATACCATCTTTCCAGCCCTGCTGCAGGAATATTTTTAAAGATGAGGTGTGGTAAAGGGCATATGCAACCCACAACATGGCTGTGATGAGGAGCATGACTGTGAGCATTCTGGTGCACTTAAAGACTCTCTCCCTTACAGGCGTCAGGATGTTGGGCTGGGTCCAGAAGGTGCTGCCTCAGCCTCCGGGGACCCCTCAGAAGATTGAGGAGGGAGCAGAACCACTGCTAGAACCAGAGTTGGAGCCTGAGGCAAAACCAGAACCTGAGCCAGAGCCCCAGCTGGAGCCAGAACCTCAGCCAGACCCAGAGCCAGAGCCTGAAACAGCCCCTGAAGAGACTGTGCCAGAGGTCCAGACCCTGGTGAGGGGAGAGGGTGAGGAGGGCAGGCTGGTCTTGCTGTTCAGGGACTCACAGCTGGGGCCACCTGATCCCCATGGGCTTTCTCAAGAAAGAAAGTGGGAGCCAGTGGGAAATGTGGTCAGTGGCTCGGTGCACATCTGAATGAGGCCACTCAGGCCCAGAGAGTGGAGAGGCTCGCTCAAGGCTGTTTCTGGGAAAGGTGAAACAGGCTCTGTGGGCCATGCCCTCTCTCTCAGTTGCTCAGCCCCACCAGCTGCAGCATCAGCGTGAGCACAACTGTGCAGAATGTGTAACAAATGGGCATTGGCTGTGTGCTGACAAAATTTATTTATGGGACAGGAGAGATGGTTCAGAGGGCAAAAGCATTTACCATGCAAGCATTAGGACCTGAGCTCAAATCCCCAGAACCTAGGTAAAATCTGGGTGCAGTTATATAAACATCCATAATCCCAGCACTTCTTCAGGGAGCTGGGGGCAGAGAGGAGAATCCCTGGGAGCCCAGGGGCCAGCTAGCCTGGCTAACACATGGAAAAAGCCATGAAGAGACTCTCTCTCTCTCTCTCTCTCTCTCTCTCTCTCTCTCTCTCTCTGTGTGTGTGTGTGTGTGTGTGTGTGTATACACTCACTATTTACAAAAGCAAGCAATATAAATGTCCTGTGGCCTCCATATTTGTCAGCCTCTGGAGTCTAGTGCAGAGAGAGACACTCTAGACTCTGGTCCATGACTCATTTATTACCAGTTCATGAGGATATTCAGAAATATCTCCAGACTAGAAGCACATTACTTTCTTCAGTTGGTAATTATTTTGTAGGAAGATTTCCTCAATTCAGGAAGGAGGAAATTAATATAGGTTTAAAAAAAAAAACAGTATTTTTAAAGATTTATTTTAAATATTATGTATAAGTGTGTGTGTGTGTGTGTGTGTGTGTGTGTGTGTGTGTGTGTGTGTATGTGTGTCTGCTCTCATGAGTGCAGTGACCACAGAGGCCAGAAGAGGGCATCAGATTCCCCAAGGATAGTAGTGAGCCTGACAGGGGTGCTGGGAGCATGAGTCCTTGGCAAGCAGCAAGTATTCTTAACCACTGAACTACCTCTCTAGCCCCTTAAACAGTATTTCATTTTCCAAGTGTCTTTTAACATTACTGCTCTAAGGATAACAACAATAGACGTATTAAAGTGGGCAGAGGTGGGGAAGCCTAGGAGGCCTCAGTCCAACACAAGAACTACAGGCAATAAGGAATTCTGAAAGCAGGAGAAATAGTCTCCCTCAGCACTTCAACTGGTTCTCCGACACCAAATGGCCAGCCCTGAAAATATACATACAAGGACCATTTACAGACTGATTGCATTTATGTATTTAGGAATATATATGTATACACGCTGTGTATATAACAACAATTAATGAATAAAGAGGCCATGAATTTGAAAAGGAGGAAGAAGGGATTTATGAAAGGGTTTGGAGGAAGGGAAGAGAAGGGAGAAGTGTAGTAATTATATTATCTTAAAAAAATAAATAACTTAAGGGGGCTGGAGAGATAGCTCAGAGGTTAAGAGCACTGGCTGCTCTTCCAGAGGTCCTGAGTTCAAGTCCCAGCAACCACATGGTGGCTCACAACCATCTCCGATGAGATCTGGTGCCCTCTTCTGGCCTGCAGGCATACGTGCAGGCAGAACACTGTGTACATAATAAATAAATAAAGCTTTTTAAAATAAATAAATAATTAAATAACTTAAAAAAAACAAAAGAGCTGAGTAGTGGTGGCGCATGCCATTAATCCCAGCACTTGGGAGGCAGAGGCAGGTGGATCTCTGTGAGTTTGAGGCCAGCCTGGGCTACAGAGTGAGTTCTAGGACAGCCAGGGCTACACAGAAAAACCCTGTCTCAAAAACCAATTACTAACTAACTAACTAACTAACTAATTTTAAACAAGATTAGTATTCCACCAAGTACATGCACTTTGGGACATGACACAGATTTTTTAAAATGTATTCCATCTATTCATTGTGTATGCATGTGCAGAGTTAGAGTACAACTCTCATGTGGGACATGTCCTCGGGGTGGACAGCATGCACCTTTACCCACAAAACCATTTCACTAACCCTTATTTTTTTTATTTTTTTTTATTTTTTTGCCAGAGCTGAGGACTGAACTCAGGGCCTTGCGCTTGCTAGGCAAGTGCTCTACCACTGAGCTAAATCCCCAACCCTTAGTTTTTAATCCAAACTGTTCAATCAACATGGGTCGGTTAGCAGTTTGCACTGGCACTGGTCCATGTACCACATATTGAGGAACATTTTTCTAGCATGTTCCTTCAAGCATATCAAAAACTTGCCCGTTCAACATCTCATTCCTTCAGGGGCCTGATGACAACTAATTTAGCAGCTTAATTAGGCAGATTTCATGTAGCATCTAATTGATGCTAGATCCTGTGCTTAGAGCAAAAGGCATAAAGAAGAATCAACCAGGCATTGTCCCTGGGAGTCCTTAGACAAGCGCCCATCAGTTCTTCTGCAGGAGACAGGGCGAATAAGGAACTGAGCTCCAGTACTGCTCTTGGAACTTACGGGAACTCACAAGCAAGGGTCATTTAACCTCCAGAGTTGGAGGCTGGTGTCGTGTGTTTAGACATGGAGCCTGATGGGGGAGTTTTACCTGGGGAGATACAGAGGCAAGGTATTCCTGGAAGAAGAAAGGTTTGCGTGGGCTAGTGCAGAGTGTGTTTAGGCTACAGGGTGTGTATGTGTGTACATGTGTACGTGCATATGGTATATTCATGATGGTATACTGTGAGCACACATGAGTATTTCAAATTTGGGTATGCACATGTATGCATATGTGTTTATTGTGTGCACATGATTCCATGTGTATGTGTATGTTTCTGAGTATGAGCTTATGTGTTTGTGTGTATACGTGTCTGTTCTTACATTTGCACATGCCTGTATACATATGTATTTTATATGCCACATGTATACTTGTGTATATTTTAGATGTGTATATGTGTATGTGTATATATACATGCTTATAGACATGCTTGCATAATTGTGCAAATGCCTGTTTATGTGTCTGAGCATATACATGCATGTGTATACACAAAGTCCTGTCTTTATATACATGCAAATGTATCTGTATGCACATGTGTTCATGTGTATGTACACTGACAAGTCTACATGTGTGTATATGAACATAGGTGTATTGCTGACTTGTATATATGCAAGTAGATACAAGTGTATTTGTATGAATGCACTTGTTTTATACATGTGTGCATACATGAGTATCACTGCTGTATGCATAACAGTGTGATATGCATGATCACATCTATGTGTATACAGACATAAATGTGACCTCAAGGAAAAATGGGCCTCTTGGGAGACCAGATCTGAAGTGTGGGACTCTTCCAGAGGCCTGGAAACCTGTCTCTTCTCTGCCCACTGTCCTCCAGGCCCAGGTATGGGTGTACACTTGTGGATGTTTGCATGGATGCCATGCACACAGAGCACAGGCGTAGAGGAGGCTGCAGGAACAGGAGAAGGCAAACCTCAGAGGCAGGAAGGGCACTTGGGGCACCAGGAGGAAGAGGACCGACGGAGGAGCACCTCTGTTCTCCTAGTCTGTCCTACGGCTCCTCCCTCTTCTCAGGCCACAGAAGTGGAACAGCCTGGGTGCAGAGCCCCCGTGGTGTGAGGAAGGAAGGGCCCTGGGTGGAGGGTGAGTCCTACAGGACTTACACAGATGACCCCGAAATGAGTCACTGAACTTTGGGGGCTGCAGGTCCCTAGGGTGAGCCAGAGGCTGCCCTTTCTGCACAGGCAGCCTCATCAAGGCTTACTTGTCCTGTTTGAACCCCACAGCCACCGGAGGAGCCAATGGAAGGGGAGGAACCAGTGGAAGGGGAGGAGCCAATGGAAGGGGAGGAGCCAATGGAAGGGGAGGGCGTAGCTGAGGCTGGCCCTAGCCTTCAAGGTAAGTGCTGGGACCCAGGCTGGCTGGGCAGAGGGCCGGGGTATCCTCTCAGAGGCCAGCAGCAGCTCAATTCAAAGATGATGAAGTGGAGGCTCAGAGAAGCTTGATGTGGCTCCTGGGGGCTTTTCAGCAGAGCTGAGCTGGGAAGTTCACTTCTAACCCCTCGGTGGCCTCCTTCTGCCCTGCCTCTGACTTGATCTCCCTGGCCTCTCTGGGGTCCACATTTGAAATATGGAACATTCTTTTTTTGCCAGAGGCCCAGGAAACTGACCCTCCTCAGCCTACCCTTCAGGCCCAGGTTGCTGTTGTCAAGGTGAACAGGTACCATATCACCCTCTCCTCTCCCAACTGCCCCTGCAGGGAGCCACTGGTGTGGAGGGGACAGCTGTGAGTCAGGTCTGTGGCCATTCAGTAGAGGCCCAGAGCATCAGGGCATGGTTATGGGGAACTTTCATGGAGGCTGAGATGGTGTGCTCTGAGCATAAATGGGGATGATGGTCAAGAGAGACCAGACCATGGTAATATTGGGGGGCCAGAATGGTATCAGTGCTGGGGTCACTGCAGACACAGCCAGAGCTGCTGATTTCCCAGGGAAATCTGTTCCTGATGCTTAGCTATTTTAGTCCATAGAGTTCGGACCAAAGCATATCTTGGGCTGGGGCTGATGAAAGGCAGGAACTCAGGATCCTCGCACAAACAAAGACTCACCATGGGGAGACAGAGGCTTGATTCATGTCAAGTCCTTTGGGATAGATGGACTGCCACTCTGGTGGTGTGGGGGTTGATAGTGAACTCATATCCCTATCCCTTGGCAGCCCCAGCGCCTGGCTGCTGACCTGGTTCTGGAAGCACATGGAGAAGGTCGTGCCACAGCCTGTCAGCAGCAGCAAGAACCTGGCTGCTGGAGTGGGAGACCCAGATCAGGTACAAGGGCAGGGTGACATGCAGGTGGAGGAAGGGTCGACAGAGGGTTGTGGGGCCAGGGAGGCTGCTCCTTGGACTTCCTGTAATGTCTGTCTGTCTGTCTGAGCAGGCTGGAACACAGATTCTGGGACCCAGTGGTGCTGGGGAACCAGGTGAGACCAAAAAGCAAAACGGCTTTCCAAGGGTGGAAACCTCTAAGAGGAGACCGGGCTGGGCCCAGAAGTGGGGAGAATTCACGTGGTCTGTGGGAGTGGCCCATCCACTGGCCCTGAGTGGCCTGATTTGAGTGGTCTCAGTGCTGCTTCAGGCTGGCCTGGGGTTCCAGGCAAGCGTTTGCTCTTGATAATATTATGCTTGCTCTCTTTCCCCTCCCCCGTCTTCTTCTCCCCTCGATTCCTCCTCTCTTCCTCCACTCCCATTTTTCTTCCTTTCCTCCTCTTTCTCCATTGACTGCATGGATATTTTTTTAATTTGTCAATTTATTTTTTAACTGATACATAAAACATAACATGGTGTGTTTTAAGGGCTACTGGTGATGTTTCATTCCGCACCTGCTTTTGTAATCAGATTAAACCCACCTATGTCCTCAGGCAATCTCGTTTCTTCCGGTGAAAACGCTCAGCCTCTCCTGTAGACTTGGAGATGTGCAGTGGTCGGGGCTGTCTGTACCCGGCTCTGCACAGCTGGGACTTCTGACCATCTCCAGGTGCCGTGCTGTACCCGCTGAGCAATCTTTTCTCATCCTGCCTCCCTCTTCTTTAGTTCCTGACTCTGTAGGGTCTGCAGATGGCTCAGATGATGCTTCCGGGGCTCAAAATACTGAGTAAGTCCTTGTTAGCAAGTGCCATGCTCGTCTGTGGTATGCGAAGCAGTGTGCAGAGGGGAGAGCCTGGGGTTCGGGGTAGGGTCTATTGCCTGCCACCTCCCATGGGACCTGAAGCATGTTTCTTCCCTCTTTCCTTCCTCTCTTTCTTTCTTTCTTTCTTTCTTTCTTTCTTTCTTTCTTTCTTTCTTTCTTTCTTTCTTCCTTCCTTCCTTCCTTCCTTCTTTCTTTTCTTTTCTTCTTCTTCCTCTTCCTCCTCCTTCTCTCTCTCTCTCTCTCTCTCTCTCTCTTTCTCTCTCTCTGTCTCTGTCTCTGTCTCTGTCTCTCTCTCTCTCTCTCACTGGGGGTGGAGTTTGAGACAGGCTTTCTCTGTGTAGCCCCTGTTGTCCTGGAATTCACTCTGTAGCCCTGGCTGGCCTTGAACTCACAGAGATCCATCTGCCTCAGCCTCCTGAGTGCTGGGATTAAAGGTGTGCACCACCACACCGGTCTCTTCCCTCTTTTCAACCCCACTTTTCTTATCTGTAGCATGGGGTGGTGTAAACACCACGCTGTCCATGTTTTCTGCTGCTTGCTGGAGCCTCTGTGCGGGGCCACCTCTGCAAAGGAAAGGGAGTATGGATAAACTCTGTGCAGACAGACTTCTGAGGGTGGGGCCTGTGAGGCACCTGGAGGCAGGACTTGGACCCCCACAGGGAATATGCTACCTGGTTGTCTCAGTTTAGGGCTTTTCAAAAGAAGCTAGCTGCCTTATCAGTGAGGGTGTCAGGCCAGATGGGGACAATGACACATTGGGGAGCCTACTCAGGGAAGGGCCCTGTCCACTTTCAGCCACCTCTGCCTGGTGTAACTGCAGAGCCTCCTGTGTTTTATGAAAAGCCACAAACCAATCTGGATACACGGGCACACACCTGTAACCAATAACTCCAGAACCGGGGAGGCTGAGGTTGGGGAGTCATGAATTTGAATCCAGTTGGGGCTTTATAGCTAGACTCTGTCTCAAAAGCAAACCAAACAAAAAATAAGTACAAAAACAACAACAACAACAACAAAAAAAAAACCCAAGGCTAGAAACCTAGGCTTTTATGTAAAGTCCTTAACTAGTACCTATTGCCAGTTACTAAGTTTTCAGGTTGTCATGTCCCCAATGTCAGCCTGAAGAACCACTTTGTGATTTCTTCAAGAAACCCAGACTCATGCCTTCCGTCCCAACTGCCTCCTTCCATTCACCCCTTCACTCATCCATTCCTTAGACTGCTGGCTCCTTGCTCCAGGTGGAGAAGGCTGGCCAGGCCTAGACCCTAGTGGGCAGTGAGGTAGCTCAGATGGCCCTTATTCCAGGTCACCCACTAGCTGACCTCTGACCCTTCTGCAGGCCCAGCCTGTGGCTGCTCAGGTGGCTTGAGCAGAATCTGGAGAAAGTGCTGCCTAAGCCCCCTAAACCCTCCGAGGTAAGTGATGAGTTGGGGGTGGGCAGCTGACCAGCAGGGAGGGTTGAGGGCCAGGGAGCTACCCACTCCAACAGGCCATGGCCAATCCCCAACATCCACTGGAGAGTGGATCTTCTCCTTAGAGTGTCTTATATGGGAGGAGTGATTGACTAGGACCTGGGACGTTTAGGAGCAAGATAGAGCCACTGTATCAATTACTTTTCTTAGTGATAAAACAAAATTCCCGAGAAAAAGATGCTTAAAGAGTTTATGTTAGCTCACGGTTTAAAGTGGGTACCGTCTACCGTGGTTCTGTGGGGCACTATGGCATCTGCAGTCATGAAGCAGACAGAAATGAACGTTAGTGGCTCTGTCTCTCTCTTAAATCTTTTTATTGCGTCTGGGACCCCAATCCATGACATGGTGCCACCCACATTCAGAGTAGGTCTTCCTTGCTGAGTTGAGCCTCTTTGGAAACTCCCTAAAAGACCTGTCTAGAGGTGTGTCTCCTAGATGATCCTGAATCAAGTTAACAAAGGAGATTAACCATCACAGTCCCACCACCAGCACCATGCATACATGTATGCACACATGCACACATGTGTGAGCACGTGGGCCCAGGGCCCAGCTCATCCAGGTGAGGTATACGCAGGGCTGACTTTGACCATGACCCACCTTTCTGTCATCCAGGCCTGGAGTGCTGAACCTGAGGTTGCTGTCTTGGACCCAGGTACAGAGGAGCTTGGGAGGGGCTTCCTAAGTAGTCACAGGCTGGGCTCCAGGGGAACTGTGTGTGTGTGTGTGTGTGTGTGTGGTCTCAGGGAAGTCTTAGCGCTCAGCCAGGCAAGGGGACAGTTCAGTCCTTGCTAAGACTGGAAACCTCACGCTGATCAGACCTGGGACTCCAGGGGCTAGAGTCAGCAGGACTTTACGAGCTTGGATATGTCCCTTTCCCTTCCTGTACTGCTTGATGTTAGGGTGGTCCCCAAGGGGCTCTTCACCAGCCATGTCAAGTCTCCACATCTGGCCCTTTATACCCGGGAGGGATTGGGTGAAACCCTAATATGGGGTCTTTAGTGCTGGCTCCCCTACCCTCAGATCCTCCAGAACCCCCGATGGAGACAGAGCCCACAGAGATTCCCTCCCAGCCTAATCCTGAAACCCTGGAGCCTGAGGAGGAGCCAGCTGCAGAGCCCCAGCCTGGCTTCCAGGTCTCTTCACTGCCACCACCTGGGGACCCTGTCAGGTGAGCTCCCTAAAGGCCACACCTCCCACAGCGAGCAGGCTCAGCACTTGGCCCTAGCCCAACACTAGTTAGAAAGTTGAAACAGGCGCTTGAGAGAAAACTCAGACTCCCCAGGCAAACCTCATCAGCCAGGCTGGGGAGTGTACTTTAAACATAAACCAGGAAGCTGAGGCAAGAGGATCATAAGTTCAAAGCCAGCTTGGACTCTATAGCTGGATCTTGACTCAAAACAAGCAACACACACACACACACACACACGCACACGCACACGCACACGCACACACACACGCGCACGTGCACACACATACACACACACACACACTTCTATCAAAAGCAAATTGCCAGTATTCTTTTACATCTTCCTTTTTTTTTTTTTTTTCACTTAAAAAAATAAGTCCCAGGGGCTGGAGAGATGGCTCAGAGGTAAGAGCATTGACTGCTTTTCCAGAGGTCCTGAGTTCAATTCCTAGCAACCACATGATGGCTCACAACCATCTATAATGAGATCTGGTGCCCTCTTCTGGCATGTGTATACATAATAAATAAATCTTTAAAAAAAAAAAAAAAAGTAAGTCCCCCAGGGTCTGGAGAACTGGCTCAGTGGTTAAGAGTGCTTCCTGTACAGGCTCACTGCTCATGCAGTGTAAGCTCACTGCTCATGCTGTACAAGCTCACTGCTCATGCTGTACAAGCTCACTGCTCATGCTGTGCAAGCTCACTGCTCATGCAGTGTAAGCTCACTGCTCATGCAGTGTAAGCTCACTGCTCATGCTGTACAAGCTCACTGCTCATGCTGTACAGGCTCACTGCTCATGCTGTGCAAGCTCACTGCTCATGCAGTGTAAGCTCGCTGTCCATGCTGTGCAAGCTCACTGCTCATGCTGTACAGGCTCACTGCTCATGCTGTGCAAGCTCACTGCTCATGCTGTGCAAGCTCACTGCTCATGCTGTACAGGCTCACTGCTCATGCTGTGCAAGCTCACTGCTCATGCTGTACAGGCTCACTGCTCATGCTGTGCAAGCTCACTGCTCATGCTGTGCAAGCTCACTGCTCATGCTGTACAGGCTCACTGCTCATGCTGTACAAGCTCACTGCTCATGCTGTACAGGCTCACTGCTCATGCAGTGTAAGCTCACTGCTCATGCAGTGTAAGCTCACTGCTCATGCTGTACAAGCTCACTGCTCATGCTGTGCAAGCTCGCTGCTCATGCTGTGCAAGCTCACTGCTCATGCTGTACAAGCTCACTGCTCATGCTGTGCAAGCTCGCTGCTCATGCTGTGCAAGCTCACTACTCATGCTGTACAGGCTCACTGCTCATGCTGTGCAAGCTCACTGCTCATGCTGTGCAAGCTCACTGCTCATGCTGTGCAAGCTCACTGCTCATGCTGTGCAAGCTCACTGCTCATGCTGTGCAAGCTCACTGCTCATGCTGTACAAGCTCACTGCTCATGCAGTGTAAGCTCACTGCTCATGCTGTGCAAGCTCACTGCTCATGCTGTACAGGCTCACTGCTCATGCTGTGCAAGCTCACTGCTCATGCTGTACAAGCTCACTGCTCATGCTGTACAGGCTCACTGCTCATGCTGTACAGGCTCACTGCTCATGCTGTACAGGCTCACTGCTCATGCTGTGCAAGCTCACTGCTCATGCTGTACAAGCTCACTGCTCATGCAGTGCAAGCTCACTGTTCATGCTGTGCAAGCTCACTGCTCATGCTGTGCAAGCTCACTGCTCATGCTGTGCAAGCTCACTGCTCATGCTGTACAGGCTCACTGCTCATGCTGTGCAAGCTCACTGCTCATGCTGTGCAAGCTCACTGCTCATGCTGTGCAAGCTCACTCCCTGAGCATGAGCACCAGAATTCAGATCCCAGCACCCATGTAAAAGTGAGCATGGTCCTGTGCAGGACTGTAACCAACCCCAGCACTGAGGCAGAGGATGGAGACAGGGCGATTGCTTGCTGGCTGCCACCCAAGCTGAGAAAACTTAAGCTCTCAGTTTAGGCAAAGACTTTGCCTCGGGTTTATGAAGAGACCTTGCTTCAGGTTTGTGGAGAGATCCTGTCTCTGGTTTAGGGAGAGACTCTGACTCAAAGGAACAAGCAGAGAATGATAGAGGAGGGTACCTGCCACCCTTCTCTGGTCTCTGCACCATTGCACAGACTTACATACCTGTTCATGTGCGTAAACGAGACACACACACACACACACACACACACACACACACACACACTTTTTGAAGAAATCTCTCAGAGGTGGTTTTATACAGTTTAACTTCATTCCACCAATCGCTGCAAAGAACTACATAGTGCCCCATTTATTTAACCGCACAGGGGCGCTTAGAATTGTTTTACACTTTTCCTGAGAATTGTTTTACACTTTTCCTGCAATCAAAAACCTTGTACACGCCCTACTTGGTCACCAGGAACAAATGTGTGGACTAAAGGCTACATGCTTTTAAAATCCGGTTGGGTGCGGCCCGATGCTCACGCGCTGGGGTGTGTGAGAGACTGGAAATGCATATCTGAAGTGAGCTGAAGATGAGAGCTGAGTTGAGCTCTCTGCTAGGGCTGCTGAGGAAGGATGGGGAGGGCAGGAAGGGGCCTTCAGGGTTAGAGGCCTGGGGCTGGCTTCGGACGTGACCTGCCTCCTGGCAGACTTGTTCTGCCCCGCTTCCCCACCCTGAGCCTTCCCGCTCGCCTCTCTACTACAGGCTGATTGAGTGGCTTCTACACAGGCTGGAGATGGCCCTGCCACAGCCCGTGCTCCATGAGAAAGCTGCAGAGCAGGTGAGTGGGCAGCCAGGCAGAAGAGGCCCTGGCTGGGTGGTGGTGAGCGAGGGGTCTTGGGAGCTCAGATAAGGGTTGGATGGTTGGCACGGGTCCCTGGGGAATAGGCCACAGCAAGAAGGGAGCCATCAGTGGCAACTCAGCCTTGAAGCCTACCTGTGTGCACACATTTGCTCAGGCACTGTAGCCATAGTAGTGGTCTGTCTGTCAGGAGCTTACAGTCTAGGGACTTTGACAGGGGTAGTGGAACTCAGAGATGGAGTCTCCTGGAGCACCAAGGAAGGGTTGCTAGTGGAAGTGACCCCCAAGTGGAATGTACAAAGATTCAGAGGCCAGGAATGGTCCAGGAAGAAGAGCTGTTCCAGGAAGCCCACAGGCTCCGTGAGCATTCCCGGCATCTCAGGGCCCAACATGGGTCAACTCTTCCTTTTCTTCATCAAGAGACTAGGGCCTGATTCTCCTTTCTGGGGGCGGTGAGTCACATCTCCATAGAAGCACTTAGAACTGGGAAGTGGCTGTGTGACATTGGCCCTGATTCTCTGGGAACCTTACTTTATCCCCCCTGAGAAGTAGGTAAACAGTTCCGTTACCACCCCAGCCTTGTGGGGAAGAAAAAAAAAAAAAGGAAAGAGCTTTGAATGTAAGCCAGAGAGAGAGAGAGAGAGAGAGAGAGAGAGAGAGAGAGAGAGACAGCGGTGGGTCTGGACTGGTCCCAGGCCTCTGGGGCCCTTACGGTCCTAGCCTAGCACTTCTGAGCAGGCACCTTGCTCAGGTTGTTTCACAGAGCCAAGTACACTATTCTTCCCTCATTGGCTCTAGAGCTAGCAAGGATGTTCTTCTTTGTTTAATGGGAGGTGTGCCAAGAGCTGGACACCCTGGGTCCACACCTAGGTCTGCACACTTCTCCCCTCCCAGCTGGCTCAGTGCTGAGGGAGGCTGAGCAGAAGGTTGCGAAAGCCAGGCTTGTGCTCTATACTCTTCATCTTGCAGAAGGGTATGCATGAGGTGCAGAGAGACCCGGCTTCAGGGATTTCCAAGCATATAGGGGGTCGGGGGCAGGAACCATTAGCTAATGAAGATGTTGTGATGACCGAGGACTCTGGGGACCGTGGCAGCAGGGGAAGCAGGTATAGTAGGGAGAGACTTCCAAGTATTGGAAGGAGAAGATGGGCGTTCCGTGGAGTCACAGGAGAGAGGCAGGTGAAGCAGCCTTGGCAGGTCGACTCTTTTCTCTCCATGCAGGAGCATGGCTGCCCTGGGACGTGCGAGGTGCAGACTAGTAAGTATCACACTCATGGGCCCCATGTTCACTTCAGGGAGAGCCACCTGATATACCTAGGTCTGAGTTTGAGACACAATTAGGGTCTCCAAATCCTGGGATTGCGAGAGCCCGCTCCTGCTCAGTGTCTCTGGATAGCAGTGGTGGAACTGGTGGCCAGAGCTTTTCCTCTTTGGCTTCTAGCCTCTGTCAGGAAAACAACTGTGAAGCCAAGTCCACACTCCTCCCTGTTGGCAATTACCCAGAGCTGGGGACTAGACTCTGGAAGCTGGGTGTGCTCAGCTGAGCAGAGTCTAGGTTGGGAAAGCTGTGAGGGATAGGATATTCTTGGGAAACAGATTCTAGGGACTCCAGAGCCCTTGAGTTAGGATACCCTCCCTGTGATGAGTTGGAAGGTATGTGGTAACATCACTGGAAGACAGAAGGGTGAGGTCAGGCAGGGGTAGCACTACTGGAAGTGGGTAATCTACTGCAAGTGGTAGATGGACATTCATGTATTTATTTATTCATCCATCCATCCATCCATCCATCCATCTATCCTTCCACCCATCCATCCATCCATTCACACACACATCCATCCATCCATCCATCCATCCACCCATCAATCCTCTGCTTGGCCACTCAAATGCCCCTCCACCTATTCATCCATCCATCCATCCACCCACCCACCCACCCACCCATCCATCCACCCACCCACCCACCCATCCATCCACCCATCCATCCACCCATCCTCAGCTTGGCCATTCAGAAGCCCATCCATCCATCCAACCATCCATCCATCTACCCACCCATCCATACAAATATCCATACATCCATCTATCAATCCATACATCCATACATCCATCTATCAATCCACCCATCCTTGGCTTGGCCACTCAGATGCCCATCCATCCATCCATGCATCCTCTATCTGTCCACTCAGGTGCCCACATTTCTGTCGCCTCCTTTGTTTCAGGGGTGACAGCAGCTGGAAGCCTCTGAAACAAGGGAGAAGGGGACCTGGGGAGCCCATGGACAAACAGATGGATGGATGAAGGACAGAAGGATGCTTCAAGAGAAGACCTTTTAGAGGGCAGTGACTGCTAATCTCCACCCTCCTTGATTAGTGAACCCTAGACAGGACAGAGGAAATCAGAGTCATTATGTGAAACCCCAGAGCTTCCTCTTGGGGCTCTTGGCCAGGGGACAGCACCCTGGCCAGAGCAAGAGCAAGAAGGACTTCCTGGTGGGAGACTATGGAGAGCCCTATTAAGACCTCAGTGTTCAATGTCTGAGCATGCTCACACCGGGGCACCTGGTACCATCCACACTGCCTCAGGACCCTGTTTCCCTACAAGTGATTCTCCCAAGGTCTGCCCTGATTCTCTGTCAGGGACCACCACCAACTGTGACATTGTAATTGACATTAAAGAGTGTGACTTTGCACCTCAAATTTGCAATTGCATGATATTCTTAGGACAAGTCTGAAAGAGGCCTGTGGGTTTTATTTTTTTAGACAGATTCTTGCTGTACATTCCAGGCTGTCCTCCAGCTCTCCATTCTCCTGCCTCAGCCTCCTGATTGTTAGAATTGCAAATATATCCCACAACCCTAGAGTACTTAGGTACTAAAGAAAGGCAAGTTGAATACAATGCCTGTGGTACTGGGGTTATAGGATGGAGGAATTGGCCAGGGATCCTGAGGTTCCAGTGGCCCCTAGATGTCTTTATTTAGATTGATTTTGAGACAGAATTGTCAGCCTTTAAAAAAGTCAACTTTCATGCTGGGCCATGGTGGCGTATGCCTTTAATCCTAGCACTTGGGAGGTAGAGCCAGGCGAATCTCTAAATTTGAGGCCAGCCTGGCCTACAAAGCGAATTCCAGGACAACCAGGACTATAGAAAGAGACCCTGTCTCAATAAATAAATAAATAAAAATAAAAAAATCAGCTTCCACAGAAGGGCCTGGCTTTTGTCAGAAACAGGATGGTCTGGCTGTGATGGCCTACATCTCATTGTGCTTGTGAGAAAGATCTGAACAGCGGCTGTTGCCTGCAGGCAGCTGACATTTGTCCCTTCATTTATATCCACCATCTAAGTTTGCAGTGAGAAAGGGCAATCTTGCAGAGAGAATAAAGTGGGAAATGCCCGGAGGCGAGGGCAAGGGGCTGGAGAACTCTGGACACGTCAGCCAGCTGGGATCCCAAGCCCTTGAGGAGGAAATCAAAACTAGAAGTTTACTAACCTGCAGGGACTAGGCTCTAGGCAATGGGGAGCCACTGAGGGTGGTTGAGAGGGGACTAACTTCACAAAGATGACTCTGGGGGCTGAACAAGTGCTATAGGCAGGAGATATCCTCAAGGCAGGACCGTATCTCACATGACCAGGCTCAATTATGAAGAATGTCCCACCTCCAGACCTCATTGTTGGGGTGTGGGCTTTATTTATTATGTATACAGTGTTCTGTCTGCACATATCCCTGCAGGCCAGAAGAGGGCACCAGATCTCATTACAGATGGTTGTGAGCCACCATATGGGTGTTGGGAATTGAACTCAGGTCCTCTAGAAGAACAGCCAGTGCTCTTAACCACTGAGCAATCTCTCCAGCCCCCGGGAATCTGCATTTTCAAGAGCGCCAGATATTGGTGAAATTATTAAGGCCACTCCACGTAGTTAAAAGGGAGGTTTATTTTGTGGGGTAACTTACAAATGAAGGGATAGGTTGTAGGGTCTGGCAAAGGTATGGCGCAGTCTGGCGGTGTTCTCTGGAGAACTCTCTAGGTTTGCCTCCAGCGTCCAGGGTCCCAGAACCAAGTGAGACCTCCTCTCGATCCTGGGTCTTCCGCTTCCTCCTCTGCCCTGCCTTGTGGGCATGACCATTACCAAAGCCTCAATGGGGTTGGAACTTCCAGGCCAAGGCTGGGATGGCTACCCACTACAGCTTCTGCCTCCCCATGTGATTTTGGTGATGGCAATGCCTGAGACCATACCTTCAGAAGATGTGTGTGGTGAAGGAGGGCCTGTGCTTCAGAGCAGAGTAGGTGGGAAGGATGTAGCCTGCACTAGAGGAAAAGGGCCTCGTGAGCTACTCCTGCCAGAGAAGGTAGACTGAAGCACAGGCCCTGGCTTTCAAGAGACCTGAGGCCAGAATGTTTGGCCTGGTGAGAACCTATGTGCCCAGACTTCCTGGAAGCAGGAGCTCCTATCTCAGTGGAAAAACTGTCTGCCACTGACTGGGGTCAGAATCTCACGCAGTGGCCCTGGGGCCAGACAGGTGGCTGACTGGAAAGTAGCATGTCCATGAAAGACTCCAGGGGTGAAAGTTAAACATGGGCTGAGCCAGTATTGGGCTCCTGGGTGGGCTGTGGAGAACAAGAAGTCAATTACTTCTTGATCTAGAGAGGACCCAGAGCACCGAAGGCAGCCACTTCTCCTAGAGGCCTGCAGGACTCCCACCCATGCCCCCCGCTGGCTACACCTCATCCTTGCCAGAGTTGTGGTATATTTGGCTGTAAACAGCACATTCTACGGCACCTTGTAGCCCTACTGCAGAGATGAAGAGAGGAAATGCTCCTGAAGGGCCAACGGCCTCAGAGCATCCAAAAAGAGTTCATAGGAAAGGAAGCAAGGATGGAACACGGGGGACAGTAGCCAGTGGGGCACCCAGCACTGGGGAAGTGCTCACAGGCATGTTTATTGCCTGGGATGCAATGGCACCCTCTCAAAAGTTTGAGGCCAGCCTGGGCTGCATAGCAAGTACCTATGTCCCAAAACCAAGAGAGTTACCATTACTAGTTCATGCTTGACTTGAGGGCCACCAAGACCCCTGGAACTTTTGAGAAACAACTGGGGTGCAGGAAATTTCCCCTTTCCTCTTTGATTAGGGTGAGCTGGGTTTCCCGAGAGATGTCCTGAGCCCACCTCCTTGTTTTTTTTTGAAATGGAGTCTCCCTGTGTAGCCCAGGGTGGCCTAGAACTCACCACATCTCAATCCTCTCTGTAAAAATCCCCTTGCCTCTGCCTCTCAAGTGCTGGGATCACAGGTGTGAACCACCACACCCAACTGTCTGTACCTACTGTCCAGCAGGCTCACGTCATTTTCTAGTCAGGGGTCAGAAATGCTAAAACTTACAGGCATCTGAAATTGTTTTCCATGTCCCCATGACAAAGTCACGTTGCCTCAGACAGTGGAGATCTCAGCTGGGAGGGAGAGATAAAGCTCCCAGAAGCAGGGGCTGAGCTCATAGACATGAGACAAGAGACGGCACCCGGAAAATAGGCAAGGAGCAGGCTTTGTTTGTACTCCTTGGGACAATCCACTATACTCTGCCCCTGGAGGTGGTGAAGTGTCTGGTCTGGGTCCTCTGACATCAGCTGTGATCCTGTGAATAGAATATTCTTTCTGCTCTACCCAAGCCTCTAAGAAGGAAAGCCCTGATAGGAAGCAAGCTTGGTCAGCCGTAACCAGAGCTCTTTCCCAAGAGGGGAAAGGCAGAGAGTCATGGGAAGAGGCTGAATGAGTGACTGTGTTGTTTGAGGCTGTCCCTGGGGCATTGAGCTGACTGCGTATGATCCTGTTGGTAACCCAGCCAGCTGGGAGCCAAGACCCTGGGGTAAGGCCCCCAGGATGGACCCCCAGAACTGAGGGGGCACAAGCTACCCTCCCTGCCCCACAAATGGCTCCTTTTGTCCTCTGCAGTCAGCATCCTCCCCGTGGACCAGGTGGAGCATGATCTTGTCCTCGAAGAGGTGGACCCCTGCTGGGAGGACATCCAGCAGGAAGACAGTGCCAGTCAGCAGGAAGACAGTGCCAGCCAGCGGGAAGACCATGCCAACCAGCAGGAGACAGAGATGGCTCTAGTTTATGAAGAAGAAAGCGAGGCCATGGTGGAGATGCCCAGGTGGGAAAGCAGAGAAGTGCTGGAAAAGGAGTCAGTACTTGAGAAGGTACCAGGAGTACAGTGTGGAATCCTAAAGTCATAAAAGGGCCCAGTGCAGGACACACCTGCACCTCCACTCTCAACGCCTGCCCACAGCCCCTGGGCACATGGCTACCCGACCTCATGTCAGAGGTAGGCTGGGGACAGATACACATGAAACCCTTGTTCTAGTTTGGTTCTGTTACTATGATGAAACACGCTGCTCAAAAGCGGCATAGGTGAGGAGAGGGTTTATTTTTGCTTATCCTTCCAGGTCATAGGCTACCATTGAGGAGAGTCAGGCAGGAACTTGAAGCAGAAATGGTGGAGGAATGCTGTTTGCTGGCTTGCTCTCTAGGCGTATGTTTAGCTAGGTTTTTACGTAGCCCAGGGCCACTTGCCCAGGGAATGGTACTACCCACAGTGGGCTGAGCCTGATCATAAATTAATGATCAAGACAATCTCCCACAGACATACCCAAAGACCACTCTGACCTAGGCAATTCTTCAGCTGAGTTCTTCACTTCAGTCATCCTTTCAGATGACTCCAGGCTGTGTCAAGTTGACAGTTAAGGCTAACCAGGACAATCCCTCTCTGGTTTTTTCCCCCCACGAAAGATGACATATCATGTGTATTTATCTGCCCCTTGTTATATTTGGTCATAATTCACTAGGTGGAAATCATTCTCATTGCTTTCATATTGTAAGGTATTCCATTATATGGCTAGACCATAATTTGTTTATTTTGTTTGTTTGTTTTTAGACAAGGTCTCACTATATAGTCTTGGCTGGCCTGGAGCTCACTCTGTAGAACAGGCTGGCCTTAAACTCACAGAGATCTGTCTGCCTCTGCCTCCCAAGTGCTAGGATTAAAGATGTGTGCCACTGAGTCCAGCTTTAACATGCCTTCCACTCTTTACCACTATTTGGAGGCATGAACCTGGGAGAGTGGAGCCTAAAAATGAGGCAGACTAAAGTCTCATGCAATAGCCAACTTTATTCAGAGCATCAGACAATTTATACTCCAGAGTTGAGAAGAGACACATGAGTAAAGTATACAATCACAAGGGTAAGCTTCACATGGCAAAACATGTTTCCACGAGGTATATAAACAATATCCAGTCATAATGAATAAATTGAAGTAAACTCACTCCTCTCCGATACACCTGGGAGGGCACAAAAGCACATCCTTGAATGTTTTCTTGGGGTTTTCTGAGAAGCACCCAGAATTCCCCATGCACGACTCCATTCTTGGACTGTGTTCTGACACTCCTCTGGTGACATTTAGGTTGTGGGTTAGTCATCTTTCTGTTGTAATCAGATACTCAAGGTCACCAGCTTATAAAGAAAGAAGGTTTGTCTTAGCTCAAAGCTTCAGAAGAACTTTTTTAGTCCATGGGCAGTGGCCCCATGACTTTGGGCCCATATTGAGGCCTGGTGGGCAAGAGCAAAATGATGGCTTTCATGTCAGGGGAGCATTGAAAAAGAAGGGGCTGTCACGATGAGCAATTCAAGCTCCTGACCTGCATTGCTAAGAAATACACAAGGGGAAACTGAGGCTCAGAGCTGTCCTCAAGTCACCATCAGGACAGTGTAGACAGGTTGTGACTGGTGAGGGGCTCTTAGGTGGAGCTGCTGGAAGTCCCAGGACACATGTCAGAGATGGATGAGGAGGGCTGGAGCAGCATTGGAGGACTCACCTCTTGCCTCTGCCCTGACTTAGGGAGTTGCCCCAGATTCAAGAGGAAAGAGAAGATGAGGAGGAGGAAGAGGAGGAGGAAGAGGAGGAAGAGGAGCCTATGTAAGTCGCTTGTCCCAGGTGGTAGGATTGGGGAATCCTGGGGTGGGTGGTTTTCTGTCTTAGTTCTGTGCTGAGCACTGTTGGGCACTGACCAGAGGACTGGGAAAACTGGGGTCCCCACTGTGCTCAAAATGAGCCCTCAGACCAGTATCCCACCTGCAACTCACACAGGTGCACCCCTGTGAAATCTGAGACTTGAGCCGGTTATTTTTACTACCGTTTCCCAGATGCCCGGTATACAGTAGTCATTAAATAAATGTAAAATTAATACATGTATAGATGCGTGAGTGAACACATGCATTGAGCTTACAGTACTTCTCTTTTAACAGCAAAGCCAAGGTTGTCTCCCCTATGTATGCATGAATACACACACGTGCACACACACACACACACACACACACACACACACCGATGATCCTGAGGTGGCCTTTGATAGTGTCTACAGCTGCCTTGGGTTCTGTTCTGTTGTCCAGTAACGCTTGATTCCCCCACCCACACAGAGGTGGCGTTGGAGTCCACAAAGTGCATTTTGAATAAAGATTAAAACATGAAAGGCAGATCCCTGACCAAGTTAGGAGCTGGAGCCTTGGTGTAAGGCAGAGTAGGGAGCTGTGGGCTGGAGGAAGCAGGGAATCAGTGAGCAGAGAGCACAGGCCAAGCACAACCCCAGAGATGGTCCATGAAGAGGGAGGGTCTGAAGGACTCCATCAGCGAGGGGACACGGGTGAGAAGAGTACACAGTCCGTGTTCAGAGCGGGTTATGACAGCCGTGGACCTGGTTTCCCAAAGGCCACAGAGAGCACTGATGATCTGTGAGCAGGAGGGTGGTGTAGCTGGCAGCTGTCTGGAGAGAGGTACGTGCAGGGAGAGCAGGGGAGCGGCTGCCGTGGACAGAGGAAACCTATCCATCCCTGACCGTACCCCCTTGCCTTGTCTTTGTATTTCTCTTGCTGGCCACTGTCACAGCACCGACCCCAACTTGTGATCCCTGGGTTGTCTTCTTGGCTACAGCTTGCATCCGGGCAACACCACAAGTGTTCAGAGCAGAGCTTTGCTCCAGAAATGGCGCCATGCCTGTCAGTAGGGCTACCTGGCAAGTGGCTCCCCTCTCCAGTGCCCACCTCCACAGCTGTAGGGGGATGACAGTAGCCCTTGCAGAGGGGCCACAGCCATGGTAGTCAGTGGGTGCAATGGGGCCTGTCTGGAGTAATGTCCTTGTCCCCATTCAGGGCTCCTTCATCCCCAGGCAGGAAACAGTTAGCCACAAAACCAACCTAAGATCTCTATGTAGAATCTATGGGGTGACATCCACTCTCAGGGAACTCTTGTTCAGTTTATTTTTCATCTTCCCAACCACGACAGGAACCACACTTTCCTCTTGCCTTCCTCCAGTGATGAGGGAACTCATCGCCTCTCAAAAGCTATCTAGGGACTGGGGAGACAGCTCAGATCTATCTCCAGAACCCACACCAATGCCAAGTCTGTCTGTAATTTAACCCTTGAAAGGTGGAAGTGAGATTCCCAGAGCTAGCCGGTTAGCCAGACTAGTCAGCTAAAGCTCTGGGTTCAATTGAGAGAGTCTCCATGAATACAACAGAAAGCGATAGAGGAAGGCTGCAGGCCTCCACATGCCACAAACCTGTGTGGACACATATATAAACATGCTTATGTATGTGCACATACACCATATACATACATATGCAAACAATTTTTAAGAGTAAAACTTTCTGAGCTGGGCATGGTGGCGCATGCCTTTAATCTCAGCCCTCAGGAGGCAGAGGCAGGTGGATCTCTGTGAGTTTGAGGCCAGCCTGGTCTGCAAAGCAAGTTTCAGGACAGCCAGAGCTGTTACACAGAGAAACCCTGCCACAAACAAACAAACAAACAAACAAACAAACAAACAAACAAGTTTCTGTCCCATTCCTAACACTGTGAAAGTCTTTCTTTTGGGAAAACTAAGCGTGTGCCCCCCACCCCCCTCTTCAGCCCTCTGGGTCTTCCCCTCACACTGGAGCCAGGTGGGAGTGCAGGCTCTGTGTGCTCTGCATTCCATCCACCTATACGCACAGTGCTGGCTCTGAGTTACTCTCCCACTGACCCTGTACGCCTGAAAATTCTGGCACATACCCCTGTTCTTGAACTGAGACACCTCCAAAGGTCAATGGTCATAAAGGCCCACACAAATGTACACGTGTGTCCTCAGACATAATGACATGTGTATGACACACACTGGCTACACACACTCACATACACATTTACACACATACGCATATACATATTTGCATGTGTCTACACAGCTCAGACACCTCAGGCACACATACACCCATACAAGTGGTCACCCCCAGTTTTAAATTCAGAGAGCTTTTGGGCTCTGTGATGACAGTGAGTGGTCCCAGGTACAGAAGATGTGAAGCTGAGGACAAGCTGGGCTGGGTTGTTACTGTCTGGGGAAGGATGCCCTTGGCCAGCTTTGCAGAGACACAGGTTACTGATGACGTGAAGGCCCTGGTAACGCAGATGGTCACCTAGCAACCCTGTCTCTGCAGGCAATAGCTCTGCTTTTCCTAGCAACCTTGGCCCATGGTCCCCACCTGCCCTCTCTGGAGCGTTCCTGCAGTTCCCTGCCAGGCCATTGGTGTGGTTAGAAGCAGGAAGGACCAGTGGCTCCATGCTGAATCAGTCACAGCATCCTAGAAGCTGTTGTCCTGGCTGACCCCGGGCTCTTCACAGCTCCACTCATATGCTCCAGTACCAGGCTTGTCACAGCCCCAGGCTGACCTACTGCATCATGGGCCCCCCTACCAGCAGAGCCCGAGAGAACCAAGTAGGTGGCTGCTCCTGTCTCTGAGCGCTGATCCTCTTTTCCTTCTGAAATTTCAGAGGAGTAACATGCTGAAGGTGACCTGCAGGCCTGAACTTGGGGGCCATGGCCTGTGGTGGGTGGGGGAGGAGTCGGCTGCTAAACTTTAGATGCTGGCATGGCTATTGCATCTTAACCCTTAAGCCGGGGCTGCTGGAAGCCTACTTCAGCGCATCTCTGCTCTTCTGCTCAGAGATCCCTGGGGCTTGGGAACTTACTAGAAGTTGAGGGGCTACAGCTTCCAGGCTGGACAAGGGGAAGCCATGGCAAGTACTGTGCATACTGTTGAGTAGGAGTAATATAGCTTTGGAACTTGGACCCCCTGCAGCCCTTGGTAACGTGGACAGAGCCGCCGTTGTGCCAGTAAGTTGCTTTGCTAACTGAGGTCATTTATCAAAGCATGTGTGCAGTGTCCAACCTGCTGCCCAGGCTGCCTCTGGGATTAGCCGTAAGGATACAAGCAGTCATAATAAGGGCTGCTAGACACTGGAGAGACAGCAGGAATGGCAGGTCCGTTGCTGATCCCACTTCACAGAGAGGGACATTGAGGTTCAGAGCTGTGTTCTTGGCTGCCCTTCCAGGAAGTGCAAGGCTGGGTCTGGCTCCTTCAAAGTGAAATGCAGACAGAGCCAGCATCTCACTGTGTTTAGAGAGAAGAATCCAGAATCCTGAGATAGCAGCTGGCATTCTTATGGCTTTTCCATTTCAGGTTCCCTGACCCTCTGTCCTCAGGCAGCCCACGCAGGGCCCTGTCTTTTTGACACAGGAAGAGAAGAGGTGGCCTGGGGGTTCCAGGCATGGTGGTTTGCCCAAGGCCATAGAGACTTGACACTGGATCTGGACGAGGAGGCCTCTGGCTAGTGCTGGGTGATGCAGATGGAGCCCTGTGGCTGTTTCCAGAAGAATCCACTCATTGCAGGAGGCCTATCTGCATGAGGCCAACTTCTGCTTCTGGTGGGAGGCATGGCACCAAAATATGTTAGGGATCCAAGAGAACGTTCGAATATTATTTTGACTGAACCTAAGGCCTCACAAATGTTAGGCAAGCTCTCCAACCTAAGAAACTTTTAATTTCTTCTAAAAAACAGACCCAAAGAAGAACTTTTAGATTTAAGAAAACATTGCAGGTTATAAATTGACATTGTTTTCTTCAGACAATGCCACCAGGAAGTAATTTTAACACATTTTTAGGGGTGAAGAGACCCATATACCTGGACATGGTCAAAATCTGATGTGACACCCAGGGTGGTGGCAGAGCAAGCGTCTGCCCCTGGACTCACCTTGCAAAGACTGTATGATCACAGACGGTCTCGGAGCCTGTGTTTCCTAAGCTGGGATAATTTCACCACAGCCCTGGCAGGGTTGTTTGGATAATGCAGCAGGGAAATGGCAATGTTGCAGATAGCTTGGCACAGGGCCGGGCACACAGCTCTTGGAAGCTGCCATGGCCATGTGATTACAGGCTCATTCATAATCCTGGGCAGGAGATTCCAAACAGACTCCACTACATCCTGTCTCAGCCCCTGCTTACCTACCTTGGGAGAGCTGAGACATGGCCCTTTGGGTAGATCTGACACCTTGGAACATCTGCTGTGAACCCCTGGGGACAGGGCTCTGATGAGGAGGTGGGGCTGTCAGGAGGCAGGACCTAGTTCTAACTACAAAAGTCACATTAGAATCTGGGCTTGGAAGTACATGCCTGGAATCCCAGAACCAGGAGGATCACAAGTTCTAGGCCAGCCTGCAATACATGGCAAGTTCAGGACAACATAGGTCCTGTTCAAACACACACACACACACACACACACACACACACACACACACACATGCACTCACATATTCTTAGCACCTAGTTCTGAGTTATCATTTTAACATAGGGGTCACACCAGACATCTAAAGGCTCAATTCTAACCTATTGACTGAATCTCATGTGTGTGTGTGTGTGTGTGTGTGTGTGTGTGTGTGTGTGTGTGAGAGAGAGAGAGAGAGAGAGAGAGAGAGAGAGAGAGAGAGAGAGAGTATTTGAGAAAGATTCTTATGTAACTCAGCCTCAGACTTGCTATATAACCAAGGCTGGTCTTGAACTTCTAATTCTGCCTTGACCTCCTGAGCGCTGGGATTGCTAGAACCCAGCTCTTCTATGCTGATATAGCATCCAATGTCAGGACAGTCTACCTGAAAAACCTGGTTCAGATTCCTCTGGAAAATGAGGAGCTCTGATACCCCTGACCCCTCATTCCAAACAGAGTGGGGTCCCATTCACACAAACAAGAGCCCTTCTGTTTGCCTCAGTCTCCTCCCTGCCCCTCCCGGGGCCTCCACCACCCCAACCCTCATATGTACTGCCGCCTGGGCCAGTGATGTCAGAAGCATTCAGCATCGCACTGTTGGTGCTGAACTCATGGGGAAGCAACAAGGGCCTTGGGTTAAGGTCTCCTCTGTCCACCCACCTCCATACTGTGGATGGAACCAGGGCTTTTCACATGCTGGGCAAGTACTCCACCATTGAGTGCACACCAGCCCTTGCTTTTCTTACATACCTTTCCTTGCCTGTAGCCACCAAGGTTTCCTTCAGACTTGGGGAAACCCAGGGTATATATTCTGAACAGGTTTCACCCCAGAGATGCTTCTTTGAATGTCTCCTTTGGTGTCCTCTTTCTGGACCAATCCTCTCCCCAGTCATCCTTGAGACCCAGTGTATAAGCCATTCCCTTGGGGAAGCTCTTTTTCCTTGCATAACTGTGGCCTTTTCTGCAGCCCCTTGTCTCAGACAGGGGACGATCAGTGTGGATGTGACACCTCTGACATCTCTATGTCCCC